>NC_073304.1:124501277-124813919 GCF_027595985.1 Sorex araneus
TTATTTGAGGTATATAAAAACAAACAAACATAGTATGTGAATAATACCCAAAGACAGTAGAAACAAGGGCCAGGAGCATGGTCTGTGTAAGAAGACTGCCACAAAGAGGGAGGGGAAGGACAGTGAGGACAGAGAAGGGACACTAAACAGTTCTGAAAGGAGGTAAAATGTTACCCTTTCAGTAACAGTATTGCAAACCACAGTGCCTAAAAGGACAATGAGAGAGAGAGAGAGAGAGAGAGAGAGAGAAAGAGAGAGAGAGAGAGAGAGACAGACAGAGAGAGAGACAAAGAGAAACAGAGATACACACAGAGAGACAGAGACAGAGACAGAGAAAGACAGAGAGAAGAAAAGTGTCTGCCATAGAAGCAGACTGCAGGGGAGAGAGGGGGCAAAAAATGGGAACCTTGCTGGAAGGAGGGAAATGTGCAATCATGAACAACTGTGTTACTATCTCACAGTGATTCAATGAAAAATTTTTTTAAAAAAGAAGAGAACTTCACTAAGTATTAAAGAGGGGGAAAAACACCAGTTGTATTTTGAGCATATATCTGACTTTGATAAATCTTGACAAAATTATGCTGCAAGCTCTTAAAAATAGCCCAGTAATTTGATTACAGATACCTTGAAATTTTAAGTTTCTCAAATAATACCGACTCAGGGGAAACACATTTAATAGTCACACTTGCTCAGTAATTTGATTTTAGATGCCTTGAATTTTAAGTTTCTCAAATAATACAAACTCAGGGGAAACACTTTTAATAATGTCACACTGAGCAAAAAAAATCAAGGGAAGTTACATTTAACATCTGCTTTAGAAATAAGAATTAGAATTATTTTATATAAGTCCAAAAGCAAAATACAAAGCTTCTGTTATGGAAAATGGCCCAAAATGCTATAGATATAAGTATGCACCACCATCAATTGTAGAATTAAACAGATAGACACTGAAGAGAAACTAGAAAAAATGCATAATTGCAAAGAGGTTTTTGAATATTAAATTATAGTGCACTTGAGACAATAATAATTAGAAAACATTATATAGAGTTCAGTGGATGCCAGCCACTATTCCCAATGATTTGTATTTATTAAAAATCTTTATATATCTGTACATATACATGTATATATGCACATGTATCCACATATATGTATATAAACCTGTAATGAACTATATTGGTTAATTACTCATATCTCTAGTTTATGGAGAAGTCACTGAGAGGTTAAGCAATGGCACTAATGACTTTAATTAATGGCCATCCTATATCCATGCTTTTTCCCCTGTGATTTTGTGGTTGCCTCCCTCTCTAAATTCAGAGCTGGTCTTCGATTTGCTTTGACCAATAGAACAGAGAAGGTCAAGACTCAGAGTGTTGATTGAAGAATGAGTCACATTTCAAAGAAGAATGCTGAATTCAAATACTCAGAACATTCTAGTAACACAAGTGACTTGTAAGTTAATTCCTGGTTGTTAACCTTTATTAATATATAAGAATATTTTAAATTGTGTATCAGTTCTTTATAGTAACTGAAAAAGTAACTTGTCTTTCAGGATATAGACCACCTGTAATGAAAGAAGGTTTTCTTATAGCAAGACAGAGAGAGCACCCTAAAGTAGCTGTGGAATGCCTACCCAAAGACCTCTGTTATAGATTCTGTTTTTGTACTGAAGAATTACAAGTCAGGTCTGGATTGGTTATGACAGGAAGTTGAGTTCAGTACTGTCTGTAAGTGGGTCACTTTTGTCACTGGTATCCTGGTAATTTTTGTCAATTAGGTGTGAGGCTTGAACAGCACAAGAAAGTTGTAGCAGTTATTTTTATCATCATCATCATCATCATCATCATCATCATCATCATCATCCCGTTGATCATCGATTTTCTCCAGCGGTTTCAGTAACGCTAGCCCTGAGATTTTAGAAACTTCTCTTTACTCATCCTTTCCAGTGGTGTCACATTGGAGGTTCTTTCAGGGTCAGGGGAATGAGAACCATCATTGTTACTGGTTTTGGCATATGAATACACCATGGGGAGTTTGCGAGGTTCTCCCATGTGGGCAGGAAACTCTCGATAGATTGCCAGGTTCTCCCAGAGGCAGAATTAGGTATAAGATGTCGCGTGGCTGCAAAGCAAAAGCAAAATTTAAATGTTTAAATTTTTTGGTTATGATATGGGCTTTATCTCTGCCTTGCCTCAGGCATGGTCTTAGATTTCCCATGTCTAATTATTGTTTATATTCCAACGAAAGTTGTTTATGTTCATTGGGGAACACTTTTCTTCCGCTGAGTTGTTAGTCATTAACTGCCAGCTGTTGAAACCATTTTTCACTTTCTGGGGAATCAACTTTAGATCATTAGTAGAGGATTTTATGACAAAACAATGAAGTGCTCTGAGAGCAGTGCACTCTGGGACATGAGGGTTTTATATAGTTCTTGCCTTAGAGATCCAGAGGAATCACGTGGTAGAAGGAGGGGAGAGAACATGGAAGAGAGAGGCTACTGAGAATGGGGTGGGTGGGGGGTGATCTGGCTAGGAGATGACATATCATCATTATCCTGGCTGTGATTCTGAGTGAGCACTTGACTACCAAAAGAAATGAGTAATTTAAAACATGGGTAAGACAGAATCAAGTCAATGAAAATCAGTAGAGAATGAAGAATGTGGGTTCACATTTCCAGATAAGGCAGAAGAAAAACCTGGCTCTGAAAATGATCACTGGCAGTACCTCGAAGACAATTTCTTTTTTTTTTTTTTTTGGTTTTTGGGTCACACCCAGCAATGCACAGGGGTCACTCCTGGTTCATGCACTCAGGAATCACTCCTGGCAGTGCTCAGGGGACCATATGGGATGCTGGGATTTGAACCCGGGTCGGCCGCGTGCAAGGCAAACGCCCTACCCGCTATGCTATCACTCCATCCCCTCGAAGACAATTTCCGACAACTGTGTGGTAATCAGAAAAGCATGCATGAAGACAGGGCTTTTGAGTATCAGAAGATAAAAATTATGAAGAGATTATAGGAAATTATGCAAAAAAGCCTGGAGGACAAAAGCAAAAATATATACGATTGGGAAGGTTTGAAATCCTGCAAAGTAAAATCCCTTATAGTATTTTAAAAATTCTATAAATACTGAAATTAAATTGCTTTTGATGACAATGAAGAGTTTAGTTGATGATGTAAGAACTTGAATAAGTGTGTCCCTCTGAAAATATAGAAAAAAAGACAATAAAGTGAAAATGTGGAAAACACAGTAGAGTCAGAGAATGGAAAATGGCAAGTCCAAACATGAAAAGACAAAAAGGATAAAAACAATCAATATTTCACATTTCCTTGGTGAGAAGTTTTCTATCATTTTGATCTTTCTGAAATTCAGGTGCATTTTATTTCTTATAATTTGCTGCCATTTTCCCCTCAGAAGTTGCTAGTGGTATATGTTTTCAACATGTCATTTAAGAATCAAGCAAATGTGTTAATGTCGAATTTTTTTCCTTAACTAAAAGAAAAATCCAAGTAATCCAGACTGAAAAGGCTCCTTTGAGCTCCAAGGAATATGATTGAAAAACAACTAAACTTTTAAACTTCTTGGCAAAATTTTTTTTAATTTTGAGATAATATATATGTATACATATATATGTGTATATATATACACACACACATATATATATCTATATATATATATCACACAAACCTTCAAGACTAAGTATCAGATTACCCACAAAAGAGTAAATGCCAGGATGTCTTACTATTTCTCTGACACTAGGGGTTAAAAGTTCACAGAGGTTGAAAACTGTGGCCCAGGAACATTTTTACTCAGCCAAGTTGTTCATACTTACTAGCTATAAAAAGACATTGCTGGGACATACAAGGTATATTAGTCAGGGTTCTCCAGAGAAATAGAACTAATAGGATGGGGTGGGGGCGGGGATTGTATTTTAAGACATTGGCCCGAGAGACTGTGGACCTGGCAAGTCTGAAATCCACATGGCAGGTCAGCAAGCTGGAGATGCAGGCAGGATTTCCGTCTTACAGTCTTGAGGCAGAATTTCCTCTTAGAGAGACCCTATTTGCTTATAAGGCTTTCAACTGATTGGATAAGGCCCACCCACATTATGGAGGATAATCTATTTAACTTAACATCAGCTGATTTTAAATATGACTAGTATCTACAAGAATCCTTCACAGTGAGGTCTAAACTAGTATTTGGCAAAAACAATTGAGTGCCTCAGTTTAGCCAAATTTACCCCCAAAATTGACCTCATATTAGAATGTGACCTCACATAATATATCAGCCTAACTTAAAACAAATGTCTTGAAGTTATTTTCTTTTTTTTTCTTTTTTTTTTCTTTTTGGGTCACACCCGGCGATGCACAGGGGTTACTCCTGGCTCTGCACTCAGGAATTACCCCTGGCGGTGCTCAGGGGACCATATGGGATGCTGGGATTAGAACCCGGGTCGGCCGCGTGCAAGGCAAACGCCCTACCCGCTGTGCTATCGCTCCAGCCCCCTTGAAGTTATTTTCTAAATGCAAAACAAAAGAAAGAAAGAAAAGAAAAAAGAAAAGGAAAAAAAGAAACTTGGAAAACACTATAGTATAAGAAAAAGGAAAGACAAGTGATGTCACAAAAGTCAATTTAAGTAAAAGCCTATAAACTGTGCATCAGTTTCTTTTTTTTAAATTTTCAAATAGTTGTTAATGGTAATTGGTTATATTCAATATTTCAACACCAATCCCACCACCACTACTCTTTCCCACCATTATTTTGAGTTTTACTACTACCATGAAAGCCTGCCCCAAAGGCAGATGTTAATCAATTTATCTTGTATTTGTGCATCATTTTTCTATAGTGAATGAAATATTCAAAAATATTCCTGCAATGAAAGTACTTTAATGGGACTTTTTATCATCAAAGGTCGCCTCGAGCTGCTTTCTCAAATGATCTTCTTAACCTCTTACTCCTCATCCCTTTTCCAAACTTCTAACATATTTCTCCTCTAAAACACAAATCTAATTGTGCCATAACAGCTCTCAGGAAAAACAACAACAACAACAACAGAAAGTTCTTTATACTAAAATTTAAGGCCCTAAAATTAAAATCTGAGCTCCCCTAAAGAGACAACCTATTATCTTCATCCCTGACCTTCTTCTCAGCCTCTTCTCCTGCCCTCCTTTCTCCATCTCCATCAGACTTCTAACCTCTCACCTATGGGAGAGCATCCTTCACACTTTAGTTCTTGGGCTAATGCTTGGTTCAGCTGTGAATGCTTCTGGTCCTCTTTCCCTAACACTAATTCTTAGTCTTTCCTTAAGTTTCCACTTAGATGGCACTTCTGCTAGAAAACCTTCCCTGATCTCCCCACCATAGGCACTTTATTCTTTCTTGGAAGACTGATTTTGTTCAGTCTTATGTACTGACTTGCCTGTTTTTCTTCCTAGATGCTTCATTATTTGGAGAGAAGGAACTATGCCTTCTAGCCCCTAATCTGTCAGTGAGTATTTGAACAAATCGTGTCATAGGTCACATTCCAAATGTCTGTAGGTGAATTCTTTTAGCAGGACCAACCCTCTCTACATTCTATGGGCCCTTAAGAAGGCAGAGCTGGCCCCATTCTGTTTTACTGTGAGTATTTATGGCAAAGACTCTCTAATGCTGACCTCTCAGCAACTTTGTGTTAGTTTAAGGCATCTCCACGTTCCCTCACTGTCTTAAGTCTTATTCCTCACTGGTGGGAGGCTTTACTGGTCCCTGCTGCTAATTTTCACTCACAGTGACACTTCCTTCCCTGCTTGTCCAAATCAGATTCAAGGAATAAATCAACTTTCCAAGGATATTTACTCAGCTTCTTTTAAATCTTGAGATAATCTCGAATCTCAGACTAGATGTATGAACACTGGCTCGGGAACGTTTGCTTGGGGAGAGGGTGTCAAACTTCAGGGTCAACTAATGAAAGCAACAGCTCGGCTCCAGGTAGGCTCCGAGGAGAAAAAAGCCACCCACCTCCCTGCAGGTGCACTTGAAAGACAATTAAGGAATTTTACACCAAGCAAGGCTGTTTCTCCTCAGGAATTATACTAATCAATCACTCATCATGCCAAACCTCTGAAGCTCTGGGACCTGACAAGTGTATTGCCTCCTGCTGGGACTAAACAGCAAGAGTAGGCAGAGAGGTAGTGTCTCACCCCAGTTCGTTGTCCCACGCATGGCCAGGTATCACTCTTGAGCACAGAGGCAGGAATAGCCCCTAAGCACTGCTGAAAGTGACTTGAAAGCAAATAACCATAACAAGAGTGGACAGATTGATGCTTCTGGGGTTGACAAGCCCTAAATAACAGCCAACTCTTAGGGCAATATGTTTTCCTAAGTATTTTTGCTTTTCTGTACAACCTGATTCAAGTATTCACTGCACATCTTGATGGCCTTCTTGTCTAAGAGCTCTTTCTCACTGGGGTAGAATTAAGCTGTTTTATGTGTACAAATACCCCAAGCCAAATTCCCAAGCACTGAAACCAGAGCCTATGTCTGTTCCCTTGAGAAAGTTCACAGCCTGAGCTCCACCAAAGCAAGTGAATAAAACCAGACAAAAGAAATAAAGAAACATAACATGAAAATAAATGGTCAAAGAGAATATAATCTGAGAATCATCTCTAGAAATGAGATCTATAGAACTGAGGGCAAGAAGGTGTGGGAGCGGGGGATCCCTGAGGCAGTGGTGGAGGGAAGTGAATATTTTGGTAGAGGGTGGGGTTTGAAATGGTGTAAGAGTGCGACTCTGCCATTAACAAGACTGTAAATCATCATGCTTCAAATAAAAATGCTCTCAATTAAAAAGAGATTGAGAGAGCGAGAGAGAAAATCCAATGCCTAAGAAAGGCAAAGGAGGGGATGGAGGATAGTACAGTGGGTAGGGAGTTTGCCTTGCATGTGGCCATCCCAGGTCAAATCCCTGACATCCCATTGTGGTTCCCCGAGCACACCAGGAAAAATTCCTGAGTGTAGAACCAGAACTAAACCCCCTGAGCACTGAGTATACACCCAGAAGTAAAACCTGCCAGTGTGGCCTCAAGACAAACAAACTAAAAAAAAAAAAAAAAGAAAGGCAAAGGAATTTTAAGATACTAATGAACAGAGGCCTCAGAATTTCAGCGGTTCTTCTGCACTAATGTGCGAGCAAGCCAGAGAAAAAGAATGGAGTGAGAGTGAGCAGGGCCCAAAGCAAACCCCCAAGTGCTTGTGGGTACCTGCCCCCACCCAAAGAATTAAAAAAATATTTGCCTTTTGGAAGGGGCACTGGTGGATTAAGGAAATTAAGCAGAGAACTATTTATTATCTGCCTGATAATATTTTTTGCATTTATCTTTATTTCTTTATAAGCTCAAACATTTCAAAATCCCCCACCATTTTCTTTTGAATTCCCAAAAAGTTTCTGATTATGTTGTTGAATTATTTGCTGCTGGGCATTTAGATCATCTCTGTGTCTTTGTTATTCTGAAATTTTCCCCAGTATTTATAACTTTTAATATTTGAGGGATTCTATCTTCTTGGGAGGAAAAACACATGCATCTAAAATTTGGATACTGTCAAATTCCTCCCCCAAATTTTTGTATCACCAGACAGCACAGGACAATCTTAATTATCCCACTTCTCTTAATTTATCACAAAATTTATTTTTCATCATTAGTAATGATGACATCAAGTCATTTTTTTCTTTTTGGGTCACACCCAGCAGTGCTCAGGGCTTACTCCTGGCTCTGCACTAGGAATTATTCCTGGTGGTGCTTGGGGGACCATATGGAATGCTGGGAATCGAACCCAGGTCAGCCCCATGCAAGGCAAACGCCTTACCTGCTGTGCTATCTCTCCAGCTCCATGACATTAACTCCTTTTAAAATTTTACCCGTGGTTGGGACTGGAGTGATAGCACAGCGGGTAGGGAGTTTGCCTTGCACAGGGCTAACCTGGGTTCGATTCCCAGCATTCCATATGGTCTCCGAGCACTGCCAGGAGTAATTCCTGAGTGCATGAGCCAGGAGTAACCCCTGTATATCACTGGGTGGTGACCCCAAAAAAGCAAAAAATAAAATAAATAAAATAAAATTTTACCCGTGTAGTATTCGATATACTAAAAACAGTAACAAGTCTCACAATGGAGAGGTCACTGGTACCGATGAACAATGGGATGACAGTGCGACAGTGCTACCACAATTTACAAAGCTATTCCTAGACCGGTTTTAGACATGCTATGTTCCAGCACAGATCTCACCACCCATGTCTTCTTCCCTCCACCCAGGTTCCCAGGTTCCCTCCTCCCACCTACCCCCAGCCTACCACCTTATCCGGTGGTAGGTATCCTAAATAGCAAACATTTATTTCTCAGAACTGTGTGTTGAGACGGAGAAGTCCAAGGTCAAGGTGCAACACCTTGGTTTGTGGTGATGGCCTCTTTTTCCTGGCTTGCATACTGCCGTTCTCACAGTATCTTCACTTGGAAGGAGAGGAGTGAGGGTAATTCTTTAACAATCTCCATGTTTTGGTTATGCGGGATGGATTCATACCTGGTAGCACTAACGGGTACCATGTTAGTTTGGGAATCAAACCTGGGCTCTTGCAAAGCATGTACTTTGCTCGTTGTTTAGAAACTTTTAAATATCTTTCGATTTGGGGGATTTTTTTTTTCATTCAGCTTTCCAGCAACTATCTCATTTCACTAATTCTTCACTTTTCTGGAATTCATTATTAAGTCGGTGGGCCCCCTGTGGTGGCTTATGTGAGGTGGAGAGGAGAGAGATGGCCATCTTCTCCAGATCTGCCTCTACCACCCTGGAACTGGCTGGGAAGGCTAAGACTGATAGAGTCTGTGACAAGCCCCCTGATAAAGTCTGTGACGAGCCCCTGTAAGGTGTGGGCAAATCCCTGCCAGCCCCACCAGGCAGCTGCCAAGCCATACCTGACATCCACTTGGTCTGCCGGACATCGGAGTTAATCCCTGTCGCCTGGTTTCTCAGGGAGCTGTGGACTCCAGCTGGAGTGAGGAGTACCTCTTTTCAGAAAAGGAAAGCCAGTCTCAGGTTTTACCCAGGTGTTACAGGTCCTTGCCCTTCTCACATAAAAGAATTTCAGGAGTAGAGGAGCAGTGAAGTAAAACCAAATTTTATTTGGAGGCTTTTTGAGGAAAGGGAAGGAGGGAGAGGAAGTGAGAGAGAGTAACACACTCAAGAGAGAATGAGCTTCTCCAGAGAGCCCCAGTACACATATCAAGAGGGAAGATGTGGGCGACACATGTGCTCAGGCACCACATGCACTTGACCAAATGGACAAAGAGTGCTTGGGCGTTATATACCATTGATATCAACCCCTTATCTGATGGGTATTGTGTAAATATCCTTTCCCATTCTGTGGATAGTCTTTGTATTCTGGTCAGTGTATCTTTTGCGATGCAGAAGCTTTTTAGTTTAATGTAGTCCCATTTGTTGATCTCTGTTTTTACTAGATTGCTTAGTTCTGTGTCACCTTTGAAGATACCTTTATCTTCAATATCGTGGAGGGTTTTACCGACCTTGTCTTCAATGTACCTTATGGTTTGTGGTCTAATGTTGAGGTCTTTAATCCATTTTGATCTGACTTTTGTGCATGGTGTCAGGTCAAGGTCTAAACCCATTTTTTTGCATGTGGTTGTCCAGTTGTGCCAGCACCATTTGTTAAAGAGACTTTCCTTGCTCCACTTCACATCTCTTGCTCCCTTATAAAAGATTAGATGGTCATACATTTGGGGTTGTGTATAGGAATATTCCACCCTGTTCCATTGGTCTACAGCTCTGCCTTTGTTCCAGTACCATGCTGTTTTAATTGTTACTGCTTTGTAGTAAAGTTTGAGGTTGGGGAGGGTGATGCCTCCCATCGTCTTTTTCCCAAGAATTGTTTTAGCTATCCTTGGACGTTTGTTGTTCCATATGAATTTTAGGATTGCTTGATCCGTTTCTTTGAAGAATGCCATGGGTAAGAAGAAAACATCCAACCCCATCAAAAAAATGGGGCAAAGAAATGAACAGAAACTTTACCAAGGAAGAAATACGAATGGCCAAAAGGCACATGAAAAAGTGCTCTACATCACTAATCATCAGAGAGATGCAGATCAAAACAACCATGAGATACCACCTCACACCACAGAGACTAGCACACATCCAAAAGAACAAAAGCAACCGCTGTTGGAGAGGATGTGGGGAGAAAGGGACCCTTCTACACTGCTGGTGGGAATGCCGACTGGTTCAGCCCTTCTGGAAAACAATATGGACGATTCTCAAAAAATTAGATATTGAACTCCCATTTGACCCAGCAATACCACTGCTGGGAATATATCCCAGAGAGGCAAAAAAGTATAATCGAAACAACATCTGCACATGTATGTTCATCGCAGCACTGTTTACAATAGCCAGAATCTGGAAAAAACCCGAATGCCCTAGAATGGATGACTGGTTGAGGAAACTTTGGTACATCTATACAATGGAATACTATGCATCTGTCAGAAAAAAGGAGGTCATGAATTTTGTATTTAAGTGGATTGGCATGTAAAGTTTCATGCTGAGTGAAATGAGTCAGAAAGAGAGAGACAGACATAGAAAGATTGCACTCATCTATGGTATATAGAATAACAGAGTGGGAGACTAACACCCAAGAATTGTAGAAATAAGTACCAGGAGGTTGACTCCATGGCTTGGAGGCTGGCCTCACATTCTGGGGAAAGGGCAACTCAGAGAAGGGATCACCAACTATAATGTAGTCGAAGGCCATGTGGGGGAAGGGAGTCGCGGGCTGAATGAGGGCTAGAGACTGAGCACAGTGGCCACTCAACACCTTTATTGCAAACCACAACAGCTAATTAGAGAGAGAGAACAGAAGGGAATGCCCTGCCACAGTGACAGGGTGGGGTGGGGGGAGATGGGATTGGGGAGGGTGGGAGGGATGCTGGGTTTACTGGTGGTGGAGAATGGGCACTGGTGAAGGGATGGGTTCCCGAACTTTGTATGAGGGAAGTATAAGCACAAAAGTGTATAAATCTGTACATGTGCCCTCACAGTGATTCACTAATTAAAAATAAATTAATTAATTTAAAAATAAAGAGTGCTTGGGCGTGAGCAGCATGTATGCATGCTTCCTTTGTTCTAGATGACTTTGTAAGCTTTTACTCTATCTCCCACTAGAAGCCTCACTAGAAAGTGGGACTTTCTAGCTAGTAAGAGTTCGTTGCTGAACTGATAGCCAAGAGGGTAGAATTGGATGTGGCTGGTGGTCTCTTGAAATTCTTTTCTTTGTTCCTTTGGTTCTTCTGAAGCTTCTCTTGGAGCGGGGACCGAGCCTTTTCTGTGTCTCTTGGCACCAGGTGAACTCTTATCAGCTCCTGAGCTCAGAAGGTGGGCTTTTTGTAGCCTTAGGGCTATTTCATTACTTCCTAGGAATTCCATTACCATGGGGGTCCTTTCCTGTCTGCCTGTCTATATCATTTATCTATTCTTGAACAGCCACTGTTTTTCTGATACTGATTTATCTATTTATTTGTCTATTTATTACATTCATGATTCCATTTATTTTTTCTATTTGCTTCCTTGATTTTTAAGTTTTTCTCTATTTTTAGTTGAAATAATATATGTTCTTGATCTTTTAAAAGTCGAATACACTGAGTACTATAGATTACTTGAGAGCAACTTTGTACATATCCCATAATTTTTAATATGAATTATCTTTATTCTCATTATTTTTCATACTCATAATTTCCTTTTTTGTCAAATAAGAGAATGCATATCCCAAGAGAATGCATAAATTTGTCTTATCTTTGGTTATTAAGATTCTAGTTATGCTATATTTCCATTTGAGAACATGGCTTGCATATATTAATTTTTCTCACTATTGTAAGTTATTTTCTTTTGGATATGTTTGATTCTTCAGTTTAAAAAATATCAGTGGTCCTTTAGCAAAAAGGGACATTTTACCACATAAAGCCAATTTATTTTAGAACACAAATAATCATTTTTAATGCAAAGTTTGAAATGGTTGTGAAAACAACTAATTATATTGTTCCAAGCCTTGATGCTTTAAAGCAGAAATTTATGATAGGAAATAGCACAGTGCAAGGAATTGCTATTGGGAAGTGCCAGGGCGTTCATGCCTAACCCACAGTTAGGCATAAAATAAGTGGCGTGAGCATCCACGACCCTGGGATTTTTTTTGATAGGGCTCTGCAGGAGGGCAGAGGCTCTTTGGAAGCACTGAAAGAACACAAAGGCTCTAACTATCGGTCTGACCGCCCTGCTAGGAGCTCTCTTTGGTGTGTGACATAGAGGGGTTGCTGTACAAAATTGTTTCCTTCATTAAATAATGGATTTTCCCCAAAACTGTTTGACTGAAAGTGTGCCATGCAAAAATTCTGTGTGTACATGTGTATGTGTGTGTGGGGGGGGTGGGGGTGGGCACAGGGGAAGGCTTGTCAGAGTGAGTAAGAAAAGATGATTCTAGACACCAGAAAGATAGCCTACGGGTCAGAGATACATGGCCTACATGAACAAGGCTCTGAGTTCAGTCCCAGGCACCTCAGGCCTCCTTGAACACCTCTTGAGAGAGCCCCTGGGGGTCCCAAGTATCATTAAGACTGCCCTGGTGACTGCACTCATTTGTGGAGTGTAGGGTAGCATCACATGAGGCTGACACACAAAGACAGTAGATACAAGGGCAAGGGGGATTTCCCCATAGCTGGAAGCCTGCTTCATGAGCAGAGGGGAGAAGGCAGATGAATAGAGAAGGGATCACTAAGAAAATGATGGCTGGAGCAACCAGTTGGGATGGGAGATGCATGCCGAAAGTAGATAATGGAACAAACATGACCTCTCAGTGTCTGTGTTGCAAGCCATAATGCCCAAAAGTAGAGAGAGAGTATGGGAAATATTGTCTGCCATAGAGGCAGGGGGAGGGTGGGAAAGGGGGTATACCCGGGATATTGGTGGTGGGGAATGTTCAGTGGTGGAGGGATGGGTGTTTGATCATTGTGAGATTGTAACCCAGACTTGAAAACTTGTAACTATCTCACAGTGATTCAATAAAATTAAAATTTTTTTTAATTTTAAAAAAGAAAATAGAAACCAATTAAATGAGACATATAACCCTCCAAAATTTTAATGTATAGAAATAAAGCATACAAATAATTTTTAAAAAATTAAAAAGACTGCCCTGGTGGTCCTTAGCATCACTAGCCTGAGCAGTGCTTCATGACTGGGCCTTAGTATTGTACCCTCCAGCTATGGCGGCTGAGAGTTACTGGCAGTAGATCCCTGATCCCATGAGTACTTCATAGGAGCCCTTCTTCCCCCCAAGACAAGATGGAAAAATCAATCGAAGGACCATCCTGAGGCGCTCATGAATTATTGTGTGACCCAGCAGGGAAAGAGCAGATTAAGTGCTTTAAAATTTAAGGTCTTAAGGTTTTCAAAAATATCCTTCTCCCTCAAAGACCCAGAGAATTTTAAACACAGTTAAATTACTCTATAAGTTAAGTTATTCTTCGTATGTAGGACGAAGCATGTGAAGAGCCATGAAGACCTGGTTGGGTCCAGGGGGCCTCCCCACATAAGGAGGCCCAGCATCTCCAAGTTCCTGTGTCTGCTCCCTCTGAGAAGATTTTTTTCCAAGCTTCCTAATGGCTTGTTGCCATCCCAATATAACTGGCTGCCACTTACAGGAAATCCTCCATCACTGCCTATATAAATATTCAGATATCATGTTCCTTGTGTGAGTTAATGCTGAGATATGGTGATTTATGCTTACCCCAGAATTTCCCACTGTGGCAAACCACCATTTTCCCAGTGGGTAATTCTCTTAATAGCTCTCCCTCCCCTCCCTCATTGTCAGAGTGAGTAAGAAAAGATGATTCTAGACACCAGAAAGATAGCCTAGGGGTCAGAGATACATGGCCTGCATGAACAAGGCTCTGAGTTCAGTCCCAGGTACCTCATCTGCTGTTCTCTGTCTCACCACCCGCTCCATCCCCGGAACTAGTGTCTGTGTGTCTTCTAAACTTTTCACTTGCCCTTGAAACCTCGTCTTGAATTCTTATTCTGGGAGAATCCAAATGAAGATAAACTATAATTTTTATATCTGTTTTTTGCCTCATCAATCTTTGTAAATAAGCATGGATGGGGAAGAGAGAAGAAATGTGCAAACTAAGAAGTTTTGCTTTACTAGCTCCAAGTGTATCTGAAGGTGTCGTACAGCTTGTTCATCACACTATGCTTGGTTGGGCCACAGAAATTGTGTCTCAGCAAATATTTGGAGAGTGGAGGAGATATTGCACAGTTCAAAAGCAGTGGCTTGGTACTCCATGGCCTGGAAGCTGGCCTCACATTCTGGGGAGAGGGCAACTCAAATAGAGAAGGGAACACCAAGTAAAATGTGGTTGGAGGCCATGCGGGGGAAGGGTGAAGCGTGCTGAATGTAGACTAGAGACTGAACACAATGGCCACTCAACACCTTTATTGCAAACCACAACACCTAATTAGAGAGAGAGTGGCAGGGTGGGGTGGGGGGAGATGGGATTGGGGTGGTGGGAGGGATGCTGGGTTTATTTGTGGTGGAGAATGGGCACTGGTGAAGGGATGGGTTCTCGAACTTTGTATGAGGGAGACATGAGCACGAAAATGTATAAATCTGTAACTGTACCCTCACGGTGACTAATTAAAAAATAAATAAATTTAAAAAAAAAGAAATTGCTGAAAGGGGTCTATTACACATTTTCTTCCTAAGTTTTCTTTTTGTTTGCCTAAAAGCCAAGTCTGTTGTGTAATAAGTTAAGTACATTTTTAAACACACCACTCATATCTTCCTGTTACCTTGCTCAGAATTTCTTTTGAAGCTTATAAATAAGTTTGGAATAAAAACTCCCCTTGGGGGAAAAAAAAAGCAGTGGCTTTACGATCAGCTGGAAGAACAGAGACAAACGAACAACTTCCAGTCACTGATTGCTTCAAATAATATCAACGGCAACTCTTCTTTCCATCATGAAGCGAAGATCCCCTACAGCAGCTGAGAAGGCAGATTCTCCCAGGTCAACTCGTTGAGTCCAAACCATGAGTTCACATGTGTATTTGCTGTGATTGTGGTCCTGGTTCCTGTGAGAGAGGCAGAGTTTAGTCATAACATTCATAACTATGCCCAGGAACTATTTAGTTTAGAAAAGCATGTTAGATTTCCTCTAGAAAGCTTGATCTAAGAATCTCCACTCCCTACCTGAGCTTTGAACTTTGCTGTCATTACATACTGTCCTGTCTTTTTCCAAGTTTGGTCCTTGACACACTGATTACAACAAATATTCGGTGCATGTATTCCCAACGTGTACCTTTTCACTGTCTTGAAAGCAGTAATTTTAGCTATTTATTTTGGTTTGGGACCTTACCCAGCAGTGGCCAGGGATTGCTCTTTGTTCTGAGCTCAGGGATCACTCCTGAGGGTAGTTGAGGAAACCATATGCTGTGCCAGCAATTGAACCACATGCAAGGCAAGTGACTCAACCCCTGGACTATGCCTTCAGTTCATTCTTATTATTATCATTTGAGGTATGTGGGTTGAAGTAACACGTGGTGGTATTGAAAGAGGAAGCCTCAGCTTCCCTTGCCAACTGCTACAAGCAACTCCATTTTAGCTGTGCCCATCCTATATCTTGAACATTTCTACAAATTTCAGGGCTTTTTCTGAGAATGGGAAGCTAACAAGTTCCCAAGATCATAGATTCTGCCCTAGAGCTTGGCCACAGGAAACTAAGAGATGATGTGTAATACCTAGGGAAAGGTAAATACCTAACAGGCTCAAAAATAGCCAGACCTCTTGTAAAATCCTCACATCCTTGTCACTTGATAAGTAACATAAAGATCCAGTTTTTCAATTTAAAAACCCACAAAACAAGCCATCCTTAGGTCTATCCTCCCCAGGGAGGGAGTTTCTTGCTTTTTAATCAACTTTCCGTCTTTCCAACTCTGACTCCTGAGCATATTTATTATTCAATATTTTATTCTTGAAAATAGCAAAGAACCTGGGAATCATGGATGAACGCAGATTCATCCTTACTTCTCCTGCATTGGGGCTTAGGGTCTACTCCTCACTCTGTGCTCAGGCGTTACTCCTCAGAAGTACCCAGGGCTCAGCTGCATGGAAGGCCGCCTGTACTTTTTTTCCCCACTATAAATTATTGCTTATCTTTTTTAAACAAAATCACCATGAGATACAGTTACAAAGCTTCCGTGATTGAATGTCAGTCATACAATAATTGAACACCCATCCCTCCACCAGTGTACATTTTCCACCACCAATGTCCCCAGTATCCCTCCTGCCTCTACAGCGAGCACCTTCCTTCTTTCTACTTTTGAGCATTATGATTTGCAATACAAATACTGAGAGACAACCCATACTTAACCCCTGTACTATCTCTCCAGTGCCAAAGTAGTAGTTTTATCTTCAATTGATGTACTTGTGGCATAGAGCCTGTCGCTTATATGGTATAAGCAGAGAATTTACAAAGCAATTCACAGGGAACTGCAATAGGTAAATCCAATGAGAAGACTCCTGCCTCAGCAAACCCTGACAAGACTCTGAACTTCTATTGAGAAAACTCCTTTAGTCTTGTGACTGAAAGTGAAATCAAATTATCAGTAACAGTTAAACTTTGTAAATGTCACCTTTTATATCAGAGAAAGGGTCATTCATTGTGGGAAGGCAAAAGAAAGCCAAATTTAGACATTCAGAGATTCAGAAAATGGTCAGGAGCTTCTTGGAAAAAAATTTACTTTGAATGATATCCCAATAGCAGAAAGATGAGACAACTATAGACACATTAAAGGATGCAATGTCACTAAGAGTAGTAATAAAATTTTTTTTTTTTTTTGGTTTTTGGGTCACACCTGGCGATGCACAGGGGTTACTCCTGGCTCTGCACTCAGGAATTACTCCTGGCGGTGCTCAGGGGACCATATGGGATGCTGGGATTTGAACCCGGGTCGGCCGCGTGCAAGGCAAATGCCCCACCCGCTATGCTATCACTCCAGCCCCAGTAATAAAATTTTTTAACTAACCCATGTAAACTCATCTACCCTCCTGTTCCAGAGACTCAAAGAGATCAGCTAGCCATGGAAATTTATCAGACATCAACTCCTGGCTAAGACCTTCCTGATGCACTTGGTGAGGGTCAGGCCAACTCCCTCCCAAACAAAACCGGGACAGCCACCCCCACACCCCAAAGCCACTGCCGTGCCTCTGCCTGACTGCCCAGTTAAATATTCTGGAGTATACATCCAGACATCTCCAAAATCTATAACATTTAACAACAGTAGCACACCAGATTGGGTGGGAATGTAATGCAGAAGCCAACCAATCTTGACTAACAAAAACATTAGCACATAAGACTTAACTTGCAATACAGCTTATAAACCCTCTGACAAGGATTTAATGTACACATGGTGAGATACAACAACTTTCACAAATTTTCTTTTACAGAATTTTTTTTATCAAACCGTTAGCCATTTAATGGTAACAATAAATATAAAATAAAGTATTGTGGGCCTGCTACAGGGGCAGGCTTTAAGGGTGGCTGGGGAAATGGAGACACTGGTAGAGGGAAGGTGACAGCAGCAGTGGAATTGGTGTTGGAATATTGAAAGCCTGTAACAAATCTTTGTAAAGTATGGTGTCTAAATGAAGTGGGGGAAATTTTTTTTAAGCTAGACATATTGTATGCTTTTAAAAACCTGCTTTGTAAAATGAGAAAGGGATAAACAGAGTTAAATTTTCTAATTGTCCAATGATTCAGTAAAAAGTGAATTTACTTTAGTTTCAAAGATAAGAATAAACACTGTCATTGCAGGTAATGTTTTAAAAATAGTAGGAAACTGTATAATAAGGACAAAGATAGAATAATAAAAATGATTAGCCAAAGAATGGACAAAAAATTTGGAGGAAAAAAGCAAACAAAGATGAATTGAGGAGATAATAAATGAAGAGACTAGATTTAAATTTAAGCACATAATTAACTATAAATATACAGACAATTTACAATTAAAGACAAAGATAGAGTGAGATTAGATAGCTTAAAAGAAACATGCCATTGGTACAAAGATACAGAAAGGTTAAAAGTAAAAGGATAGTAAAATGTAATGATGCATATCTTAATAAAAGATAAAGTATATAATGGGTATACATTGACCTTGTCCCACAAGGCTAACTATAAGTCAGAAGCCTACTAAAGAGAAAATGGTGAATGTTATAAGAACAAAAGGATCAATATCCCAAAATAGAAAAATACTTCCAAATTTCTATAATTCTCCAATAACATAATTTCAAGTAATTAAAACAAAGAACTGAGGCAACTAAGGAATAAAAATGGAACAATTCACAATGAATCAACTAAAGATCTTAGAATAACTGTCCCCCAGGGCAGAAGGCATATTGTTTTGAAGTGAATATGAAACATTACTTAAAATTGGCTAAACATTAGGATTTATAGCAATTTTCAATAAAATGAAAAAAAATGCCATAACCTTAAGGAATGTTTCCTTGGAGGACCAAAGCAGAGGAGAGTCAAGCTGAGAAACATTAATATTCAGTCATTTAGATAGATATGGAAGGTGGAAAAAAATGGGAGCAACTGGTTGTAGTGGGTCACAGAAGAGTGATGACCGAGAGAAGAAGTTTTGATCATCAAGTATCCAAAAGACTATCCAGTCCATCCTGTGGACTGGAGTGCAAGATACGTGCAAGCAAGGAGGTTGCATGGGGGTACAGAACTCAGAGCTGAAAGCCCAAAGGGTAAGTTTCATCAACTTTATAATATTATTGTAGGGGGAGATCAACCAATATTGAAAAAACCTGGATATGCTTCCACAGTGCTAAAATCATCTAGCAGATACATTCACCTCTATCATAAATAATTTTTTTAGTTTCATCCTAATACTTAATTCCTCCAAGCTTGCTAATTATTTCCAATGGCCCCCCTCAGTAAGCCCAATCTTTTGGACCACTTGATTTTAGGTTCCAGAAAAAAAATAATATGCACTCCAAATGTAGAAACAGTCAAGAAGTATCTTAGAAACCAAGGGCAATTGGTTTGGCATGTAATTTATTCCATCAGCAGCATTTTAGGATACAAGGATTTCAGAGAATTTCATGGTAGCTTTTAACTTGTTTTCATTTCTAAGTGCCATATTCCAGCTTTTCCTTGATTTGTCAAGCTGAAAACTACCACAAATGGAAAGAGAGGAGCCTTGTATTTGAGCTCTCTCTATTCGGCATTCCCCATTTAGAGAGTTTTACTGAAATTCTTGCACAGAATGCCATGCCTTGTACAAACTAAGGAGTTAAGAAGTATTTCCTGAGTTGACTGAAGTTAAAGAATGCAGAATATTTGCTCATTTCAGTAAAACTTTGGAGGCATATTTATAGCAGCATCTGCTGAGCCAGTTGAGTCTCTCTCCTGGTGATGGACTGTTTCTTGTTACCTGAGTTCATCAGAAATTTCAAAATAGGTCTTTCAAAGAAGTAAATGGACTTACATTTGTATAGACCTTTCCATCTCAAGAGTAATGGAGAGATCACATGTGGCTCTTGGAACTTTTCCTTCTTAAATGAGAATGAGGTTGGTTGGTCAAGTCATTTAAAAAAATTACTCCATTGGCTTGTCCAGAGGTAAATGGGGCTGGTTGTTAATAGGATCATCAGTGGTGCTAGAAGTGCTGTAATTAGCACAGCCCAGACAGAGATAGAATGGTTTAATTCCTATGCAAATTCCACTGAACTTGAGCTGCTCTGTATACCTCCAAGGCTCAGCTCCAGGAACCAATCTGCAGGGTCCGAGCCTCTGCAACTCATCTACAACTCCCTTTCCCTTAAATGTAATATTTCTTTTATATAGTTTTAACTCCTCAGGCCTCATCTGTTCCAGATTGCTGATCTTTTAAGGTGAGAAGGTTTCTACTTGCTTATTCCACTCACTACACATCATCAATGACATTGTCCAACACATACATAAACACCAGTATAAGAGGGAGAGGGACAGACATAGAATGATCGGACTCATTCGCAGGATATAAAAAATCATAGTATGAAAATAATAATACCCAAATACTGGTGCTAGAGAGATAACACAGCGGGTACAGCATTTGCCTTGCACGCAGCCAACCCAGGTTCGATTCCCAGCATCCCATATTGTCCCCCAAGCACCGTAATTCCTGAGTGCATGAGCCAGGAGTAACCCCTGTGCATCGCCAGATGTGACCCCCCCCAAAAAAAAAGCAGATAATACCCAAAGACAGTAGCAATGAGGGCTAGGAGGACTGGTGCATATTAGGAAGTTTGCCACAAAGGGCCGGGTTCAGGGGATAGGGAGTGCAGTTAGGACAGAGAAGGGAGCACTATGATAATGATAATTGGAAATGATCACACTGGACAGGAATTGAGTGCTGGAGGTCAGGTTATATGCATGATAATAACTTTGGTAACACTATTGCAAACCATAGTGCTTAAAAGGAAAAAACGGAGAATAAAAGGGAGGGAGAGGGAGAGAGAGAGAGAGAGAGAGAGAGAGAGAGAGAGAGAGAGAGAGAGAGAGAAGTGTCTGCCATAGAAGCAGGCTGGGTGTGAGAGCAGGGGTAGGGTGGGAGGAAAACAGGGGACATTTGTGGCAGAAAATGTACACTGATAAAGAAATGAGTGTTGGAAAACTGTGTGATTAAAACTCAACCATGAACAACTTTGTAATTGTGTATCTCATGGTGATTCCATGACATTTTTTTTAAAGTGCTATGTGCTAACTGAGCTAATTCTGGTTGGTCCATAGCTTATTTGGTGCAATCTGTAAGATTCAATGATATGCTATATTTTTGGTCTCAATTGGAGTTATACCAGGGAAACTTGTAACTCGTGGAGATGATTAAATAAACAAAGATTGTTTGCCTATTTAATTATCAGTCTACAGAAGGGATTTTGTGATTTTCACCAGTCCAGGAGCACTGTAGATCCAAGCCACTGCAGAGTTCGGATTTCTCAACTTGCAGATCATTGCTCCGTGTCCTTGTAAGTCTGGGCTGTGATCCGCACACAGTTCTCACTCCACATTCCAGACCATCTACAGCTTTGCCTCGTGTTCCAGGTTTGGTTCTGCTGTGCAGGCAGAAGCAAACAAGAGTGGGTACAGCAGTGTGAAGCCCAGCTTCTTGTTCTAAATAAAGTAAATCCAGCATTTTTTCAAATAAGATCTATGTGATAATCCAACTTTCCACTCTAGAAATCATTGAACCTTCAGCACAGCAGGCAAACAAAAGAAAAGATATATTTTAAAATATTGGAAACAGGAGCTGATTGGTAACTCTAATGTGCTTGGTAATGCCAACTCTAGTCACCTAATAAAATCCTTTTTTAAAAAAATTCACTTGTGGTTATGCTTCATTTATCTTTAGTCAATTAAAAGCCCAGTTCCAGCACTTTTTCTCTGGAGTGACTTAAGTGGTCAAATCTCTTTGTGGCAGCTATAATAAATTCAGTTTGCATGTGGCATAATTAAAACAAGGTGCCATTTAAGGCCCTCAGAGTGGCTTAAAATAAAATATGATTCCTCATCAAAAAATGTACACAAAGGTATATTGTGGCAGGAAACAGGAAGGGAAATTTAGATTTCTGTTCTATTCTTGCACCTCTTACTTACTTGAGATCGCATGCCAGCCCCTTAACTCTTTCAGTGATGCTTTCTTGGCTCAACCCTACCTAGTCTTCATACTAAGAAAGTACACCATTCCTTTCTAAGATGATGAACCTCTTTGAAGGTCTTAGGTGATCCAATGAAGCCTTATCCTAGGAGGGAAGCATATGCACACACAAGTCCAAGGAACTCTCGAGATGGAATGTTGGTTTAGAAACTCAGAGTTAAGTGTTAAGCCAGAAAATGCGACTTGCATTCCTATTTGGCTTTCTAGAATTTCTTGAGCAGCATTTTCCAGTCTCTCAGGCTATGGCTGAATTTTGATGAAGGACACTCTCGAAGGTGTTACAAAGTTTGGCTCAGAGCACCATTCATTTGCCAAGACAAGGGTGACCTTACTGATCACTGGCAAAAAGTACAAAAAATTTTATACGCTTACTTCGGTGCTGGAAGACTATAGACTTCCGTGTATGTGCCACCTATCCTCAGGTTTAATTCAAATGACAATCACCCTCTTATACAAGATTTCTACATTGACTGAACCATCTCTAGACTTGAGCACCAAAGAAATTTGCACAGGGCACTGCTGGGCTGCTCCCCAATTCTGGTTGGGGAACATTGACATTTGCATAAGTGGGTGTATTTTTGGAATAATATTCTGATTAATCAACCTTTTTTGGCAGGATAATTACTTAAACGTTGTATACATATATAGGTGAAGAAACATAGTGTAAGATTGAAGTCATTTGCATCACTTTGACCTCAAGAAGATAAAGAATCAAAAAAAGTATTTGACTTTACTCCAAATGATCCTGAAGAAAAAAAAAAAGATAAGATTCTCAGATATCAAGATCATTGTCAGAGGGCTGGAATGATAGCAGAGTGGGTAGGAGGTTTGCCTTGCACGTGGCTGACCCGGGTTCAATTTGAAGCATCCCATGTGGTCCCCTGAGCACCGCCAGGAGTAATTCCTGAGTCTATGAGCCAGGAGTAACCCCTGTGCATCGCTGGGTGGGACCCAAAGAGCAAAAATTAAAATATCATTGTTAGTACTACTATCAAAATGTTATCTAAACTGTAATAATAAAAACAAAATAAAACAAAATAAAATACACCACTTCTAAAGAAAAAAATCTCAAATAATTTAGAAACTGATGCATATGTATCTCTCTCTCACACACATATACACACACATACACACACACATACATACATACACCCCTCATTTTGTTCTGGGAAAGTCATCAAAATATTTTCGTTTCTGTGGCTGAGAGGCACATGAGAAAATGTTCAACATCACTAATTATCAGGGAGATGCAGATCAAAACAACAATGAGATATCATCTCACACCACAGAGACTGGCCCACATCCCAAAAAACAAAAGCAACTGGTGTTGGCGTGGATGTGGGGAGAAAGGGACTCTCCTTCACTGCTGGTGGGAATGCTGACTGGTTCAGTCCTTTTGGAAAACAATATGGACGATTCTCAAAAAGTTAGAAATTGAGCTCCCATTTGACCCAGCAATACCACTCCTGGGAATATATCCCAGAGAGGCAAAAATGTATAGTAGAGATGACATCTGCATTTCCATGTTCATTGCCGCTCTGTTTACAATAGCCACAATATGGAAAAAAACAGAGTGCCCGAAAACAGATGACTGGCTAAAGAAACTCTGGTATATTTACACAATGGAATACTACGTAGCTGTCAGAAAACATGAAGTCATGAAATTTGCATATAAGTGGATCAACATGGAAAGTATCATGCTGAGTGAAATGAGTCAGAAAGAAAGAGACAGACATAGAAAGATTGCACTCATATGTGGAATATAAAGTAGCTGAGAGGTACAAGCTTACAATGTTGCGATTCCTGGCAGACATTTCCCTGGACTTAGTTACTAAAATACAGAAATCCAAAACTATGCTGCTGCTAGTGTGGCCTCCTGACCTCATATCTCTTCATTCTCAGCAATGGAAAACAAATTACCAAATGCTTTCTTTTCAGCAGATCGACTTTAGGGGGGAGAAACTCCAAATCAATAATAGTGAATTTTTTTGGTTTAAATATTGAATGTAATCAAAGTAAAGTGAAAGTAAAATGAAATTTACCAGTTACACATGCGGGGTGGGAGGCTGGGGAGGTGGGGGGAAGGGGGGAGGTATATCGTGATTCTTGGTGGTGGAATATGTGCACTGGTGAAGGGATGGGTGTTTGAGCATTGTATAACTGAGACTTTAACCTGAAAGCTTTGTAACTTTCCACATGGTGAATCAATAAAAGAATTAAAAAAAAATTTGTATGGAAAAAAAAATTTTCATTTCCGTGCCAATATGACCCAAGAAGGAGTGGAGATTTAGTGAAAATATTATTTTGAAATTAAGAAAAAGCAATGAGACTCACCTCCTACATATTACCTGGCATGTGCCAAAAAGCTCTTCTTCCCCAAATGCAAATACTTAATAAAGCGCTTCTCTATCTGCTATCAAATGACTAAAACTTTCTTCCCACAACTTTCTCTGCACCACCATTACATTCTTTAAAATTCTCTAATTAGAGTAAAAGAAAGACTGTGTTCTTGTCTCTTCCCAGAAAGCGCCCAAAGAATTTTTTTTCCTTCTGTGAATCACATTGGACTTTTCCTGAGATCAAAGAGCCCTGGACAGCACAAGATCCCTAATATTTGCTTTTAGAACATCTTCCTGTCTGTTGAACTCTACCACCAGATCTTTTGTTAAAGGGGACATCTGAGTTAGCATATATGTGGGCATGGACACACAGCCATTCTTCTAGTTCATTATTTACTATAAATGAAAGATATGGAAGTGGCTCAGGTATCACATAACTGTCAAAGTTTGTTTGTGAAAGGCTGACTTATTCTTCCTCCATGGAAATTTAGGAAAGATTGAAGAAAATTAGGACTATATTATAGTGCATGAATGCATATAAACATATGTATAAAGGCTATTTCCCATGATGGAGAAGAATGCTTTTCCCTAAGGGAAAGTCTACTACAAGGGGGGAAGTTACTAATGGAAGGTCCAGGGAAATAGCTGGGGTTAGACACCTGCCTAACAACATGAGGCTGTGAACTCATCTCTGGGTACTGTCCCAAATCATGATGGTTATCCTTGACACCACTAATACAACAAAAACTGATGAATGTAATCCATATAGAGATAATTGCTCTTTCCCATCATGTCTTATTTTGAACCAAACATTATGCTTTGATACCCCAAGTTGTTTCACCTGAGTAGTACTTTAATGTGCTGTCCAACAATATTTTCCCCCTCTCTCCCCTGCCTAGACTTGTGAAGGCAGCAATTCTTCACACACTACAGATGAGGTATCTGATGAGACAAGAAAATGTCATTGTGTCAGATTCGGCTCCCCGTTATATTCTTTCACTTATTCTTGGGCACCCAATTAGACTGTATTCCCAGGACTCTCTAAAAGTCTCTAAAGTTAGTTATGATCATATGACTGGTCCTAGACCATGGAAAATGAGTTGATGTGATGCGTACTATTTATAGCCCTGACTCTCATAGCACACACACACACACACACACACACACACACATACACACACACACCCCTACCCCATCACCAAATAAAAACCCTCCACACATACTCTTTTCTCTTCCAACTGATTGGATGATGAGATACCACAAGATCTTGAAGAAACATCATTCCTTAAAGTGACATAGCAGAGCATAAACACACACTTGCGTGTGCGCGCGCGCACGTACACACACACACACACAACTCCCTGCTGATCTGAAATCTCCCTAAATTATTCTGAGTGATGAATTAGTGTCCAAATGTGAAACTATTGTATGGTTTTGAGTCCTTTGCCACTTTCCACCCTACGAAATGGAGCACATACCTTTGTTCTGTGAAGTAGAATGCTGCCCTGTTCAAAGATAGAAACTGTGTGGCTTTGGTTAATTGGGCAGCAGTGGTGGGGTAGTAGGACATATGTCAGGAGGAGGAATGGAGACTTGTGTCATGCAGTAACAAAAATGTATGGAAATGAAACTTGTGATGACTAGATGGATCCAATGTTTGCTCCACTCAAGAGAAGTTGATGGGGTCATTAGAAGTAATAGTGCTGTTGAATTTAGCAAACTTTCACAGTTTAACAATGAAGAGACAGGAGCAAACAAGTTTGTCTGGTTTACAAGGACAGAGTGAAAGGAACAGAGTTCATAGATCAAGAGCCTTACAATGTTAGAAAGATTTTCTTTTGGACCCTAAACGGTAAAACAAAATGGTTTTGAAAAGAAGTCTCTTAGGATATTAAAGTGAACCAAAGAGGCTCAGATCTCTGGTAAAGTCAGATGTAAAATGTGTCCTTCTTGTTCCATTGATTCCACTGGGCTCAGTGGGATATGGACATACTATATTGAGGGGGAAAAAAGGCATGTGTCAGGAAGCAAGGAAAGCTGACCTAAAGAATACGCTTGATGGGGACACCTAATCAGAGAGAGAGAATGAAAGGGAATACCCTGCCATAGTGGCAGTTTGGGGTGGGGGGAGACGGGACTGGGGAGGGTGGGAGGGACGCTGGGTTTACTGGTGGTGGAGAATGGGCACTGGTGAAGGGATGGGTTCTCGAACTTTGTATGGGGGGAACATGAGCACAAAAATGTATAAATCTGTAACTGTACCTTCACGGTGATTCACTAATTAAAAATAAAAAAATTTTTAAAAAGAACACAAAATATTTGGAAAAAAAAAGAATACGCTTGATGGGGGAAGAACATTGCATGTTGTTTCTGGCACGAGGAGCCAACTAGAAGCAAACCAAAGAGAAATCTACCAGTGTTTGAAGGACCTAGCAAAGAAACAATAGGCCTGCCCCTAAAATCCTATGACTGTGGCCAAGAGTCAGGACAGCAGTACACCCAAGCTGGGTTCAAATCCTGAGCACTACCAGTTATGGCTCTGGTGGCCCATGAGCATCACTGTGGTGGCCCTGGTGGTTCCCACCACTGCAGGGCTCCAGCGGTACCTCATCCTTGGCCATTCACTCTAAGCCACTCTTCTGGTTGACTGAGAATTGCCAGGATAGGTGCCCTGAACACTGCTTGGGAGGCCCACCCTAAAATTAAATGGGATAAGAAAAATAAGATACCTGGCCTTACATGCTGGGGGAAAAGGCAGCTCAGATGGAGAAGGGAACACCAAGTAGAGGATGTTGGGAGGACCCATTAGGGCTGAAAGATGCGAGCTGAAAGTAGACTACAGACCGAACATGATGGCCACTCAATACCTCCATTGCAAACTACAACACCCAAAAAGAGCGAGAACAAAAGGGAATGCCCTGGCACAGAGTCAGGGTAGGGTGGTGGGGAATGGTGTGGGGGTGTGAGAGGGATACTGGGATCATTGGTGGAGGAGAATGGGCACTGGTGGAGAGATGGGTAAACGATCACTGTATGACTGAAATGCAAACACAAAAGTTCCTAAGTTTGTGACTGTACACCACAGTGATTCTCTAATAAAAAATTAAAAAAAGAAACACCCCATTAAAACTCTTCACAATTAAAATTCTGGACTATAACAATAAAAAAAGAAAAAAGAAAAATAAGATAAAATAAAGTAAAGTAAATCCTCGATTAGAAAGCTACATTATGGCCTCAAGCCTACAAAAGCATGTGAGAGCTGTGGAAGTCATGCTCTCCAAAACTCTTGCATCCTTCCCAGAACCCACTGCAGTTGAGGGCTCAGAGAATAATAGCCAGGGAAGAAGCTCCCATTTCCTGCAGAGCAGCGTCCTCATGAGGCCTCCAAGTGTTGGTTTAATCCCTATTGTAACCCCTCATTGCCTTTCTGGTCCCCTCTATCAAATGGGCATGTCATTCGAGATCTGGAATTCCCATAATGCCATCATGCAGTAAAAAGTCTTATTCTTCTAGGATCTATAAAGCATTCATAAAACTCAACAACAACAACAGCAAATCCTATGACCCCATCCAAACATGGGGAGAGGAGATGAATAGAGGCTTTCCCGAAGAATACATACAGATGGCTAATAGGCATATGAAAAAGTGCTCATGGTCACTCATAATTGGGGAAATGCAAGTCAAAACAATACTGAGATAGTATCTCATGCCAGTGAGAATGGCATAATTCAAAAAGTCTAAAAACAGCCAGTGTTGTGGTGAGAAAGGAACCCTTATCCACTGTTAGTGGGAATGTCATCTGGTTTGGCGTCTATGGAAAACAGTATGAGATTTCTACAAAAAATGGAAACATAACTTTCATATAACTCAGTGATACAACTTCTTGGCATCTATTCCCCAAACATACAACACACACTCACATACACATTAATTCAAAAGGAGATATGCACATCACATATGCACATATGTTCATCACAGCACTTAGTTCAATAGCCAAGATATGAAAGCAATCCAAATCCAAATACATTAAGAAATTGTGGAATCCCTTGCAGCTCTAAGAAAGAATAAATCATGCAATTTTCTACAACATGGGTGGAACTAGAGGACATCTTGCTTAGTGAAGTCAACCAGAAGGAAAAGGATGGATATAAAATAATCTCTCAAGGATACACAGCAACGCAGCAACAGAAGGCCAAAGGCAACACAATGAGAGAACTGTTTCACAAATGGATTTTGGTGTGTGGGAGGGGATTAAACAGGAGGGGGATTAAGGATCCTTAAGGGAGGGAGGTGCGTACACTGGTGATGACTGTGCTATGGAACCCATCATTGTGTGCATAGAAAACCATCATTAACAATACTGTAAAGCATAATACTTCAATAAATTTTCTTAAATAAGGAAAAATTTAAATAAAATCTATTCTTGCAAATCAAATTTGATTTGCAAAAGCAAGTGTGGGGGTATTTCTATTCCCCTTTACTAGTGAAGAAACTGGAAGCAAACAGGTTATTTCCATGCTATATTTTTTTTAACATCACACACCCAAATAGCTTGTGAGTCCAATTGCAGAGGGGCTAGCAATGGTCCTTTTTAATGGGCAACAGTGATATTCCAGACACTAGGATTCTCTGGACCCTGGCAACAATCTATTCCAACCCCCAACAATGACACTGAAACCTCCAGGTGGCTGGCTGGCAGGAATTGGAACAGAATTCATTGCATCGATTTTCTGCCAGATCTCTTGGAATCATTGCCCAGGAGGAGGTTTACCTCCAGAACCCCCAAGTCAATGGCCAATTTGCTCAATTCATTTCCCAAACCAATCAATTTGATGTGAGGCAGCTCACTCAAATTAAATTGCCCTTGCCGCCCCCGCCTGTACAGAGGGAACTGATTACTCTTGGTTCTCGTCCACCCCACTGGCGGCTGCAAAATGAATGGGCCTGAACTGCTCTGGTGTGAGGCAGGGCTGGGTAGTGGGTGAGACTCTTTGCCGTGTCTCCTTCTCCACACAAAAGGAGTTACTGTTCCAGGCCATAAATCCCCATGGTGGCCTTATATAGAGGATCAAGTATGCAATAAATACACCTTTTGGAGGCTTGATTTTGTTCTCTGGGTAGCAATAGATCTTTTTAGCAGAATAGTTTTATCTGTAAGGTAAAGCATTTGGTCAGAAATAGGACCTCCTTAAAGGGACAAAAGGGGCTGGAGAGACAGTCTAGGGGCTAGGGTTCATACCTAGCATGTGGCAGACTCTGGTTCAACCCCTAGCAACACAAGATTCTCCTTTACAGCACCATAGGGTCCACAGGCTGAGGTTAAAATTCCTCCAAGGCTTTGTAGGATAGGTCCTCAAAGATAGGTCTTTCGAGTTTTAAGACAAACCAAATACTTGTTAGGAGTCCACATCAAAGCAGTCCCAGCCGCCAATACATGATACACAGTTCTCCGTTACTGTCTTTTCCCTTTGGGGTGTCAATTTTTTTCAAAAGCTTATCCTTTCCCAGTGAGCCCTATAGACCAGTACCCCACTGATGGCATTTAGTTTGCCCAAGAGATTGGGAGAAGGGGCTGGAGCGATAGTACAGCAGGTAGGGCGTTTGCCTTGCACGCGGCCGACCCAGGTTCAATTCCCAGCATCTCTATGGTTCCCTGAGCACCGCCAGGAGTAACTCCTGAATGCAGAGTCAGGAGTAACCCCTGAGCATCACCGGGTGTGACCCAAAAAAGCAAAAAAATAAAAATAAAAAGACTGTGAGGAGTTCCCACTCTGGCCCCAGGTCATCAATATGTCTGAACTGGTTAGAATCTCCTCAAATTATAAATGTGTGGGTTGAATGTATACCTATCTGTATGTCTTTGGGTTAGATGTTCTTTGTTGTTGTTGTTGGTGGTGGTGTTTTTTTTTTTTTAAAGAATCTGGGAATGTGACCAAGGATTCTATCATAAAAACAAAAAACAGACGTGTGGCCCCTCCATTGCTGAACGCCCATGATCCCAGAGGCCATCTCACTACCTTCAGCACCAGCAGCTTCTTGCAGAAATGCCTCAGACTGTGAACTGAGCCACAGCCCCATGCCGCCCCAGGAGGGAAAAGGTTTTTCTCTCTCGGCTTTTCCTTTCCGGCGGGGCAGCGTCGCGACCGCCATTTTATAAGGTCCACTAAACAGAGGTATGAGCTTGCAATGAAGCAATTTTTGGCAGAAATTTCCCTGGATTTAACTACTAAAATACAGAAATCCAAAACCTCATATCTCTTCATTCTCAGCAAGAGAAAACAAATATCAAATGCTGCCTTTTCAGCAGGTTCGATTTTGGGTGGAAAATTCCAAATAATAATAGTGAGTTTTATGATGAAATATTGAATGTAATCAAAGTAAAGAGAAATTAAAATGAAAATTATCAGCTACACAGGCAGGGGGAAGGGGTGGGAGGTATACTGGGGTTCTTGGTGGTGGAACATGGGCACCGGTGAAGGGATGGGTGTTTGAGCATTGTATCACTGAGACTTAAGCCTGAAATCTTTGTAACTTTTCACATAGTGATTCAATAAAAAATTAAAAAAAAAACTTTTCTGAAAGGGGCACCTCAAATTTAGTTCTCACAACACAGGAAAATCACATTGGTTAGTATTTGTTCCCCAGTAATTTCCTCCTTGAATGAACAACCTCAGAAGCCTCACCTTACCGTATCCCCATATGGGGTCTCCCTGTGGAGAAGTGTGACCCTCTCTCTCCTTCCTCTGGAGCGATCTTCATTTTTCTCTCATGTCCTTTACTTACCACATTCCCTGACACAATACAGATGCATCAGTCTTACAGATATGAAGGGTCTGGGGGTGTCTGAGTTTTGACTCAATCAGAAGTGACAGGAAGTGCTGAGGCTGAGGAAGGAGGTGCTGTCAGGACCCGCTGGCTAAAAGCTCTCAGAGCCACACAGCCCTTAGTCATGGCTGGCCAGGTCAGAGCCCTGAGGCCACATCTCAAGAGAGAACCATGTGGGCACAGAAGCCAGGCCTAGAGTAGAGGCAGAAGCATGGACATCAGGTCTGACAAGCAAAGCATTTGCAAACACTACCAGCCTGGGAACACCTTGGATCCCATTGTGAAGACAACAAAGCCAGGATGCTCTAGAGGGGTGGTCTGGAGTGGCCAGATCAGGGTGACATGTCTGGTGTCTACGCCACATCCCAGTTTCTCTCTTCACACTTGGGGTTGGGAATAAGCATTTCTCTGACTTCAGCGTGTGTGCTGGGTGACAGCTTTCCACACGCAGAACCAAGGGCCCGGGGCTGGACTTGTGCCAGACACCCCAAGAGCCCCTCAACAAATCACCTTGTGTGGGCTAACCTCTCACCCCAGTGTCACCAAAGGCATCCAGCTAAGGCCTTTGCCCCTCCCTGCTTGGGCCTGGGCCAACAGTTCCTATTTTTCTCAGAGTTGCAGGCTTGGGGCAAAATTGATGCTCCAGTGAAAGGGATCAGCTCAACTGGAAGGTCAGTTTGTTTCTGTGTGAGCCATATAAATCTATCTTGGACTGGGTGAACTAGGAGAGACATGGATGCTTCTTCAGCAAGACTTTTTATTTTAAACTACTTTTAAAATTGTTAAAAAATTCTTCTGAATCACCTGCAGCTACTTCCCCTTGCCCACAAACTAGAGGGGACACTCAGTCATTCTGCAATTCAGGAGCAGTTCATTCTCCGAGCTCATCATTACAGAACTTGTTTGGTCTTGGTTTTGTTTTGTTTTGTTTTTTATGATACCGGGTCTATAACACTGATGCCTGCATAGTGTGCATGTGCTTGTTATGTCAGTGGGAGGAGTGGGGAACAAGGGAGCAAGTGAGGTCGTAGAGTGTGTCAAGACCTTCCTGCTTGGGGAAGGGCCCTGGAGGGTGGGAGGGAGTTGGGCTGACAGAGTCAGCCGTGAGCATCCACACAGCATGGATACTAGCATCCCACCAGCCTACTGGGCAGGCATCAAGCCGGTCCTGAGGTCCACTTGATCTGCACAGCAAGGGATTGACTCTCGCCACTGAGTTCTCAGCAGGTTAGGCTTCAGGCTGGAGCAAGGGATGACTTTTTTGCAGGAAAAGGAAAGTGATTCTTGTTCTTTGTCCAGGTTTTCCACATACATCACTAATTCTTGCAGAAAAGAATTTCAAGCGAAAATGAAGAGAGAAAAACAGTTTAATTTAGGACTATGGGGAGAGAAAGAGTGAGAGAGCAAGAGGGAATGCTGGATGGATAGGGAGGGTATCATGCTGAATTAAATGAGTCAGAGGGAGAGGGACAAACATAGAATGATTTCACTCATTTGTGGGCTATATATTAAAAAAAACATGGTATGTAAATTATACACAAAGACAGTAGAAACAAGGGCTGGGAGAACTGGTCTACGCTAGAAAGCTTGCCACAAAGGGGTAGAGGGACAGTGTAGGATAACATTGGTTTGTCCTTTCCACCTTGCCACAGGGAGCTTAGGTTTACTGGGTTACTCCCATCGCAGTGCTCCCATTCCTCTGTGTTTACTTGTAACTTCTTTCTTTGTTCTCTGTTAACTTGTAAATATTGTTTTTCTCTTCTCTGTAAGTCTTTTGTGTAGTTAATTCAGAGCAATGTCCTTTTTGCGTGGGCACAAAAAGACAGTTAATGCTATGCTTTTGTAACTTGGGAGTTAATTTACTCTGAATGGTACTTTTACTTTCCTCCAGGACATCTGTTCTCTCAACCTAAGCCTCAGTTGCCCTTACTTCCTAGAACCCCAAAAGTAGGGTCCCGGCGAGGGACTGACTAGATGGGCTCAGGGCAAGCTGTGAGCTATGTGCTACCCTGGCATTGAGATGGGCCTGGCCAAAGTGCCGTAATGCTTAACTATAAGTTAAGAGCATGGTCATGGACAAACGCTGTCATGATCCAAAAAGCAATAACTAGATTTGTACCCTGCTAGGATTAGGAGTGATTAATTTGGCCTGAGCACTGTAGTCTGAGTTTGTAGTGAGATGTTCCCAGGAAAGCCACCTTACAAGCTCAATGTATCTCTTATTGTGCCCATACAAAAAGGTCATTGCTCTGAATTAACTATACAAAGGACTTAAGGAGAAGAGAAAAACAATTTTTTACAAGTCAACAGAGCACAAAGAGAGAAGTTACAAATAAACACAGAGGAATGAGAGCACTGTGATGGGAGTAACCCAATAAACCTAAGCTCCCTGTGGCAAGGCAGAAAGGACAAACCAAGGTTATCCTACAGGGGGGCCACTAGGACAGAAAAGGGACCACTCTGGACAAAAACTGAGTGCTGAAAGGGGGTAAAATGATATACATGATACTCTTTCAGATATTGCAAACAAAGAGGAGAGAGAGTGAGAGAGAGAAAGAGAGAGAGGAAGAGAGTGAGAAAGAGAGAGGGAGAGAGAGAAAGAGAGAGGAAAAGAGAAAGGAAGAGAGAGTGAGAAAGAGAGAGAGGAAGAGAGAGAAAGGAAAAGAGAGAGGAAGAGAGAGAGTGAGAAAGAGAGAGAGGGAGGGAGAGAGAGAAAGAGAAGGAAAGTGTCACAGAAGCAGGCTGTGGGGTTGAGAGGGTGAGAGGAAAGCTAGGGTCATCATCGGTGGAGGGAAATGTGCACTGGTGAAGGATGGGTATTGGAACATTGCATGACTGAAACTCAGTCGTGAACAAGTTTTTAATTGTATCTCACAGTGATTCCATTAAAATTCATATATATATTCCATTAAAATTCATATATATATTCCATTAAAATTCATATATATATAATATATATGTATATAATCATCCCATTGCTCATTGATTTGTTCAAGTGGGCACCACTAACATCTCCATGTGAGACATATCAAATACGCCATGGGAAGCTTGCCAGGCTCTGCCATGCGGGCGATATACTCTCGGTAGCTTGCCGGGTTCTCCGAGAGGGACAGAGGAACTGAACCTGGGTCGGCCGCGTGCAAGGCAAATGCCCTACCTGCTGTGCTATAGCTCCAGCCCTTAATATAATATAATTATATATAAATTATACACACACACACACACACACACACACACACACACATAAGAGCATGCTGGTTTCACCAAATGGGAGGAACCCCATGAGGTGGAAGAAAGAACTGGCGTACCCCAAGTTGTGATGCAGGTGACTCCTGTCATTTGCCTTTGCACAGTTGGTTTTATGGGACTTTTCCCAAACTGCCCCCACTTGCCGAAGTGAGTGTACAGCTGATAGGATGCTTGCTGGGTTCAATCCTTGGCACCACGTACCATGTATGGTCCCTCGAGCCTCAGCTGGAGTGATCCTTGAGCACAGAGCCAGGAGGAGTATGCCCTGAGCACCGCCTGGTGTGATTCCTCAAAACAAACAAAAGCCTTCCCAAAGTCTACCCCTAGGGCTTTCTACGGAACAGTTTGCTGCCAGGGTTTGTCTAGGGGAAGAATTTTGCTCTTTTGTTAGCTTCCTTGACTTCCTTATCACAACCCTTTGTTCCTGCTGAAGCTTCTCCTCTCCTCATGGGGCTCAGGCTTCTCTGGGTTGGTGCCAGCTCCTGTTAGTCTTATCCCCTCGGTTCCTGCATCCACAAAGAACATCCTGCCTCCTTTCCTTTGGACTACTTTAGGGCAGGCAACAGAGCGACTTCTTTAGATCCTATCTTGGTTTTATTACTTCCTCAGAAACCCTTATTTGCCTGCCTGGTTTACATGTATGTGCATTTGTACATGTATATATACATGTCTACAATGTGCTATCTTTTCTGTGTCTAGTATTTGGTGTTATTTAAATTTTTTCCCTTCATTTCTTTGCAGAAAGTGTAGACGATTCATGACAAGACCAGTTTGAACTGTGCAGGTCCATTTTATGCAAATATTTTCAGTAAATACATTTCCTTTTACTTATGAGTTTCCCAGTAACAGTTTTTCTTTAAAATACATTCTTGTAAAATATAAATAAAATGAAATAAATTTTTGTAAGATTGCAGTAATATAGAATACAATAATACAAAATACATTGTTGTAAATATATAGTATATAATGATACAGCATACAAGTATATGTTTAATCAACTGTTTATATTTTCAGTAAGGATTTATGTTCAATGATAGGCTATTAGAAGTTAAATTTTAAGTGATTAAAGGTCATACATAAATTTTCAATTTCCCTAGCCCCACGTTATTTAAGGATAAGTTGAATTATTTCCATAATCAGGAAAAAAATGACAATAAAGCAATTTATATTTTGTAAAAAAGTAGACAGCAACTTTATGGCCCCAAATCTCTTTTTCTTGGTCATGAAGTGTGTTTGTGGATAAGCAAAATTTTGTTGTAATTGGGCAAGATGACAGCAGAAATGCCCACAATCTACAGCCTGGATTAGCTTCCTAAATCCATCTCCATTTCAGAGAGTTTTCTGGTCAGAGTCCATTGCTTTCCTTTCTGCCTCACTTCTCTGTACCAGTCTCCCTACCCCTCCACAAAGGTATTTAGTAATTTTTAATAACATATAGCGACCATGCAACATCTCATACTTTATGCCATTGATGTACCAAGAATAGCACACCACATTTAATGGGACATAAAGTAGAAGGCAACTGATCTTGTTAAATAAATAAATATGTGTGTGTGTGTGTGTGTGTGTGTGCATTAGCACTCAAGGCTCAACCTGCAACAGCATGTTAGTGATCTCTTACACAGGGGATTAGTGGCTCCAAGGTGAGATACAACAATTTTCACACACTTTCCTCTAAGAAAGTCTTTTTGGATCATTTTTAGCAGATTATTCATAACAGCAATACAAAATAAATTATTTAGCATCTGCCTTTGGGGCAGGCTTGGGTGGTGGTGGGAAAATTCAAAATAATGGTGGTGGGAAGGTGTAATGGTGGTGGGATTGGTGTTGAAATATTGAATGCAATAAATCATTGTGAACAACTTTGTAAAATTAAAATTAAAAGAAATAAAGACAAGCAACAACAAAGTAAAAAAACAAAGTTTGTTGTTGTTGTTGTTTTTTAAATCCATGTAGCTCCTTGGTTTGAGATGTGACAAAGGAGGAAAGTGACCCTGATGCAATGAGCCGTGGTTTGCTTATGAACCAAAGATGCTAATTAAACCTACCCTCAGTGCCGGGACAATAGTACACTGGGTAGAGCATTTGCCTTGCACACAACTGACCCAGGTTCTATCCCCCAACACCCCATATGGTCCCCAAGCATTGCCAGGAGTGATTCCTGAGTATAGGGTCAGGAGTAACCCCTGAGCACCCCTGGGTGTGGCCCCCAAGCAAACAAAACCCCCAAAATGCCTACCCTCTGTGATGAGTTAAGTACAATTCCGCCTTTGGCATGTGACTCCATAAATGAATGATTAACGCAAATAATTCTTGTAATCCTTCCTTCATTCTGGTCTGCAGGCATCATTATTTCCAATTAGCCCTTTTAAGAATAACCTTAGACCCGGAAGCTCCTTCTGTCTCCCTCAAGTATTATCCACCAATTTTGACCTTGATGTTAATATGATCCTGTGAGTTTGAGCTTATCAGTTCTCGCTCAAGAGGTGAGTAGAACACTTCTAGCCTCTTAAACATCTTGGTTCAATTTTACACTTATTGATCATCCCAGCTGCTTAACTGATTAAAGCAAATTTATAGCTATTTCTATTAGTTAATTGACATCTAGCACTGTACGGGACATTGCAGTGCTAGATGTTTTATTTCTTATCAAGATGATTAATTAATCGATAGCTTAGTTTTTTGACATTTTAGTGGGATGATCTTGGGGCAAGAGATTATAAATGCCTTTCATCATGCTAACTCGGCTCAACTAATTGGTTGTTTGGGGGGGCCACAGTCAGCCATGTTCAGGGTTTACTCCTGGCTCTGAGCTCAGGGATCTCTCTTAGTAGGCTTGTGGGACCATGTGGGATGCCAGACATGGAAGTCAGATTGACCACATGCAAGGCCCCAGAGATGGGGCCCTATGTCCGGCCCCATCAACTTGATTAATTGGAGTTGGTTGTTCCTAGTCTTATCGATATGAAAAAAGTTCTTCCTTAATAAGAAGAAGTCCCATCATCTGTTTAGCAATGGCTGCCATGAAAGGATATCCCAGATTTGGACCATAGATTTTCGTGATGAGACTGAAAATATCATATCCTTCCTCCCTGCTTTCCCTTTCCAGTGTAATCTTATTCCAATCATATAAATTGTTAGTAGAAATCTACATTCTGGGTTAATTTGAAAAATATAATGCCACTGACCTCAATTTGGATTTTAAATTCTGTAGGAAATCCCAATAGAACAGGAACTAATTTTCATATTAACATTCAGAATCAATTATCATTCTTTATTCATTAGGTGCCTGCAAGATAAGCACTGAGCAAGGCACTAGATCTTTATTCTCCCTTGTTAGACATTCTAGACTTCGAACATGAGAACAGATCTAGTAATTGTGCTTTCCTCTAAAAAGATAACTCTTCAATTTCTTTTTCTTTTTGGGTCACACCCGACAATGCACAGGTGTTATTCCTGGCTCTGCACTCAGGAATTAATCCTGGCGGTGCTCAGGGGACCATATGGGAAGCTGGGAATCAAACCCGGGTCAGCCATGTGCAAGGCAAACACCCTACCCGCTGTGCTATTGCTCCAGCCCCAACTCTTGAATTTTTAAAGTTGTCACTTAAGCTACTAGAATTGTTGATGGTAGAGGGGAATATGTGGCTACCTTTCTGATAACCAGTTGTCATATTCCCCACAAGCTGTGAGACTGCGTCGGGAAAAGGGACAGGTTAGCTCTGTCAAGGTGACTCAGCAACCACAAGCTAATGCACTTGGAGTGGTTGATGCTCTCATGTGTGACCAAAGATGAGGCAGGAGCCCTGATAACAACTACCTTCTTGTACATAGTTTCAGTATTTTTAGAAGTATATACATTTCCTGGGGTGGGGGAAGTTTTTTTTGGTACTCAGGGCTTCTTTCTGGCTGAGGATTGAACTGGACTCAGCTGCATGCAAGACAAGTGCCTAAACCCCTGTATTATGTCTCTAGTCCCCACATGTATACTCTTAACCCTGCAGATAGCCCACGGAAAGGAGTGTTGATGAGGAAATACATTTCAAAACCACCTACTGAGGCTTTGGTTGGTTTTAAACTCTGAAGGTCTATATTTTTTTATTAGCACTGTCATCTTTGGAATCTATAGATCAGCTGCACCTTACCCTTTTCTCTAGCTAATTATTCCCTAGTAATAACCAGTCTGGAAAGCTCCCATGCAAATGCCTCCATATCTTTTAAGTAGCTGGTTCCTTGCTCATGTTCCAATGTATGGTGTCCAACTCTTTCCGGCATCACTGCCTTCTTTATTTTCTTACGTCCTTAAAATAGTCCTTAACCTTTCCTCCCTTTCCTCCACTGTCATCCAGTTGTTCATCGATTTACTTGAGCGGGCACCAGTAACGTCCCTATTCTTCCAGCTCTGAGATTTTAGCAGCCTCTCCTTACTCATCTTTCCTAATGATTGGAGGCTCTTTCAGGGTCAGGGGAATGAGACCTATTGGCACTGTTTTTGGCATACCGAATATGCCATGGGTAGCATGCCAGGCTCTGCCATGCGGGCGGGATACACTTGGTAGCTTGCCGGGCTCTCTGAGAGGTATGTATATATCTGTTACTGTATTTGGGATATGAATGCGCCACGGGGAGCTTGCCAGGCTCTCCTGTGTGGGTAATAGACTCTGGGTAGCTTGTCAGGTTCTCCAAGAGGGAGAACTAGGCGCGCTTCCAGGAGCCGTTGATGGGATTACACAGCACCAAGGGCAGTTTCTGGGTGTGACTGCCTAGATACTGGAAAATGGGGGATCTAGCTGGAAGGGGCCCAGTCCCGATCCGAGCACCCTTGGAGATCTCGGTCCCAGGTCCTGCACACCTGGGTTCCTCTGCCCGTTCCTTCATGCAAGAGGCTCATCCGAACATGTGGAGAGTGGCCTTGAGCATGGCTGTGGCTGGGTTCTGGAGGTCTTCAACTGTCGAGGCTCTGCTCGGGGCAGAGCCTGTAAAAAAACCCTTTCCTGTAAACACTTTAAATTACTGCCTTGTGCCCTGGACTCCTCACCCAGCAGCTCTGTCACTTACTCTCCACAGTGCTTGTGCCAAGTCCTTTGCTCTGAATGCATGGGTTTTCCTCTCTGGCCGCACTACTCCTTGCCCACCCATACTCTTCTCTTCTCTTAGCCACTTCTCTTCCTTTCATGGAGGTCAGTCTGATCACTTCCCCAAGAACGCTTCCCTGACTTCTTTAAATCAAGTCTTCCTATTACCTGACCTCATAACCCAATACATTTCCCTGCTGTACAATTTTGTATGATGGTAATTGTGCATTCATGTCCTCACCCACCCACCTTCTTTACCCTTAAGTTAATGACTTAAATTGTCTCCAATTTTGCTCTGATTAGATTCCCAGAATCTAGTACTATCTGGCACATGAATGGCATATAATGGTTATCAATTGAATGAAATCATTAACGCAAAATTTCATCTATCCAAGCTCACTTTCATATTTTGCCCACAACTGAGTGTATTGCCATAAAATTCTGGCACTGGCCACTGCCGCGTTTCTACTCTGTAAAATTCTCAGAGATTCACTCAGCAGGCTCAATGATTAAATATCTGGCAACATTATCACCAGATTGACACAGTGTTGCAGTTTATATTAATTAAGCCATGTTCAAGTGTGAGCCGCCAGTGGTATGTAGAGGCCTGGACATGTTAAATTCAATCTTCATCCTCCCTTCCCTGCCCTGCTGACCCAGACTGTGAGTTTCACAGTCTTCTAATGACATAGTCTATCTTTCTAGGAACCAGCTTCTATTCTAATGATCAAGAGGTCACTTCATTAGCATAATGAAGACATGCCTCCCATTCAAAAAATCCCCAGGGGTTTTTTTAAAAAAGAATATATATATATATATATATATATATATATATATATATTGCTTTTTGGGTCACACCTGGCAATGCACAGGGGTTACTCCTGGCTCTGCACTCAGGAATCACCCCTGGCGGTACTCAGAGGACTATATGGGATGCTGGGAATCGAACCCAGGTTGGCCACGTGCAAGGCAAACGCCCTACCTGCTGTGCTATCACTCCAGTCCCAACATCTATATTTTTTAATTTCACTGTAATTCATCACTTTCAAAATAGAACATTTCAGGGACTGGAGAGATAGTACAACAGGTAAAGCTCTTGCTTTGCACATATCTGACCCGGGTCTCATGCGGTTCCCCCAAGCACTGCCAGAAGTAGCTCCTGAGAGCAGAGCTAGGTGTAACCCTTGAGCATTGCTGGGTGTGACCCCAAAACAAAAATAAAACAAATCGTACACTTCAATAATGGAAGAACAGGATAAGAGACTCTTTTTCACACTGTTGGTTGCAACAAGCAAGTCAAACTTTATTATGGAAGGAATGGTGAGAATACATAAGAAGAATCTTAAAACATTTACACCTTCGGGTACCAGAGCAACAGTATAGTGGGTAGGGCATGTGCCTTGCATGCAGCTGACCGAGGTTCAAGCCCTAGCAGGCCATTTGGTCCCCTGAGCCCAACAGGAGTGACCCCTAGCACAGAATCAAAGGTCAGCCCTGAGCACCACCAGGTGTGACCCAAAAGCAGCAGCAGCAGCAGCAACAACAACAACAACAAATGGTTATACCTTTTCTCATAACCCCCGATTTAGAATTTATAATAAAGAAGCCTTCAGAACTACATAGGATATTTATCTGCAAAGATGTTCATCATGGTTATATATTATATCAACAGTGTTTGAAAATATAGAAGTTGGTGATAAGAGATAAGGTGAATAAACTATGGAAAATTGGCACTCTGAAATAATAATATGCCTGTATGGAAATTTTTTCCGCATAAAATTAATGGCAGAAGTAAAAGGTGAAACAGACTACTGAATTTTTAAAATAATATAGGAGCACTGCTCTTTATTAAGTCATTAATTAAGCTGATAGAATTGGTCATGAGCTCCACATTACATTTTTTAATTTTTTTTAATTTTATAAGTTAGTTCATAATGTTTGATTACATTCAATATTCAAACACCAATCCCACCACCTTTATACCTTCCCACCACCAAATTCAGGATGTTTCCATCCCAAACCCCAATTCCTGTCCCAAAACACAACCGAAATAATATATTTCATATTGTCTGTTATGAAGAACTACTGAACACGCTTACAAAAAAGTATTCATATAGGAAACAGTGAGAAGATTGATCTATTTTGGCAGGAGCCATTAAGACATTCTATAGGATATCACTAACATGTTGTGAAAGTTTGGGTGATGTGAGCTTTGGTATATATATATCTGAAAATATGTATATACGCATATATATATATTTTCCTCTATGATTTGTTGCCTACTATCTGAACCCCATCAAATGTGGTGTGGAAGTTATGGGTAATGGGTAGGGAGTGTTTTATGATGTGTGCACAGCCGCTTTCATGGTCCAGGAGTATGTTTATTCATATGCGAGGCTCGGCCCAAGTGCGTGGGGAGCAACCTTGAGCATGGTGGTGGTTGGGTTGTGGAGGTATTTTAGCTGCCAAAGCTGGGTCCCTTGGGGCAGGGAGGGCTCTCACCCGGCCCCCTCTGGGGCACCCCAGTGAAGACAGCCTGGCACGGGATCAGGACATTCTGTAACACTCTCTTTGGGGAGTTTTAGTTTATAGTCCCTGGCTCTTGGCTGTTGATGAGATTAAATGGCACGAGTGGGGGGGGCGGGGGAGCGCAGTTTGTGGATGTGACTGCCAAGCTACTGGAAAACTGGGGACCTGGAGGGGAGGAGGCCCAGTTCCGATCCAAGTGGGCCTGGGGCTCTCAGTCACAGTTCTCACCTACCTCTGCCCTAATTGTATCTTTTGATATCTCTTTTGAGATTTATGGGTCTGTGAAATAAGGCCAATAAATGAGCTTATATAGCTGAGCCAGAGATGGTTTGTGGATGTGTCTCCCACATACCTAACTTTTGGCTGTTTAATTTCTGAAACAGACAACTGAGCAAAATGGTTTTATATACATACTAAATAAAATTGTGAAGATAATTATTTTAATACTAATTTGCAATTTTAACTATATTTTTATTAATTTTATAGTCAAAATATCATTGAAAACTCTCCTTAAACTATGTAGAACTGGGGCAGAGAGACAGTGCGGTGGGTAAGGGGCTTGCCTTGCACATAGCTGACCTGTCCCCCAAGCCCCACTGGAGTGATCCTTGATCTAAAAGTCAGGAGTAAGCCACCTGTGACCCAAAACCAAAAATAAATAAATAATTGACACAGGATCTCACTTAATACAACATAAATTATAATTATGTGTTATTCTTTCTTATTCATTAAAGTACATCTGGCAAAATCTCTACTTGGCACCAACTCGACTTTAATTTAACAGAACAATTTATGGCAGCACACAATAAAGCTTTAATCTTTCCACATTTCACATAAGTTTTCATAAGCTGTCCATCTTTGTAATTTGTTGATATTAAGGAACTATTGCCTGCTAACATTTCTGGCAGGCTCTAGGGAATGCGTGCCAGATAATAGGCAGAGATTAAGCTTTCTGCACCCTGGTCCCATCATACCTCTCATCTCTAAACGGCTGTTAAAAGGTGGCTTGATGATAAGCAAGCCCCTTCCCAGAGCTCCTGCCTTCAGTCTCTGATGAGCCTTCAAGTGCTTTCTACATCACATCCAACATGCTGCTACTGTCTGCCTGCCTTAGAAAGCTAGCAGGTAGACTGTAAGCTTGAACCAAATTCAAAGACATACACTTCTTCCCAAGTTGACGGAAACAGAAACCTTTCTTTTTGTTTTATTATTATCTTCAATGCCTTTCCAAGTTAACCTTCCCAGGAGTGTAAGAAACTGCATGTCCTAATAATCAGAGCCATTTCCTGGTAGCTGTCCCCATGTTGCAGCTCCATCCCACATACGAGTTCTTCAAAACCCAACTTGAATCCAGGTCCCTGAGAAGACCATCCCTGTTCTCTAAAACACAGCCTCAGTCCCTAAAGAGAAGAGCAGCTTCTTCCCTATATGACTGAGAACTGAAAGTCATTTTAAAAATTTTATTAAAGCTGGATCTTCCAAAACTTACCAACAGTCTAGGTTTTTCATTAGGAAAGGACATGTCCCCTGATTCCCTAAACCGTGGCATGCAGAAGTATGGGAAGCAGTGTGAATAATCTCCCCAGAGAAAGCCAGTGAACAGAGTACATTGTCTATAGCAAATTTCAAATCAATACTAATAATGAGTAAAAGTTGATTTGATTTTTATTATCACATGTACCAGCAAAGTTCAGGTTGTTGTGTATCTGTTTTATACACACAAATTTCACTTCACAAGGCAATGTTGGACCAAAGTTGAACAACACCTTTAAAACTGAAATGTGGGACATATGTTGGGAGATACCTATAAAACATGATGGAATAAACTATGTTAGGGAACAAGTCTCCTTAAGATGCAACCAGGAATTGACTATCTCTTACAACACACACCAACTTATCACCAGAAAAGACCTGGTCAACAAATCTATCTTCATTTTTAAAATACTTTTTAATTGAATCACTGTGAGAAAGACCCTTACAAAGCTGTTTATCACTAGGTTTAAGTCACAGTGTTTCAACACCCGTCCCTCCACCAGTGCACATTTCCCGGCACCAGTGTCCCAGGTTCCCTCCCATCACCCCCCAACCCCCATCCCCTGCCTGCCTCTATGGAAGGCGCTTTTTTCCCCCTCCCTCCCTTCCTTTCTTCCCTCCCTCCTTCTCTCTCTCTCTCTCTCTCTCTCTCTCTCTCTCTCTCTCTCTCTCTCTCTCTCTCTCCCCCCCCTTCCCACCCCCTCTCTATCTGTCTCCCCCTCCCTTTTGGGCATTGTGGTTTGTGATATAAATACTGAAAGGTTATCAAGAATATCTCTTTATATCTCATCAATGGCCACATTCCAGAGACTCATTGTCCTTCTCTCTCAGAAAAGAGCATAACAGGACACTGCATAAACCACACCAATGGACCCTGTACCAGGCTGTTTCATTCAGGGTGCCCCTCCCCGCCCCAAGGGACCCAGCCCCGACAGCCAAAACCCTCCAGAACTCAACCTCCATCATGCTCCCAGCTGCTCACCCATGAGTAAACTTATCCCTGACACCTCATATCTCACACCACTCATACTCCAAGAGTAGCACACCACATTTAATGCGGTTTAAAGTAGAAGGCAACCAATCTTAAAGGGAAATATATATAAATATATTATACATATACTATATATATATTGCTTTTGGGGTCACAGCTGGTGATGCACAGGGGTTACTCCTGGCTCATGCACTCAGGAATTATGGGATGCTGGGAATTGAACCTGGGTCAGCCGTGTGCAAGGCAAGCACCCTACCCACTCCAGCCCCAAGGGAAATATATTTTTACAGACACACACGCACACACACACACACATACACACATATATAAGCACACAAGACTCCACCCTTAACAACATATTAGTAATCTCATATAGAAGGGCTTAATTGCCCCTAGGTGAAATACAACAATCTTCGCACACTCTCTTCTATGGAAAGTTTTTTGGAGCATTTTTAGTTGTTTATTCATAATAAACAATGCATAAATAAATAATTTTGGTTCTGCTCTGGGGCAGAGTTGGGGTTCTGGATGGAAACATCCAAATATGGTGGTGATAAAGTATAATGGTGGTGGGATTGGTATTCAAATATTACATGTAATCAAATGTAGGGCATTTGCCTTGCATGTGACCAACCCAGATTCTATTCCCTTGTCCCTTTCGGAGAGCCCAGGAGCTACCAAGAGTCCTGTCCACACAGCAGAACCTGGCAAGCTACCCATGGTGTATTTGATATGCCCAAAACAGTAACAACAAGTCTCACAATGGAGACGTTACTGATGCCCGCTCAAGCAAATCAATGAACAATGGGACGACAGTGCTTCTTCTTCTATTTTATAAAATTATAATAAAACTAAAAACAAAAGAATATCCCTTTACCTACTTTTAACCCTCAGATATTTTTCTTCAGCTGCATTTTTGGTCGTCAAGTAGCCAAAGTGTTTGGTGTAAGCAGAACTGGGAGAGGGAAATAAGAGCTGCAGCCACAGCTATGGGAAAATGGATGGACCAGGACCTTGGGGTCACCCACATCGTTAGGATTTCAGTGAGCTCTTTCACAGGGGCCAAGGTCCATTTGTCCTACCCAAACTGGAAGCTACAACCAGACATTGCCAGTGACGAAAGGAAATCTCTAAAAGATTGGTTCCTCTACCCTACATGTTCATAGTCCTTAAAAACAACAGCAGCAGCAGCAACAGCAACAACAACAAAACAAACAAAAAGTCAGAACTTCGTACTGGAACCACAAGCTCTCTTGTTGGAAAAACAATAGAAAAAAAAACTCAGGAAAATTCTTGGACTCAGATTGCAGAGCTGAGGTTATCAGAGGGGGAATCCTGAGAGGGAAGAGGACAATCTGAGAGGGAAGGGAGCCCAGTGGGGATTATAGTGAAGAGTCATGTGTACGTTGGCAGTGGTGGTAGTAATGGAAATATACACTTTGTGGAGGTGTGAAATTTTACTCCAAAAACATCTATTATGTAAGCTAATGTTAGGTCAACTTGAAATGAAAAATAGAGGTTCATTATTATTATCATTACTTTTTGGTTTTGGGGCTACAGCAGCCAGTGCTCAGGGTCCTGCCTTTACATGGATCATCACTCCTGGAAGGTTTCAGGAATCCTATGGGTTGCTGGGGATCAAACCTGGGTACACCACTTGCAAAGCAATAGCCCTATCAGCTGTACTACTGCTCCAGCCTCCAAAAATTGATTTTAAGAAATAATGTCGATATCGAGAGACAGAGAAACACAGAAATGTGCTAAATATAACAGGGAAAAAAACACTTTGCATTGTTCTATTGCTGGTTTTATTACTTACATCCTAGATGCATAACTGACAATGGAAAAAGTGTGACCCTGCAATTTCAGAAGCCAGACTTTGGCAGTAAGGCACCAGGAATCCAGAGTGGAGAGAATGTGGCCCTGAGAACCAGGAAGGTCACAGCTGTTGATTCTGAGAACAAAACAGGGCTTAGTCACAAGGACGGAGAGATTGACAAAACATACCCTGCATTCTCAAGTCATCCTAGTAACACCAGAGGAAGTGAAAACCAAGAGCGCTGTCATTACTGGAACTAGAAAGAATAAGAAGGAAATCGTGCTCTAGCTGCAGAAACTCATACTCTGGAGCAGGAAACCTAAGAGTTGGGGCATCAGGAACCACTAGACAGCAAAATAAAAATGTCATCACCCCTTATCAATGGCCTCCAAAGAGATTGAGGATAGCAAAAATTACTGGGAAAGGATGTAACAGTCTACTGGTCCATCTAAGAATACTCTAAAAACATTTGATGGACACAGTATCCAGCCCCTCATAATAAACAGATATTGGGAAAGTGCTAGAACATTTATTTGGGGGGGAGGAAGAGGGTACTTTAGGGGTCCTCAAGGTTTACTCCTGTCTTTACTCTCAGGGAACCTTACAGGATGCCAGGGATTAAACTCAGATTAACCACATACATGGCAAACACCTCACTGTACTATCTCTCCAGACTCTAGAATACTTATCTCAAAAGTGTCCTCTCTATCTATATGCATGGCCCCAATAATTTTTTAATTTTTAAAGAAAAATAAACATTTTTTGAGGAAAATGCCTGAGCTTTTCCATCACAGTTTAGCAGGCAGGTCTACTAAAATACAAATATAAATTCTTATAAACTGAGTAGATCAGAATAAAAGCATATTAGGGTTGGAGAAATAGTACAAGGGTTATGATGTTTTCCTTGCATGCAGCCAGCCCTGGATTGGTCTTTGGCACTGCATGTGGCCCCTCAAGCACACCAGGGGTGATTACTGAATACAGAGCTAGGAGTAGGACCTGAGCACGACCAAATGTGGCCCCAAACAAAAGAATAGATTTTATTAAAATAAAAAACATAGCTTGTTGAATAGTCAAAACTATGGGGTTTTTTTTGTTTGGTTGGTTGGTTTTGTTTTTTGTTTTTGCTTTTTGGGTCTCACCTGGCGATGCATAGTGGTTCCTCCTGGCTCTGCACTCAGGAATTACTCCTAGCAGTGCTCGGGGGACCATATGAGATGCTGGGAATCAAACCAGGGTCTGCCACGTGCAAGGCAAATGCCCTACCCACTGTATTATGGCTCCAGCCCTGAATTGTCAACATGATGGAGAGGGTAAAAGTCTTGGGACACTGAGACAGTGGTTGTCACCCATGGAAGCCAGTGTTTGGAAAACCACAGTGACTCAGTAATGGGTGGAATCCAAAGTTCCAATCAATGAATCTGAGAAGATATTAATATAAAGCAGTGTTTTTCCACAGGATTTCCTGCACTGGTAGCAATGTTTTATGCCTATGCTACCCATTATGGCAACCACCAGTCACAGATGGCCATGGAGTATTTAAAATGTGGGTGGTGCAACTGAGCAAGTGAACTGTTAATTTAAAAAATAATTAATTGACTTAAATCCAAATAATCATACCTGAGAAGGGGCTAGTATATAAGACAAAAAGAAAATCTTGTTTTGTTTTGTTTTGGTTTTGAAAAACTCTATTTGGTTCTGATGGGTTCACCAGTGTTTCTTGCATTCATTTACGCTGCTTAGAGGGCTTGTCTGTACCGGCCTGCAGTGGCAGTGCCCAGGAATGCACAGTGGGTTGGCTTAGTCCAGTTGGAGGTAGCCAGATGGAGGATAAGGGGAGAAATCCAAGACCAAATATGTGGATGCAACTAAGCAAGGCAGTTGGACTTCTGGTACAAAGGGAAAAGAGAAGCTGAAAGCAAACTTTATAAAGTATTCTCATATAGGCATGTGCCCCTTAAAAAGAGTTGGCCTTTTGAGGAAAGAGAAAGGAGTATTTCTAAGTGTGTTATTCTAACAGCCAAATGAGTGGAAAAGTATAAAAGGAAGAGTAAGGACAGAAGACCTAGGGAAAGCCTTCCAGAACCAAAACAGAACAGGTCAAAACAAGCTGTTTTCTCCCATGACTTTCTACTCTGAAAGAAGTGACCCCCTAGCTTCAAGATGGTTCTTGTGCAATTATGCATAATATGCTTTTGATTAAGTATCCAAACAAAGCAGTGGAATTTTGGGAAAAACTTGACCACTGGATGAGGTGAATTCTAGGGTTTTGCAGCCTATGTCTCCAATGAGGTCATGACCAAGGCTCCATGTGAACACCCTGTGGCCAAGGAGAGGGTGTGGGGCTAGATGGAGATAATTCCTGTCACTTAATAAATATTCCAGAAGATGACATGTTTAAAAATTGGGGTCTGGGAAGACGAAACTGACATATGTAGGAACATGAAAGCTCTCAGAGGTAACCTTATGGGATGATTTTTATAATATTAGCCATAATTTAATCTGAGTCTCCTGCCCCCATGCCTGGCTGTCTTCACTGGGGCCACTCGGAGGGGAGTGGGTTGAGTTTTCCTCCCCACCCCGAGCAGAGCCCCGGCAGCCAAAGACCTCCGGAACCCAGTCACAACCATGCTCAAGGCCATGCTCCACATGCTTGGACGAGCCTCACGCATGAAAGAACTGGCAGAGGAACCCAGGTATGCAGGACCCAGGGCTGAGATCTCCAAGCCTGCTCAGATCTGGACTGGGCCTCCTCCACACAGATCCCCTATTTTCTAGTAGCTAGGTAGTCACACCCACAAACTGCCCCCGGCACCCATCAACAGCCAAGAACCAGAGACTATAAAACAAAGCTCCCAGAAACGACCTCTTATTGTGTAGTTCTCCCTCTCAGAGAACCCGGCAAGCAACCGAGAGTATCCTGCCCATATGGCAGAGCCTGGCAAACTCTCCATGGCATAGTCAATATGCCAAAAACAGTAACAATGATGGGTCTCAGTCCCCTGACCCTGAAGGAGCCTCCAGTGAGGCACCATTGGGAAGGATGAGAAAAGAGAGGCTGCTAAAATCTCAGGGCTAGGATGAATGGAGATGTAACTGGCACCCACTCAAGCAAATCCATGAACAAGAGGATGACAGTGATATAGTGATACAGTGAATTTAATCAAGACTGCTGAAGAGGGTCTGGAGCGATAATACAGTGAGGAGGGCATTTACCTTGCATGTGGCCGACTCGGGTTTTTTTTTTTTTTTTAATTTTTATTAAATCACCATGTGGAAAGTTACAAAGTTCTCAGGTTTATATGTGAGTTATACAATATTCAAACACCCATCCCTTCACCAGTGCCCAAATTCCACCACCAGAAACCCCAGTTTACCCCCCGCCCCCACCCCCTACCCCCTACTGTATAACTAATGAATTTCACTTCATTTTTTCTTTACCTTGATTACATTCCATAATTCAACACAAAACTCACTATAGTTGACATAACTCTCTCTCTCTCTCTTTTTTTTTCTCTTTTTCCTTTTCCATTTTTTTTTTTTTAATTTTTCCCCCTCATCCCCCTTCCTGCGCCTCATAGTATGGTGTACTCCACGCCACGTTGGCCAGCGTGGGGCTTTTGCTTAGCTCATAGTCCAGAGGTGGCTGTTACATTAAGAACCTTCAATATTTCAACAAAAACTTACTGTCATTATTTGGAGTTTCCCCCCCAAGTCTGACCTGTTCAAATGGAACCCTTTCACATTGATGACAATTATAAATGTTAAGTCGCGCGGACGCTGCCGCGTCCGCGCGGTTTTGGATTTCTGTATAAAGTCCTGGGAAAATTCTGCCAGAAACCAATTCCTAAAGCTGTCTCTGGTTCCCGCTTGTTCCACATCCACCGGCTCTGCAGGGGCATGGGCGCCCGGGCCGAAAACCCGGCCGGCCGGAGCCGAGCACGGGCCCGACTAGGGCTGGCTCTGTATCCTGCGGCTGTTTCAAGTTCAAAGCACACATTTTTTTTTTTTTCCGCGCCACCAAGTTCGTACCTTCTCAACGGACCCACAAAATGTCGGACACCACGCCTTCTCCCGGAGGGGAGAGAGACCAAGAAGGAAGGTTCTTTCCTCCGTTAGCCGGCGTGGGGCAAAGGCTTAATTCACAGTCTCCATACATGGGTGCAGGCACTTGCTGGAACCCCAATTCCTAAAGCTGTCTCTGGTTCCCGCTTGTTCCACATCCACCGGCTCTGCAGGGGCATGGGCGCCCGGGCCGAAAACCCGGCCGGCCGGAGCCGAGCACGGGCCCGACTCCCGACTCGGGTTTAATCCTTGGCATCCCATATGGTCCTCCAAGCACCGCCAGGAGTGATTCCTGAGTGTAAAGCCAGGAGTAACTCCTGAGCATCTCCAGGAGAGACCCTAAAAACTAAAAAAAAAAAAAAAAAAACCTCCTGAAAATGAGTTCATAGGAAGCTGGGGATCTGGGGAAGGGTGTGTATGAAAACTCTGAGTTTGGCTATGGGAGCAAGACTTAAGAAAGATGCCATAGAAATAGGGTCTCTTGTGTCCTTATTCATTCATTCATTCAGAAGAGCATTGATTTCAACATGACCAAGTAAGATCCACACCCTGTCGTAAGCCAGCCATAAAACAGTTTGGCTTGATGTTTAAACAGGTTAATACTATACTGGAATGTTGTATGTATGAAACCCTACCATTAACAATATTGTAAAATTGAAAAGCACAGTGACTAAAATTAAAATTTCTTAAATATGACCATATTTCACTAATAACAGGAAATTGGCAGAAGAAATGGTAATAGTGTGCATGAATATATACATATATATATTTACAAATTTGTGGGGCTCAGTTTGCTTTGAGTCATTACTCAGTAAAATTTTAAATGGCATTTTATCTCTAGGAAAATGGATTATAGAAATTACAGAAAGTTCAGCGAATGCATAAGTATGTGCTTAGTTATACATATATAGAGATATATACTTTTGAAAAACAAAGAAAATACTCTAAACACAAATCACATAAACAAATGCTTAGTTGTATAGTGATTAAAATACAAGAGAATCATTATGTACTTTTATAGAAAGAAATACATAAGATATTTATTGACTAGGCAAGTTGCAAAATGATATTTATAGCTTGACTTGTGTAATTCATCACTATTGTAAAAATAAATGCACACACATATGTGTTATAGATATATGTACAGGAAAAGCTAAGATTTAGGCTATTACCCCAAAATGGAAATGTAAGGGTAACTTTCCTTTTTCATTTTATATCATATGATTTGTTTGAATCAGCTTCAGCAAGCACAGGTGCATGCGTGTGTTTAAAAATTATGTTCATACAGCTGGTGAGGTGCTTGCCTTGCACACACTCAATCTGGGTTTGATCACAGGACCCATATGGTCCCCTGAACACCACCAGGAGTAATACCTGAGTGCAGAGCAGGAGTAAACCACCAGCACAGCCAGATATGCTCAGAAAGATAAAAGAAAAAGAAAAAAAACTTAAAAGGTCAAATTAAAAAAAATGAACTTGCAATTGCAGGATTGACCCCCAAGCATCACCAGGAGTGACTAAAATATTATGTACACATAACTGAAATTTGCTGTATATGCAATAGCTTTGTGCTGTGTGGGTTTGGTTACACTAGGGGAGGGGTGTGTGGCCCCCAGAATTCCCTTCTCTACGTGATTCTGAGTTAGAGTTGGTTAAAAGTTTGGATAAGTATGAGAGGAAGGGGCCTTTATTCTCAGCAGCCTTTATTCTCTGCAAATGATCATGACCAGACATAGCAACAAAGACAGACAAAAAGGGGGTAGCCAGTTCTCCCTTATCCAATGCTTCCCAGGTCAGTGCACTGCCCTTCTTCCCCCAGACCCTAGGGATCAGGCACGATTGAAGACTTTAGCTGATGCTCCCCTAGGAGCCCAGAATCAGTAACCATGGAAGCAGCAACCTTCCATGAACCCTTACCCTCTTGGGTGACAAGGCTGTTGCGCTTCTCCACTCCCCCTCACAAGCTCCAACATGTCCTCAGTGGTCTATAAGGGCTGGTGAAATTTTCTGTGATTTTCTAGTTCTTCTGCAGGACCTCTACTTCCCAAGGTTTTTCCATCTTTATGTGGGTTTGATTCCAACACAGAGGTGGAATTCTCATAGTGGTTCTGCTTCGTTGGCAGAATCCTAATTGATACCACATGGCACATTATACACAGACACACACACATACATATATATATATATTACATATATATATGACACACACATATATGTGTGTGTGTGTGTGTGTGTCATTTATAGTGAGGAAACTTTTCTGATGGGAAAGTTGAGTTCTGCTCTCTTCCTTGGAATCTCTCATGCTATCAGCCCATGGGCCCCAGGACTGGGATGCTCCCATATCACATTTTGCCCTCTTGGGAACAAAACTTTCTTCCTCTTAGTCGTCTCATGATGGCTCAGATAGCTGGAAATATGAAAAAAATGTGAATTCCTAAGGGAACTAAGCAGAACACCCACAGAGCCAAAACAAAATTTCAGAGAAGGCTGGGATTCCACCAGAGCTAAAGGATTTTAGAAAGTCTTATATCCATCACACATCTTGAAGTTGGTGAGTTTGAAGCTTAGATTCTTTTTCTAGAAATATCTTCCTTAGAAGACATTTAGATCCATTAGAATCCCCGTGGGAACAAAAGCGAAGAAGAAAAAAATAAATATTTCAGCATTGACTGCCCTGTGTTGTATGATTAATTTGCAAACATCATCTCACTTAATCCCCATGATATCCTGTGGATTAGGTTTTATGATCTGTGTTAGAAAAATAGAGCCCTGAATGTGTTAAGAAGATCCCCCAAAGTCATACTGTTGACTTAACATATTTAACATATGCAGTTAAAGACTGAGTTATTTCTTGTCTTCTTCTTCTTCTTCTTCTTCTTCTTCTTCTTCTTCTTCTTCTTCTTCTTCTTCTTCTTCTTCTTCTTCTTCTTCTTCTTCTTCTTCTTCTTCTTCTTCTTCTTCTTCTTCTTCTTCTTCTTCTTCTTCTTCTTCTTCTTCTTCTTCTTCTTCTTCTTCTTCGTCGTCGTCGTCGTCGTTGTCATCATCGTCCTCGTTGTCTCCTCCTCCTCCTCCTTCTTCAAAGCAAGATAGTCTTTAATGAAGCATATTTAGAAAGATCTGAGGGGAGAGAGAAAGAGAAGGACTGTAGAGAAACCTTCGCCCTGAATTCATCTGGGACACCTCAAAGCAGGGCAAGTGAGCCCAGCACTTGCCCCAGCACAGCCCTGGCAGCTGAAAACTTCCAGAATCTGATTGCTGCCATGCCCATGGCCAATCTCCACAGGCTTGGGATGAGCACCTCAAGCGTGAGAATGAATCTGCTGAAAAACTCAGGTTATGCGGGTTTCATGACCAAAATCTCCAGGCTCACACAGAGTCAGAAATGGGTGACCTCCCCCCGTCTTCCTATGCTGCTGAGCACCCAACAGGCACACCTAAGAACTGCCTCTGGCACCATATGAGCTCATTAACGGCCATGATCCAGAGACTCACAAATAAATCTCAGGAGATAGCCACAAGCTGCAGAGATACCTCTGGTTCCCAAAGTCACCATCCAGTTTACAACTTAACTCCAGCTTTATCACCCTATAAAAAATTTTAGAATTCCTGGAGCACACAGCCATATCCGCAGCCATGCAACATCTCATGCTCTATGCCACTATTGTTCTAAGAATAGCACATCACATTTTATGGGGTGTAAAGTAGAAGGCAACCGATCTCGATCTATAGATATATAGATAGAGAGAGAGAGAGAGAGAGAGCGCTCTATATATAGAAAGAGAGAGAAAGAGAGCACACAAGGCTAAAGGCTCAATCTGTAACAACATGTTAGTAATCTCTCACACACAGGCTTAATGGCTCCAAGGTGAGATACGACAATTTTCACACACTTTCATCTAAAGAATCCTTTTTGGATCATTTTTAGCAGATTGTTCATCACGAGCAATACAAAATAAATTATTTAGGATCTGTCTTTGGGGCAGACTTGGGTGATGGTAGGAAAACTCAAAAGAATGGTGGTGGGAAGGTATAGTGGTGGCGGGACTAATACTGGAATGCTGAATATAATAAATTATTGTGAATGTAAAAATTAAATTTAAAACATTTTTTAAAAATAAAGAGAAAACTATGTATTAAAGGAGAACATGGGCTTCTCCAAAGCAGATAAACAAAGATGCATAGAGACAAGCAAACAAGATATGTGTTCGAGGGAGAATATGGGCTTAAAGATCAAGCTTGAATTGTTTGTTTTGTTTTTTAAACCTGTGCACATCCACTGGCCATGTTCTTGGAAACAGACTCACTCCAAGAGACTTTCTTACTTGGTTATATATTGCTGAAAAATATCAAGATTTTGGTCAAGCCACCTAACAGCAACAGTGAAGAAAGGCCACGATTACAACAATTCTCCTGATTACATTGAATCAGGAGATTACATTAAATTACATTACATTGAATTCTCCTGATGAGGATGAAAAGTCTCTCCTTCACATTTTCCATAAGACTAGCTATATTCACACCAAGTGGGCTCTAACTTTCCAATGAACTGGACCACAGTTATTCACATACCCGAATATGTTCTATCAGAGTCATTTCCAAGTAGATACCATTGGTTCCCTTTTCATTTTTATTAGGATACTGTGATGCACAAAGTTGTTCATAACAGAGTTGTTTCAAGCATACAATGTTCCAACATCTGTCCTACCAACAGTGTGCCCTTTCTCCACAAATTCTCGAAGGTTTCCTTTCATCCCCTAGTCAGTCCTTTTCACAGGCTTAACACAAATTTATTTCCAGGGCTGCAACGATAGCACAGTGGGTAGGGCATTTGCCTTGCACACGGCTGACCCGGGTTGATTCCCAGCATCCCATATGGTCCCCCAAGAACCGCCAGGAGTAATTCCTGAGTGCATGAGTCAGGAGTAACCCCTGTGCATCGCCGGGTGAGACCCAAAAACTAAAAAAAAAACAAAACCAAATTTACTTCCTATTTCTTGCACTAACAAGATTTAAAAGAACGGCAAATGGAATTATCAGAAAGTAAATCAATTAAAGTAAATTTTTGATGATTGATTGTTATATGATTTTCACCTACATAAATAAAAAAGTCAAATCATGTAGTGCAATATTATATCACATATTATACACATATATAACTAGGTTTTTAACTCTGGCATCTAAAATACATTGCATTAAATTTTATTTTGTACTTTGATCTCATTGCAACAATCATCCTATCTTTCCTGTGATAAATAAAACCTTTTTCTTTCTTTTAAAACAGTAACAAGAAGCCTCACAATGGAGACGTTACTGGTGCCCACTTGAGCAAATCGATGAAGGGCTTGATGACAGTGCGACAGTGCTTAAAAAATTATTAAAACACTGTCACTGTCATCCTGTTGCTCATCGATTTGCTCAAGCGGATACCAGTAACATCTCCATTGTGAGACTTGTTGTTACTGGTTTTTGGCATATCGAATACACCACGGGTAGCTTGCCAGGCTCTGCTGTGTGGGCTAGATACTCTTGTAACTTGCCAGGCTCTCTGAGAGGGGTGGAGGAATCGACCTGGATTGGCTGCATGCAAGGCAAGCGTCCTACCCACTACAAAATTATTAATAATCGAGTTTTGGACATGCAGTCTTCCAGCACCAATCCCAGCACCAGTGTCAACTTTCTTCCACCATTGTTCCCAGGTTCCTTCCTCCAAACCCCCTCCTCCGGAATACATCTTGACAGATGCTTTTTATAGAGGATGGAAGCATACCCAATGGTGCTCAGGGTTTACTCCTGGATCTGTGCTCAGGGATCACTACTGTCAGTTCTCAGGGGACCATATAGGGTGCTGAGGATCAAACCCTGGTCTACTTCGTACAAGGCAAGTGCTCTACCTGCTGTACTATCTCTCTGGCCCATGACAAGCATCTTTTAAAATTTGGTTGTTGGGGCTGAGCGATGATAGCACAGCAGGCAGGGCTTTTGCCTTGCATGCGGCCAACCAGGGTTTGATTCCCAGCATCCCAAAAATTCTGCCCACTTTTCCACATAGTGGGAAATACTTGTCAGAGAGAAGATGGGAACATAGAAGCTTGCATAAGATTCAACTCTGAGACTCTGAACGGAGTCCAAAAAACAGTAATAAAAACAGTTGTCCCATTGATTAAGAATTGTGAGCCATTTTTACTTGTGTCCCACAGTCCCATGTGACAGGCCCCCATCTTCCAAAGCTAGGGGATGAGGAGCAGAAATGTTCGAGGAATCAACTCCATTTTATTCACATCTCTATAGCGATGTAAGGCACAGCTTCCCTAGGTCAGACTGTCAGACCCTCATTGAGGGTCTTTTGACCTGGAAAGAATTATATGTAATAGGCCTAGAGCTTACAAAAAGAAATTTATTTCTCAAGCCAAGAGGAAAGACATCAAGTGGGACTACAAGGTTCCCAAAACAGAGATCCTGAAGGCAAGTTTTCATGATATTCTGATTTCAGAGTGGGACCAGGCTGTGACCTAGGGCCTCAGTTTGGTTCCTGATTCTTATAAGGGAAACTGGGAAGTCAAACAACACTTGAGAAGTCTTTGTTCTGTTTCCTGCTCTGTGAGGATGGGGAAACACTGACCAGGGGTTGAAACACCTTGATTAGTTCCCCCATTCTGCACCCCTCTAGCACCAGATCAAATCAATCCAGTACTGCAGAAGCAGCACTCCAGCCTGAAAAAGACTCTTCTATTGACTCTCCAGAAGTGGCAAAGGCCAATAATAAACTGTTATAACAACAACAACAATAATAATAATACTTTTAAAAATACTGATTATTCAGTGGGTGAAGACTTAGATTCAGAATACCCATAACTCCAAAGCACTTTTACAGCACCTTCAAACTGTATCACTGTATCACTGTCATCTTGTTGTGTTGATTTACTCGAGCGGGCACCGTAACATCTCCATTACTCTCAGCCCTGAGATTTTAGCAGCCTCTCCTTACTCATCTTTCCCAACGATTGGAGGCTCTTACAGGGTCAGGGGAATGAGTCCCCTTGTTACTGTTTTTGGCATATCAAATACGCCACAGTTCGCTTGCCAGGCTCTGCTGTGCGGGAGGGAACTCTCGGTAGCCTGCCAGGCTCTCCGAGATATATATATATATATATATATATATATATATATATATATATATACATATATATATATGTCTGTTACTATATTTTGGATATGAACACGCCACGGGGAAAGTCAAGGAAATAGTAGAAGGTAAGGCACTTGCCTTGCATACAGCTGACCAAGGTTCAATCCCCAGATTCTAATATCGTCCCTGAAGCACTGCCAAGAGTAATTCCTGAGTGTAGAGCCAGGAGTAGCCTCTGAGAATTGCCAAGTTTGGCCCAAAAGCCAAAACAAAAAAGAAGAAAGAAAAAGGAAAAGAAATTACAAACCATTCATGCCCAAGTCAACATTCTATCCGAATGTACTCTGCTATACCAAGAAGTTTAGACAAGTGGGACCTGTATAAACTTGGAAGCAAACCAGAGTAGACCATGGTCTTATTCTACTTGAACCACAGAATGGGGGCTTTGGGTGAGATTGGAAATAGAGCAAGGCATAAACATTCACACTCCTTTGTCAATGGAAATTTTTGAATAATTCTGTGCAGAACTCTTAGTTTAAAAATGTTAAGCCTCCCGGAAAAGAGGTCTATTCTTTTGAAACTTAGATAACTGGCACTCTGGTATCTGCATTTCTTTAACTCCTTCCACTGAGTGTGATTTTAAGACATTGTTTGCCACATTTTATGAAAAAAGGCCAAAGGGACTCAATTAGCATCTCAAGACCATCTATAAGAGTAAAGCTAGGGTATGACCTCAAAGAATGGATGACCACAGCAAGCTTTAGATTATTCTCTTTTGGAAATAAAGCATCGTCACAGGATAGAGGAGAAAACACGCCAGCCTTCCCTGTAAGGATGGTAGAAATGCAAGTTAGACTGAGAGGGCAGTTTGGCACCTGCCAGCAGAGCTTTTGGAGAATTCAGCTCTAAACTAGCTGCTTGCCAAGTGACCTAAAACACCAGCTCACCTCCAAACCAGATGCCACAATAGCAACACATCAACTTTCCTGCAAATTTCTAACTAATTCTCATGTGATTGGAAGGAAGAGAAAACTCAAAACAATACCCTGCATCAAAGAGGAGCTAAAGCTTGCTCTTCTCTTCCAGTTCCAAGATCTGACAATGAAGGGAGGTGGGGCTATAAAATCCCTGTGGCCAAAGGCAACACCCCAGGTCAATGAACTCAGAATCCCTGGAGTGAAGCCCAGGCATCCATATCTCCTAAATCTCTCAGGTGGCTTCAATTTTGGCAAAGGCTATTGCTCCAGTTTATAATTAATGCCTGTGGGATGCAGAGGAACCTGTCACCGACGAGTGATGCAAAGTATTCTTGGAAAACCTCGCCATTGCTTGTTTTCATCCTTCACTGGATTTTCGTAGTCAGAATAAACAGAGGACCCACACTCTATGTTTTTCTTTCTCCACTTTGTCTTGGTTTTTTTTTTCATAGTGAAGCTGGCAAGTGCAGAATGGGGGGAGGGGCAGTGTGGGTGTTTGGCAATGAATTTCAGATTAATTTCTAAAAGTCAGATCTCAGACCCATCAAGGACTTATCAAGAGACAACTCAATAGGCATTCCATGATGGCACCCTAGCAATAAGCCCCTGGGGAGTGGGTGGGTTGGAGGGTGGGAAGCAGCTTAGAAAAATCCTAAAAATGAAGCTATGGAGAAGTGAACTGCACATTCTCCATCTTGTCACAGAGTTACCCACAACACACTATTCTGTGTGCCTCTTTTTTCCCTTTAACTTTGTGGGTTATGCTACACTCCTGAGTATCTCCTACGTCCTGACTTGTGTGATTCCTTTGCTTTGCCACGTTCTGTCCTCTGGAACAACCCACTTCTAAATCATTTTGGAAAGCTCCCCCTTCTCTCTCTGTCTCCTCCCTCTTATTGTCTAAAGAAAAATTCTCTGTTCTATAATGTTGTCTTTCCCTTAAATCCTTTTCTGCAAGAATAGACAATGAACCTGAAAAATCTGGGTGGAGATCAGCAAGTAAGTGTCCAGGCTGTGCAGGACCCCTGGTGGACTTTCGTGAAGACAGATCTCCCCAGAAACCTGAGCAGACAGGTGGTGTGGGTGAGCAGAAAGGGCGAGTGTGGCACACTCTCTGTGGCTCTCCACGCACCCACCAGCGACAATCATTAACCACGTCTACCCAGACTATGGATACTATGCAATGGGTCTGAATGTGATAGATCTGCATGGATGGCCCAGAAAGTACAGTGCCTCTTGTTGGTGAATACTATGACGCGAACATTACTTACGATAGATCTGGTTGAAGTTTGTGCAATACATGAGAAAAGAGTGTCTGGAGACACATGAACCAAAATATCACTGTCACTGTCATCCCGTTGCTCATGTATTTGCTCTAGCGGACATCAGTAACGTCTCTATTGTGAGACTTGTTAGTGTTGTTGGCATATCGAATATGCCACCGGTAGCTTGCCAGGTTCTGCCGTGTGGGTGGGATACTCTTGGTAGCTTGCCGGGCTCTCCGAGAGGGGAGGAGGAATCGAACCCTGGTCAGCCGCATACAAGGCAAACGCCCTAGCTGCTATGCTATTGCTCCAGCCCAAACCAAAATATACAACGCTTAATTTCAGGGAAAGGTAAAGAGGAGAGGAATAGAGGGAAGAAGGGGTGTTTGGCAAACACAGAATTGATTAGGAAGCTCCTGGAGTCAGAGAGATAGTACAGAGGGCTAGGTGCTTGCTCTGGTGAAGTCAACTCTGCTCAGTTCCTGCAACCTGAGCTCCTCCAGGAATGACCCCTGAGCAGAGAAGCAGGAGCAAGCCCTGAGCACTGCTTTCTGTGTCAAAAAGAAGAGAGGAAAGGAAAGGAGAGAATCACGAAGCCTTTATAACGGAACTGCTGCAGGCCCAAGCAAGCCACCATTTTATTAAAAACATGATGTTTTGTTTCCATTCCTAAGTATAGACCCCAAAGAATGGAAAACAGGGGCTCAAGAAAATACTTACATGTGAATGTTAATATCAATATTTTTTAGAATATCCCAAAAGTAGAAATAACCCCGTGTCATCAACAGATGAATGAATAAACAAACATATACCTGTGCATGCGTTCACAAATGTAAAATATCACTAGGTTATAAAAAGGAATGTAGTTTTAATACCTACATGAACGAATCCTGAAACATTAAGCTAAATGAAATAAGCCAGGTACAACAGAAAATATTGTATGATTCCATTTATATGCAAGACCTAGAGTAGACAAACTAAAAGCAATAGAAAAGTAGTATAGTGTTATCAGGCTGGTGGAAAGAAAAATTGGAATTATGATTATAGTGTTCCTAAGATAGTAAAAATTTTGGGAAATAGTTGAAATTATCAATGCCATCAAACAGTATTTCTAAATGGCTCAAATGGCAAAATTATGCAAATTTTTATTGATGTAATGATTTAGAAGAGGGCAAATATTTATGTACTTTAGAGTTACAGTGTTATACCACTTATGTTTGTCACCAAAGTACCAATAAATATCCTTCCACCACAGTCCTAACACTGTTAGCTCTCTCCCTGCCTCTCCCCAGTAACCCCCATTCTGTCATCAGAGTCCAAGGGTTTGTTTTTATTAGAATTTCTCTTCTCTTGTGGTTGTTTCTTTACATACAACAGATAAGTGAAAATAACAAAATGATTCACATTTGAAAAATAATGTTAAAAATATCTATTTTCCCTCATAGAGGATCAAATATGTTTTCTCAAACCAAGAAGAGGGTAATGAGGACTGTAAGGGCCTCTAGAAACTTCTCTTCTGCCCCAAGACAGTTTCCAACATTCATTATGTCTACTTTTGATGCTGGCTTAAAAGAAAAATCACAGAGGCTAGTATAAGAAAAGGCAAGAATATAATTAAATCTGATAAAGGTGTTACTTAAATCCTTTTAGTAGGAAATTCGGTGAATTTTGTCATGTACTATGTGAAGTCAATAATAAAGGTAGAAAGTGGGGTGTAAATTATAGAAAGTTTGCCTTAGTAGCAGATGGATGGAGACTATTCTTCGTCTGGGATTAATATTGATGAAATCTTCCATAGTGTCATGTGTATTTTGAAGGAGTAGAAAGAGGGTGGTTAGATGATTAATGTGTTTAATTTCCCTCCATGCTTAGAAGGTTGCTGTCCTACACTCTGAACACAGAGAAATTGATTAAAATAACAATTTTCTAGAGCACAACCACCAGCAATCAGCATGAGATGTTTTCCTCCCTTGGAATTAGAATCATGATCCCTCCCAGCTGCCTGGGGTCGGCTCCTTGGCCCTTGGGGACTAGTGTGGAATTTTCAAAGCTAACAAGATTTAACCTTAGCTAACAAGGTCAGTAAGAAAAGTAACAGATTCTCCAAGCTCCAAAGAACAGGGTCGAGTTCCTCCTTCCTTATGGTCTCTGCAGCTTAGCTCCTGCTCTTCCGGGGACACCAGTTCTTAAATAAATACATTTTTAATCAAATAAAAACTTACAAATATTTATTGAAAAAGAGGGGGGTGTCCGAGCGATAGCACAGCGTAGGGCATTTGCCTTGCACGCAGCTGACTGGGTTCAATTCCCAGTATCTCATATGGTTCCTCAAGCACCATCAAGAGTAATGCCTGAGTGCAGAGCCAGGAGTAACTCCTGAGCAAAAAAAGAAAGGAAGAAAGAAGAAAATGGAGGAAGGAAGGAAGGAAGGAAGGAAGGAAGGAAGGAAGGAAGGAAGGAAGGAAGGAAGGAAGGAAGGAAGGAAGGAAGGAAGGAAGGAGGGAGGGAGGGAGGGAGGGAGGGAGGGAGGGAGGGAGGGAGGGAAGAGAGAGAAAGAAAGAAAGAAAGAAAGAAAGAAAGAAAGAAAGAAAGAAAGAAAGAAAGAAAGAAAGAAAGAAAGAAAGAAAGAAAGAAAGAAAGAAAGAAAGAAAGAAAGAAAGAAAGAAAGAAAGAAAGAAAGAAAGAAAGAAAGAAAGAAAGAAAGAAAGAAAGAAAGAAAGAAAGAAAGAAAGAGAAAAGGGAAAGGAAAGGAAAGAAAGAGCAGGGGAAGGTATGGTTCCTGGGTGGTACTGAAGGGATGGGGACCATAGGAAACATTAAATGAGGGAAGGGAGGGATTTCAGCGTAGACTCAATCCTGAATTGGGAAGTGAGGTTGTGCATGCTTGAAAGGACATAGTATGAAGCCAGTATCCCTTATTAACTTATTAACTTCTGTGACCTTGAACAAATGGCTTTTCTTCGCCCCCTTACAGCTTCCTAACTGCACAGCAGAGATGATAGTGATGTTACCACATGATTGGCTCAGGAGGTATATAAGGCAGGGCTATGTGGAAATCACAGTAAAACCTTAGTATGTCACTGGCAAGTGTGTGTGGCTGACTCTTGATTGTGCATTACAAGTGGAGAATGGAGGGTTCAAACACTCAGAAGAGAACACTTAGGAGTGAGATGCTCAAAGGGGCCTTGGTGGACACCAAGACCACTGACAAGCTAGAAATAGGAAAGGAACTCACAGAAAGTCATTTGGGATTGCATTTTTATGGTAAAGGATACACAAGGGCAAGGTCTGAGAGGGTCTTAGGTGCAGCTCTTCCAATACCCACTCCCTGTGGTGGTGTGGGCTCTCACTCTCCCTACACCACCTAAGTGAAACTTCGCCCATCAGGCAGCCCCAGTGGGTAGGGATTGCATAAGCACAAATGGTCAAGCCACCAACTCTGTTTGAACTCAATCTCCAATCTCCCCTTTCCTAGAGGTCAACCGACTTTCAGTCAAATCATGTATTTGGTCTTTGGGGTGACCAGCTCCCCTGCTGGAGCTATGTAGGGACCCACTCAGATTGCCTAATTAACATAATGAAGACTCCTATCTCAGGAAATTCCAAAGGTTCTTGAAGATTGGTGCCAAGAACCAGGGATAAAGACCAGAACATCCTTTACTCAACACAAATTAGAGCTGGGAGACCTGGACTTGCATCTCTTTGGGTTTGACCAAGGCCCTCCATTAAAATGTGCAGAGTTTACACAGTTGATGAGTTCTTACAAATATATGATATTGATTACACTATGCAACTAATGCCCAGAAAAAGATTTAGAACATTTTCATGACCTCAAAAATTTCCTTTGCACCTTAGTAATCTATCCCTCCCCAGAGCCAACCCTACTCTGATTTTAACACCATCATCTCTTCCTGAATTCCACATCAAAAGAATAATACAGTGTATATACTCCATTAATTTAATTCTTTTTTTTTTAATTTTATTGAATCACCATGTGGAGGGTTACATAGTTCTCAGGATTATGTCGGTTATACAATTACTTTAATTCTTTCTCTTAGCACGTTTTAAGACAAACCCATGTTGTATGAAAATTTCATTTTTATTTTATTGTTGACTGTTGTTCCATGATTTAAATGTACCACCATGTGGTTTTCAGTTCTCTCTCATGTTGATGTCATTAGGGTCATTTTCAATCTGAGGCTATTCTGTATAAAGTTGTTATGAGTGTCATTGTGCTGTGTTGTTAGACACATTGGACTTAGTTTCTCCTGGATATATTTTCAGAATTGAACTCTTGGATCTTTTATACATGGCCTAAAAACCTGCTAAACAGTTCTCCAAAGTGACCGCACTCTCTAACATTCCCACCCGCGATACATGAGCATTGTGACTGCTCTGTCTCCTCTCCAACACCTGGTATTGTTCATCCTTCATTTTAGATTCCACGAGTCAGCAAAGGGGAGAGGGTGGGGAGTGTTGTGCTGTTCATTTGTTTTTTCTTGATGGCACATCATGTTAAGTAACTTCGTTGCCTTAAAAGTTCTGTTCAAATCATCTGCGTTTGTTTTTTAATTGAGAAAAATTTGCCCGCTCGAGCAAATCGATGAGCAACGGGATGACAGTGATACAGTGATTCTACATTCACTGTATGAATGTACATTACGAATGTCTTTTTAACATTGAAAAATACTTATATTTACAGAGAGATAGCACAGCAGGTAGGATGCTTGCCTTGCATGCAACCTTCAATCTTGGGACCACATAGGGTTCCCCAAACTTCCTCCAGGAATAAGCCATGAGCATCACCGGATGTGGTCCCCAAGAACAAGAAAACCAAAAAAAGATGTAGCATGTGTGTAAATGTAAGCCTACAGGCTCTCAACACATACCAATCATTCCTTTCCCCAAATTTTGATTGGGGAATTTAACCCATTATTAACACTCCTGTAAGCTGGGCATCAATCTGCCTGTGGAAAGGCCCCAGGGAATCACTTGTGGAGAAAAATCAACAGGCACTCACCAAAGATGACAATCAGGAGCAGGACAGGCAGAACGATGAGGAAATACCAGGTAGTAGGCATGGCCTCCCGATCCACATACCGCTCCAAGTTCCCAAGCTTCACCTGGAGGGACAGAGTGCATCAGACTGCCAGAGGCCGGTACCTGCCCAGGATCCCTGTAGTTCTCCCCAGGATACCAGCACACCACACAAAGTAGCAAGCAGAAGGAAGCCATCTAAGTTCATGGCCCATCTCAGCACAGACAGTTGGCCTGCCTTGAGCCAAACCAGAGCAGTCCCTTGGGGGGCAGGAAGGTGACTCAGTGGTCAAGCCTTGTATGTGTGAAGCCCTGGGTTCTACCCCTGAAAAACAAATAAGTAAACCAAAAAGAACCTTCCCCAGGCCTGGGTTTCCACTTCAGCCAGTTGAACCATGTTGTTCCAGACCTAGAGATCTTATTTTATTGTTTTTGATAGCACAGTGGGTGGGGCATTTGCCTTGCACGTGACAGGCCCAGGTTCGATTCCTCCGCCCCTCTTGGAGAACCCGGCAAGCTACCGAGAGTATCTCACCCACACGTCAGAGTCTGGCAAGCCACCAATGGCGTATTCGATATGCCAAAAACAGTAACAACAAGTCTCACAACTTACTGGTTGTGGAGGCATTACTGGTGCCTGCTCAAGCAAATCGATGAGCCAACGGGATGACAGTGATACAGTGATTCTACATTCACTGTATGAATGTACATTACAAATGTCTTTTTAACATTGAAAAATACTTATATTTGCAAAGTTATGACATACAGACTTGAAAACAGAATGACTGAATTAATTTTGTTGTTTTAATTTTCACTCTTGGATTTGTAAAGCATTTGATGGATTGAATGAGATCATCTATTACTCAGGTTTACAAAAAATATAGCAATTAAAGTAATGGACTACTGTAATCATTAGCATTTCCATTACTAAGGGAGTCTTTCAAAACCTTCACTTTCCTCTCTGTATTTGGACCTTTGGAAATCTCATGGAGTCTGCTTTCCATTTATACTATAGATAAAGGCACTCCTTTCTAGGTCATTTAAACAAATACATTCCTAAAAGACACAGTAGAATAAGAAGAATTGGAATTGAAGCAAGCCAATTAATTCCTGCTATGTTCAACTTTTTAAAGAAAATCTTTGATTCGAAAAAATTCTATTTTGGTTTGGAAATAATTATATAATGTACACATGGCCTGTGCAGGGTGTGAAACACATTGTGGTCTTGAACATTTGTTTCAGGAGTTAATGTCTTGTAAGCTGATTAACTTAAATTCTTTCTGAGAAGGAACCAGTTCTGTTTAGTGCACCAAATACACTGACCAGTGTTATATTAGGATAGTACTTGCATAGAGCTTATGCTCAATAAAACATCTGCTAAATAAAAAGTTAAAAAGCGCTCTTTCTTCTATATATCTAGTGACTAGGATAAAACCTTGAAAAATAAGAGGCAACTCAAATATATGTAAATGGAAAGCAGAAAAGTGGAAAAATAAAAGACTATGTGAGTGAATAGAAACAAGGCAAATTATTGCAAACTAATTTCTCTTTTCATAATCATGGATTTCCACATGTTTACATTTTTCACTGTATAAGGCATATATCCAGGTATCACTGGGACAACCCACAAGTTCAAAAGTTGTAGAGGACCAAATGTTAATATAGATATATAAATAATACAGACAGGTAGTTCATGGGAACTTTAAACCCAGAATCCTGTTCCCTGGAGCTGGAATGCTGCTCAAGTGAGGGTCCTATAGCTGCTTCTTCTCCGCTCCCTCTCCCAAGAGAATCTCCCCTTGAGAAAGCCCATTACAAAGATACTTGTTCCAATATAGTAAGGCCTTTGGATATGTAAAATACTAGTCTGGATAGGTTAAGATAGTTGAGCATTTGACCCAAGAATATTGTTCGTCTTCTGATAATTACTAGTTCTAAGCAATAAATATTGTACATAAAGGACAGTCATTGTATTAGTCTATGCGGGTGTTAGCCTTATGACCCCATGGTTTTTCTCTCTTATTTCTGTCTCTTTTCTTAATCCTTGTGGGTGTCCTTATTTCAGGACTATTCACCCTGGCAAAAAGTGAACTCACCACATATACCAATCTGTAATCAACCTTCAAGACTTCCTCCAATTTTATATTCAGTTAGTTTATACTAACTTAAAGAAACACTGTCCCGCCCTTTGGACCCTGCTGCTGAGTGAGCATGATGGAAGAGCCCAAGGAAGCGCCCTTGGACTCCAAGCAGCCCACTGAACTAATTCCGGCACGCGATCGGAGACCCCACGGCGGGCTGAAACAGTGGGAACCGGGCATCCCCCAATTCTTTTAACCTCTCTCTCTCTCAACTCCTTCCTCCCGAGCACAGCGCAGGGGCCGCGGCTTTCTGAGCGCAAAATGGAGACGCCGAGCCTCTCTCTAGGTTTCTCCATCTTATGAGCACCATAAAAGGGTAAAAGTTTGTAGTGATGTTATTTCTTGTTGCACTTTCCCTGGACTTTATACAGAAACCCAAAACCGCGCGGCCTCGCGACCTAATGTCATCTTAGCATCAGCAATATGTAATGGTTCCATTTTAATGGGTCGGACTTTTGTGGGAGATCCTAACAAGAATAGTAAGTCTGTTGCTGAAATATTGAAGGCAATCAAAGTGGTAGCCATCTCTCTAGACTGAACTAAGCTATATCCCCACGCCGGCGGAGAAGAAATTTTCTTCTTTCTCGGGAAGAAACGTGGCGTGGTGTCAACTATAGTGTGATGTCCATTAAGCAAACAGACCTGGTGGCGTGGGAATGGGATATAAGGGGAAAAACTATGTACATGGAACAGTGGGACGCTGGTGGAATCTCGAGCCGGAGCCGATACCAGCGCAAGACCTTCGGTTCCAGAAACTGCTTGCAGACACTCTACTAGTCTATCAACTAAGCCAGAGCCCCACGCCTGCTGATGACGGAAAATAACCATCCTTTTCGGTTTTCGGGTTTTTTTCCCTTGTCAGGCAGCGTGGCGATTACTAAACAGGCGTGAACTCGGTGGCGCGGGGCAAGGGGGAAAAAGAAAAGTTATGTAACAAACAGCAGGACTTAATATCTCTATATTCTTAGCAGTGGAGAACTATCAAATGCCTCCTTGGCAATAGGACTGTCTGTTTCTTTTTTGGGGGAAACCCCAACAACGGTAGTGAGTTGTGTGTTGAAACATGGAATGTAATCGAGATAAGGCGTAAACGAAGTGAAACTTATCACTTACAAGGGTGGGGACTGGGGAGGTGGGAGGGGGCGGCAGGTATACTGGGGGGGTTGGTGATGGAAGATGGGCACTGGTGAAGGGAAGGGTGTTTGAGTATTGTATAACTGACATAATCCTGAGAACTATGTAACCCTCCACATGGTGATTCAATAAAATTAAAAAAAAAAACCAATCATAAAATACAGACTTCAAGAGAGAGTAAAGTAGAATGTATCGTCGTCCCCACTTATCAAAAAAAAAAAAAAGAAAAGAAACACTGTCCCTCCATCATAACAGAAACCAGTGAGATTCAAAAGATCATTAGAGACTACTTTGAAGGTCTTTACGCCACAAAAAAGGAGAACCTAAAAGAAATGGATGGATTCCTTGATTCCTACAATCTCCCAACACTGAAGAAAAAAGACCTGGAATACCTGAATAGACCCATCAATGTTAAGGAAATTGAAACTGTAATCAAAAACCTCCCCAAAAACAAAAGCCCAGGCCCAGATGGTTTCACTGGCGAATTCTTCCAAACATTTAAAGAAGACCTATTGCCTCTTTTCCTCAAACTTTTCCAGGAAATTGAAAAAACAGGAACTCTCCCAAACAGTTTCTATGAAGCACATATCTCCCTAATACCAAAAGCAAACAAAGACACCACTAAGAAAGAAAATTACAGACCAATTTCCCTGATGAACGCCGATGCGAAGATCCTCAACAAAATACTAGCAAATAGGATCCAACAACTCATCAAAAAGATCATACATCACGACCAAGTGGGATTCATCCCAGGGATGCAAGGATGGCTTAACATTCGGAAATCAATCAACATAATCCAGCATATCAACAAAAGTAAAGATAAAAACCATATGATCATATCAATAGATGCAGAGAAAGCATTTGACAAGATCCAACATCCTTTCATGATGAAAACCCTTGCCAAAATGGGGTTTGGAGGAACTTTCCTCAAGATAGTCGAAGCCATCTATCACAAGCCTAAGGCAAGCATTATCCTCAACGGGGAAAAACTAAGGGCCTTTCCTCTGAGATCAGGCACAAGACAAGGATGCCCACTCTCACCACTCCTCTTCAATATAATACTGGAAGTACTTGCGATAGCTATTAGACAAGAAAAAGAGATTAAGGGCATCCAGATAGGAAAGGAAGAAATCAAACTCTCACTATTTGCAGACGACATGATACTATATCTAGAGAAGCCTAAAGCCTCTACTAAGAAACTCTTAGAAACAATAGACTTATACAGTAAAGTTGCAGGCTACAAAATCAATACCCAAAAATCCATGGCCTTCATATATGCAAACAATGAGGCAGAGGAAAGGGACATGAAAAAAGCAATCCCATTCACAATCGTGCCCCAGAAAATCAAGTACCTCGGAATCAGCTTAACCAAGGAAGTAAAAGACCTTTACAAAGAAAACTACAAAACCCTACTCCATGAAATCAAAGAGGACATGAGGAAATGGAAACATATACCCTGCTCGTGGATAGGGAGAATCAATGTTGTCAAAATGGCAATACTCCCTAAAGCATTATACAGATTCAACGCGATCCCTATAAGGATACCCATGACATTCTTCAAAGAAATGGATCAAGCAATCCTAAAATTCATATGGAATAACAAACGTCCAAGGATAGCTAAAACAATTCTTGGGAAAAAGACAATGGGAGGCATCACCCTCCCCAACCTCAAACTTTACTACAAAGCAGTAACAATTAAAACAGCATGGTACTGGAACAAAGGCAGAGCTGTAGACCAATGGAACAGGGTGGAATATCCCTACACACAACCCCAAATGTATGATCATCTAATCTTTGATAAGGGAGCAAGAGATGTGAAATGGAGCAAGGAAAGCCTCTTTAACAAATGGTGCTGGCACAACTGGACAACCACATGCAAAAAAATGGGTTTAGACCTTGACCTGACACCATGCACAAAAGTCAGATCAAAATGGATTAAAGACCTCAACATTAGACCACAAACCATAAGGTACATTGAAGACAAGGTCGGTAAAACCCTCCACGATATTGAAGATAAAGGTATCTTCAAAGGTGACACGGAACTAAGCAATCTAGTAAAAACAGAGATCAACAAACGGGACTACATTAAACTAAAAAGCTTCTGCACCGCAAAAGATACAGTGACCAGAATACAAAGACTATCCACAGAGTGGGAAAGGATATTTACACAATACCCATCAGATAAGGGGTTGATATCAATGGTATATAAAGCACTGGTTGAACTCTACAAGAAGAAAACATCCAACCCCATCAAAAAATGGGGCGAAGAAATGAACAGAAACTTTACCAAGGAAGAAATACGAATGGCCAAAAGGCACATGAAAAAGTGCTCTACATCACTAATCATCAGAGAGATGCAGATCAAAACAACCATGAGATACCACCTCACACCACAGAGACTAGCACACATCCAAAAGAACAAAAGCAACCGCTGTTGGAGAGGATGTGGGGAGAAAGGGACCCTTCTTCACTGCTGGTGGGAATGCCGACTGGTTCAGCCCTTCTTGAAAACAATTTGGACGATTCTCAAAAAATTAGATATTGAACTCCCATTTGACCCAGCAATACCACTGCTGGGAATATATCCCAGAGAGGCAAAAAAGTATAATCGAAACGACATCTGCACATGTATGTTCATCGCAGCACTGTTTACAATAGCCAGAATCTGGAAAAAACCCGAATGCCCCAGAATGGATGACTGGTTGAGGAAACTTTAGTACATCTATACAATGGAATACTATGCAGCTGTTAGAAAAAAGGAGGTCAAGAATTTTGTAGTTAAGTGGATGGGCATGAAAAGTTTCATGCTGAGTGAAATGAGTCAGAAAGAGAGACAGATATAGAAAGATTGCACTCATCTATGGTATATAGAATAACAGAGTGGGAGATTAACACCCAAGAACTGTAGAAATAAGTACCAGGAGGTTGACTCCATGGCTTCGAGGCTGGCCTCACGTTCTGGGGAAAGGGCAACTCAGAGAAGCGATCACCAACTATAATGTAGTCGAAGGCCATGCGGGGGAAGGGAGTTGCGGGCTGAATGAGGGCTAGAGACTGAGCACAGTGGCCACTCAACACCTTTATTGCAGGCCGTAGAAGCTAAATAGAGAGAGAGAACAGAAGGGAATGCCCTGCCACAGTGGCAGGGTGGGGTGGGGGGGAGATGGGATTGGGGAGGGTGGGAGGGATGCTGGGTTTACGGGTGGTGGAGAATGGGCACGGGTGAAGGGATGGGTTCCCGAACTTTGTATGAGGGAAGTATAAGCACAAAAGTGTAAAAATCTGTAACTGTACCCTCACGGTGATTCTCTAATTAAAAATAAATAAATTAAAAAAAAAGAAAAGAAACACTGTCCCTCAACCCAGAAAATTAAGAGTAATTTTATTTTTACCTCCCCAACAGGCTCTTTCATAAGGTAGTTTATTCAACAATATTTATTGAGAGATTTTTATGCACTTGACTTTGTTCTTGGTATTGACAGCATGCCTTTTGGTCAACCTCTTTCTGAGAAATCCTTTTCTTATTCAAGGACACAAGCACTATAATCTAGATTCCCTGGGTAACAACCCTTCATTTGAGACATGTTCAGAACTTGAGAACAAAGGCTGAAGGTTTCATTGCGGGACTGCATTTTCCATTCACAGAGGATGAGTCAAGGATGACTCATCTGATAGCCATTTCTATCGAATTGCCATTTCTAGCTGAGGGAAATGTCTCCATTCACAAATTTCTTCACTTTATGTTTTGCTGCTGTGGAGAGACATGAAACATTTAATCGGATTTCTCAACTGTGTGAGGACTCAATAACTCAATTAGAGATACAGTTTGGTGTGGATCAAGAGGATTTATGATGCCCAGTTGGAGGTCTTTTATATATTTGCATGAGGTCATGAAACACATTGACCCTGATGAAACCTGGAATCCTCAGGCCCAGAAATATCACTTGCTGGTTATGACTGTCAGTGTGAAACTCTTAACAGTGAAAATGATAATGGAATGAAAGATCAGAAAAACATCCTGTTTTATATTACAGTCATAAAATTCTGTTTTATTATGCCTTATGTCATAAGGCAAAATAACCAGTTCCTGGGTTAGAAATACCCGATACTCCAAACACTTACAAGTACAAATTTTAATTTTTGCTATCATTCTGAAATCCTCTCTGCACATTCTTTTCTTTTGCCCATCTGAAGGAAAACAGCAGTCAAGAGGAAGCTGATGCAAATACTTGCTGAACCCGACATTTATTTAATATCCCTTTTCTCTTGCCTTTTTCCTGTCATGGTTAGTTAATTTTATATCAAACAATATGTTTCTTCATTTGCAGATTCATCTTTAAAATTCCCACGTCCTCTTTATTCTCGTAATCTTTCCCCATCTCCCCCTGCCTTGCTCTCTTGTACACTATCTATGCTTTACATGCTAGCCAAAAATAAAAATCTTAATTAAGGTTGAGATGAGTAATGAGTAGGTCACATTTCAAGAAAAATTGAGATTATTTTCATGTTATCTACTGAGACTAAAATTCTTTATCAGTCTTCTTTTCATCCTCTAACAAGTTTTTTTGCTATCCTGACCAACAGTCAAGACAAAAAAAATCTTTGCTCATATTCAATATTAACATAGGGTGTTCTATTTATGAATATTGAAGGTAAAACTTTATTTTTAAACTTTAAAACTTTATTTTTTATTGTGAATGTATGCCCATATTGAGTGATACAGGCTTTATGGGGATACAATCACCATTAGGAATATTACCACCAGGAAAATTTTCAATGGTAGTTTCCAACTACCAAACCTGAAATATGTTTGGAATGAAATCTCCAAATTACAATCTATAGATTGGGAAGTGTTTGTTTTTTTTTTTCTGGAAGTGTCTTTTAGTTTTCTTGTGTTTTTTTTTTCTTTTTGGGTCACACCCAGCGATGCACAGGGGTTACTCCTGACTCTGCACTCAGGAATTACTCCTGGTGGTGCTTGGGGGACTATATGGGATGCTGGCAATCGAACCCGGGTCGGCCGCATGCAAGGCAAATGCCCTACCCACTGTGTTATCTCTCCAGCCCCGAGTTTTCTTGTTTTTTTTTCTTTTCTTTCCTTCCCTTCTTTCTTTCCTTCCCTTCTTTCTTTCTTTCTTCCCTTCTTTCTTTCTTTCTTTCTTTCTTTCTTTCTTTCTTTCTTTCTTTCTTTCTTTCTTTCTTTCTTTCTTTCTTCCTTTCTTTCTCTTATTAGTGAATCACCATGAGGGTGAGTTTTCTTGTTTTTAAGATTATAATTTTCACCCAGTTTTAGGGGACAGACATTGAGCCCTTTTGTGCATGAAAAGTCTGTACACTATATGAGTACACACCTGTGTAGGTGCTTGAGGGGTCTGAAAGAGGCTGCTTTCTGATCTTGTGTTTATACTCAATTAAAATATCTGAGGGCAGGGAAGAGTGATAGTACAGCAGGTAGGCCATTTGCCTTGCATGTGGCCAACCTCGGTTCTATCTCCAGCACCCATATGATGCCCTGAGCACCACTAGGAATGATACCTGAGTGCAAATCTAGTAAACTCTGAGCACTTCTTGTGTGGACCAAAACCAAAACAAAACCAAGCAAAGCAATAAATTTTGTTTTGGATTTGGAGCCACCCACACCTAGAGATATCCAACTTTGCCTAACAGCTCAATGCTACAATCTGGTGGCCTCAAGAAGTTTGGTCTCAACAGTGCTAAGGATCCCATCATCATCCTGGCAATTCTCAGGTAATGATGGGATTTGGGACCACATCTGGCCACGTGCTTGGGTGGGCATGAGGTGCTGGGGATTTTAACTCAGGGCCTTGCATGCACGCAAGACATAGTCCCCTGACCCTTGAACAATCTCCCTGACCTGACAATCACTTTTGAAAGAATTGTGATACTTTAGATACAGATTAGTGGGAAATTAAGGTATTTCTTTTCTTAAATCATGAAATTCCAGAGTAGTGGAACCACCTTCTTAGGTCAGGGATCAAGAAACTACAGCCCTCAAGTCAAAGCAAACTGAACATCTGTTTCTGTTTTGTTTGTTTTTCCTTTTGTCATTACTGCTGCTGCTCAAAGTAGGGGTCTGCACGCTTGGTGGAAGTTCTCACACACTTGGTTGTGGTGCTCACCTGCCTCACACACATGTGTTGTTTTGTTCAGACACATCTGGTTGTAACATGCAGGAGATCAAGAATCCCAAAGAGCGGTATAAGCAGGATTGCTCTGAGCCTGGGAGTGTGTGGCTACAGTACCAGGGACTAAAGAGGTCTCGTGCTTACAAAGCAGAGGCTCTACCAGCAGAGCCATCCTGAGTTCTGCACCATCTATCTTAGAAAATAACACTTTAGGGGGACATAGCTATGCCCATTGTGAGCCACATTATCTATAACTATTTTCACTCTCCAAGAGCACAGTTGAGTATTTGAAACAAAATCCATATATTCTGCATTATATATGTCCATAAATATAATCCACATAATCACAAACATCAATCATGTTTATGAAATGGTTATGATAATATGTTTACTATTAAAATTAAGTAGCTGTCCTCTGTCTGAGAAGAATGTTACCCATGTACTGGGAATTCTCAACCACTTAGCAAAGTGTCATTTGCGCCTGGGTAAAATTTACTGTGGGAGGTGCCATGTGCACACAAGTATAGAACTTGACCATCTCATGCACTACTGATTGAAAATGACAGGTATTCAATGAAACAAACAAACAAACACAACAGTGAAATTAAGAAGGCAAGACAGAATAAGGTCACACTGCCAATGCACACAACTGTGAAAATTAGACGAAATTTATAGAGGCAACCATTTGGAAACTCTGAAGACCAGCGTTCGAAATAACACCAAGATGCTGTTGAATTTACCAGTTTTCCTGAACTGAATAACTGCAATGCAATCTGATACCCAGAGGCGGTCTCTGGTGCCAACAGAAGGAGAGTCAGGAAAAGACACTGCCCCACATTTGTTTTGCTTGTTTGTTTGGGAGCCACACTCAGCTGTGCTCAGGGATTACTCCTGCTCTGTGCTCCAGGATAACTCCAGGCAGAAGTTGGGGGAACTATATGCAGTACAAGGACTCAGGCCAGCCGCATGCAAGGCAAATGTCTACGTGCTGTACTATCTTTCCAATCCCAGAAAAGCCCTTTAGTTGGACAGAAAATGTCTGTCAACACTTAGAGTAGGGGATTACCTGTTGATTCTTTTCTCCATCTTATCACACCCAAAGATCTGAGCATGATCCATGGCTGGGTGTTGGTCACCATGAGGCCAGTTTTAAAAACTGAACTAACATTGTAACCACAGGCTGCAAAAGCCAGGTCAGAACTTGTGTTGCAAACCTAACTGGAGCAACCATAAACTAAAAATAAAGTATTTTTATTTTTAAAGTATTTTTATCCCATCTTCCATGGGATTCAAATAAGGCACAAAACAGCATGATGCTAAATACATCAAAGGTGCAATCCAAACTCACATAAGACATGAAAAAAACTTGAAAATAACACTGTGCATGGAAAGAAATGAGAGGCAGACATCAATGCTAACACAACACAGATATTGGAAGGAACTGAAGAAACTCGAATTCTAAGGAGCTATTGTAAAAATCATCCAGTTAATTATAAGGAAAACCATTAGTATAATTGGAAAATAGGTCTCAGCAAAGAGACTGTATTAAGAATAACCAAATGTCAACTTATAAGTAAGTCACAGATAAAAATCCACTGGATGTACTCAATAGCATAATTGAGATAATAGAGAAAAGGGTCAGTGAACTTACAAATGGAACAATAAAAATTATCCTGAACACTCTGTGTGACCCAAAAAACAGAAAATAAAAAATAAAGCCAAAATATCTACGCCTCAACAGATCAAAAGACTGAAACTGCAAGCATCTACAGAAACTGGATGGTCACCAAGGGGAAATAGGCATAACTTACAGAGGAACAAGGATTTTGTCTGAGCAGTCAGTGGGGACATGCCTTATCTTAATCAAGTCAAGGCATTTGTCTCAGTGTCTTAGTCAAGGCTCTTCCCCAAAAAGGCTATTTGAATGGACAGACTACAGGTATATTTAAGAGCATTTTAGATTGATGAAATGCTAACAAAATAAGGCAGGAAACAATATTAAAAGTACACACTTCTTAGAATGTTTAAAGTTAAAAATACTCGTGGAACCACTTGCTGGTGAAGAATAGAGCAACTAAAACTATTATTGTTCATTGGTGGGAATGCAAAATGGTACTGTCACTCTGGAAATAAGTAAGGGTTTCTTTTGTTTGTTTTTTGTTTGTTTTAGCAACACCCAATGACAATACTAGGGACTGATCCTGGCTCTGTACTCAGGGGGTGCTCCCTGCAGTGCTCAGGGAACCATGCGTGCAAAGCTTGCACTATCCCTTTGAGCTATTTCTTCTCTTCCCAGTTTATCAACTTTTTATGAAGTGAAACTTTCTATTGCTATTTGACCTTGCAACCCCACTCTCAATTATTTACCCTAGAGAAATAAATATTTGTATTCACCCAAAAGTCGATAAAGGAATGTTTATAGCAGTACTATATTCATAATTGCCAAAAATTGGAAACAACTCAAATGTCTTTCTTTGGGTGAATGGAAAACAAACCGTGGCACATCAATCAATAGGACACTAGCCAGCAATCCAGACGAACAAATGACTGGCACTGGCAATAATCTGAATGATTCTCAAAGGCATGGTGCTGAGTGAGAGAGCCAGTCTTACATATAGTGGGATTCTAATCATGTAGCATTCTTGGGACAAACAATTGAGTAGTCACCAGGTGTTATTAGAGGGAAAGATTTGACATCGATGGAATAGAATTATGAAGTATTTTTTTAAAAAAGCATTGGAGGGGGCTGGAGAGATAGCACAGCGGGTAGGGCGTTTGCCTTGCACGCGGCCGACCCGGGTTCAAATCCCAGCATCCCATATGGTCCCCTGAGCACAGCCAGGGGTAATTCCTGAGTGCAGAGCCAGGAGTAACCCCTGTGCATCGCCAGGTGTGACCCAAAAAGCCAAAAAAAAAAAGCATTGGAGCTATCTATATTCTGTTTGTCATGGTGGTGGCAGGAATCTTTGTATGGATTAAAATTCATACTAATGCCCATCTCCAAAAGGTTGATTTTACTTTATGCTATTTTCCAATGGAGTTTTAATATTTATTTTTAAATTCACAGAAAAGAATGAAAGTTTAAATAATTACGTTTTCAAATGTTGGGTTTAGCACATTTACAGCATTTTTACTTCTCGTACGATTAAAGTTTAAAACTAATATTATGAGGCACCTATATACATCTGACCGAACCCATCCTCTCCTTAATGCTCAGCCCTGTGCCTCGGAGTCCCCAACACCCTATCCACTGCCTTAAAGACGAAACCATGGCTGCCACATAGACTTACCCAGACTTCCACAGTCCAGCCTCTCACAGTATATCCAACCCTGACTTTGCCATCCCTTGGCAATGCTTTTCCTCAACTGCCAAGTGTAAACTGCCGACGTTGCTTCTTGAAGCTGCAGCTTTGCCAGCTCTGTGCTCTTGAACGACAACACAAGCTCCTGGTTGTCTCTTAGGTTTGCAAGTTTCAACTAGGGGCCTTCCAGTGAGCCTTCTTTCTAAATACCCTTGCCTTTCTCTGGGTTCTTCTGGTAACTTATGCATGCTTCATTCTGCATGTAGCACTGTTGCACTGTCGTCCAATTGTTGGTCGATTTGCTCAATTGGGCATCAGTAATGTCTCCATTGTGAAACTTGTTACTGTTTTTGGCATGTTGAATACGCCACAGGTAGCTTGGCAGGCTCTGCCGTGAAGGCGGGATACTCCCGGTAGCTTGCTGGACTCTCCGAGAGGGACAGAGGAATCGAACCCAGGTTGGCCGCATGCAAGGCAAACACCCTACCCTCTGTGCTATCGCTCCAGTCCAATAGTGAGTAGCTATTATAAACAATGCTAGTGATAAAGAAAGTAGTTTATTTTTGGAGGACCAATTTTTCCATGTACTAAAATCTATGAGGGAGGCTGGAGCAATAGCACAGCAGGTAGGGCATTTGCCTTGCATGCAGCTGACCAGGGTTCGATTCCTCCGTCCCTCATTCTGCATGTAACTCAAAATAACATGTCTCCCTTTGAAAAGAGATCTTACATTGTGAGACTGTACAGGAAGGATTCTGTGAGTAAACAGGCCCCCAAAAGTCAGAAATTAAAAAATAAACAAGGGTCTTTTTTGTCTTGTCTCACTGGGTGATATTCAGGGGTTACTCCTTATAATGCTGCAGATCTAACCTGGGCCTCCTGCATGCAAAGTATGTGCTCATCACTGAGTTCTCTCAAACACAAATATTTTAACAGCATCTGAGTTATTGGTTATCTATATTTTAGAATTAGCTTAGCCAGATAGGTTTTGGGTCACTATTCCTCCATTTGTTACCTGTGACCTTGGACAAATCCATTTACTTCTCAGTCTTACTTATCGCTCAAATGATTAAATAGCTGAACCTTGATAGCATTGGAAGTTTGAAGATGCAATAAAATTAAATGAAAGATAGGAACGTGCTCTTACTAACTCTGGTCTATTCTGGAAAGAGGTTATTATTATAAGTTTCCAAATCACAATAATGTTTTTTTCTTAAAAAAAAAAGACATTAGAAACATAAGGGGCTTAGAAACAACAAAGCCAAAGTGTCTTCTATTTCATTTAACAAGGAAATGAGGTCAGAGTATGAAGGATCTAATCCAATATTCCATAGTGAGGCAAACTCAAAGTCTGCTCAAACCTGGGCTTTCTGGTCCTTTCCAACACTTCGTCCTTCAAGATACACTCCACATAAACTTTGGAGAAAAGTTATCTTTAGTGGGATATTCTCTGTCTCTCTCTGTCTCTGTCTGTCTGTCTGTCTGTCTGTCTGTCTGTCTGTCTGTCTGTCTCTCTCTCTCTCTCTCTCTCTCTCTCTCTCCAAATTGGAGGATGGCCATTTTTCAGTGCTCTTTTATTGATTCTGAAAACCTAACTGCGCATGTTTGCACCGTGCCTCTGAGTGCCATGTACTTTTAGTTTGGGGAATTCACTGTGCCAGGAGGCTTGAGCTAACTCAGAAAGCGGGGTAAGCTAACCAAGCACACCCAGGTAAAAGCAGAGTTGGATTGTCTTTAAGATGATCTTTCGGGGATCCAGTGACAGCAGCCAATAATGGTTCTAAGGCTTTGGCTCACAGACTGTCATCCCCTCCCCCGCTTCCACCCACCCAAGGCTCATAAACTGTCGTTCTCTGACTCCCAACCACCCAAGCCTTCCACAGGCCAGTTGCTCCATGAGCCTCTTTTCCTTACATTGTGGGGGAAAGGAGGGAAAGAGTGTCAGTAAGAGAACAAAGCACCCGAGGAAGGAAGAAAGCAAGAGCAGCATTTTCCAGGAGACCAGATTTAAAGCTTCTTGGAACACTATGTTACTTGTCAGAGCTCAAAGGATGTTTTTGCAAGTCAGGTTGGCGGCAGCTGTCCCACTCTGTGTGGCATCTCATCCAAGGAGAACTCGAGGAGGGCGCTCAGGTCCAGAAACTAGAATGTGTTCCTCTGCCTGCACAATATCAGCTAAACATGGCTTGGGTTCAGCTGTGTCCCAGAATTTTAGCCAACCATGGAACTCCTTCAAGTTGAAAATCAAACTGTCAAAATGTTTTTTTTTAAGCATCTGCTCCATCTGGTTCTGTGTCAGATGATGACAGTAGTGTTATCGTCATCTCCTCTGCCATGCTTTCCTGTGCCACTCAGCCTGCTGGGCACATTGCATGCATTTGCTAGCAGTCTAGAAACACTTTAAGGTAAGTATTGTGATTCTCATTTTACAGACAAGGAAAGTCAGCATCTCAAAATCAAATAACTTGCAGGCTGGGGCTATAGTACAGGGGTAAGGTATTAAACGTAACCAACCTTGGTTCAATCTTTGGCACTAGGGGTCACTCCTCAGCCCAGAGTCAGAAATACCTCCTTGAGCACCACCAGGAGTAGCCACAAAAAAAAAGAACAAACAAACAGACAAAAAAAATCCCAAAATTAAAAAAAAAATCAAGCAAAAAGGCAAAAAGATAAATCAAATAACTTGCAAGCACACACATGCGCCGTCTTCACTCTACATGTTTTTATGTTTCTATTGTTATAGCATGTATTGGTACATTATTCCTTCTTACCTATAGATACTACTTGATTATATGGTACACTCTCCTTTTAGTTATCCATTAGTTGATGTATGTTTGAGTCACTTCAATTGTTTGGGGCTACTATTAATAGCTCTGCTACTAACATTCTCATACAAGTGTGTGTGTGTGTGTGTGTGTGTGTGCGTGTGTGCACATGTATATGCTTTTATTTCTCTTGAGCATATATGCCAAAACGGAACTACAGCATCATATTTTACAATTTTAGGGATTTTCAAGCTGTTTTCCAAAGTGGTTTTGCTACTTTAGAATCTCATCAGCAATGAATGCGGGTTTTAATGTCACATCTTGTCAACTCATGCCATTCTCCTCTTTTATAATATCATCTGATGAGGGATCAGGGTAGGGGTGGAGTAAAGTGGTCTCCCATTGTGATTTTTATTTCCATTTTCCTGAAGTCAAATAATGTTGTGCATCTTTCATGTACTCATAAGTCATTTGTAAAATTTCTAGAGTAAAATCGCTATTCAAATCCTGTGCCCAGTTTTTAATGGGGTTATTTGCCTTTTAAGTGCTAACTTTGAAGTTAAAAAAATATTTTGAAGAGACCAGAGAAATAATACAGTGACAAAGGTATTTACCTTGCATTCCGCTGACCCGGGTTTGATTCTTGGTACCATATATGGTCCCTTGAGCTCCGTCAGGAGTGATCCCTGAGCTCAGATCCAGAAGTAAGCTCTGAATTCTGCTGGATGTGACACCCCACCAAATATTTTGGAAACAGTTTTTTTCATAGATATAATCTGCAAATATTTTCTCATGATCTGTAGGCAAACGCATACAGATCAAATGTGGTTGGAGGGAGGAAAGAGTGAGGAATGACTATTTACACAGATAGGGTTTCTTTTTGTGATGATAAGGATGATAAGTGGCTCAAAGGTTATTGGTAAGACTGGAGCGATAGCACAGCGGGTAGGACGTTTGCCTTGCATGAGGCCGACCCAGGTTTGATTCTTCTGTCCCTCTTGGAGAGCCCGGCAAGCTACCGAGAGTATCCCTCCTGCACTGCAGAGCCCAACAAGCTACCCATGGCGTATTTTATATGCCAAAAACAGTAACAACAAGTCTCACAATGGAGACGTTACTGGTGCCTGCTCGAGCAAATTGATGAACAACGGGATGACAGTGCTACAGTGCTTTTAAAACATGATGTTATACATTGTAAAATAGTAAATTTTTCTGTATATAAATCATATCTCAATGTAGATAGGAGGTTTTTTTGGTTTTTTTCGGGGGGAGAAAAGGACATACCCTGCAGTACTCAGGAGTCTAACCAGGGCCAGCTATATGCAAGGAAAGTAGGTACCTTATCCCCTGTACTATTTTGCCAGCACCTCAAGAAAGCTGTCAGTTACTGGACCAGAGAAATGCAAAGTAAGGCATTTGCTTTGCATGCAGTAGACTTCAATTCAATCCCTGGCACATCTTATGGTCCCCTGAGCCTGGCCAGGTGTGGTCTCTTAGTGCAGAGCCAGGAGTAAGCCCTAAGCATTGCTGGGCATAACCCAAAGACTGGGAAAAGAGAGGGATGAAGGGAGGAAGAAAGAGGGAGAGAGCAAGAAAGAGCGAGAGAGAGAGAGAGAGAGAGAGAGAGAGAGAGAGAGAGAGAGACCTTAGGGTGGCCATGAAAAGTCAACTCTTTAGTGCCATCCTTCTCTCAAGCATTAGGCAGCAATGGCTGTGGTCCACAAAATAGAATAGAAAGGGAGGAATCTGAAACCAAAGGCATGAGTTAACCCAGGAGAAAAACTATCTGCTCATCTTTTGGGAATCCTATGCATATGCATTTGCCTCAGTGCAAAGACAGCTCTCCACTTAATGGACAAGCAACTGTGGTCCTCACCCAGAAAGATGAGTCTACGGAAAATAGTCAAGGATTTGTAGAATAATCACAATATGAAAGAAAGATGGTAAACTGCAAAAAAAGAAGAAATCGCCTGGTTAAGAAGTTATTATTTTCTAACTCATTTCTTCATCCCTCTACTTCTTCCATAGGCCAAATTAAATACTCTCTCTGAATTTTTTTTTATGGGGGGAACATATAGTTTGCTCCCAGTGGTGTCAAAGGTTCATGTGGTTTGAGTGATCAAAACTGGGCCTCCCACCTGCACTCACCCTATTGAGCTATCTCTCCAGTCCTCACTCTGGGATAATTGTTGTAATTTCTGCTTCTGGAAGACCCTACACTAAGATGGGTATTAAACATCAATTTTCAAATCTTCCTCTTGAAATTCTTGCAATTAAATAGGGTGACACTTACACCTTTATATTCTATTAGAACACTAAGCCAGTCCCATCTTGAAATAAATAACTCATTATAGATGGGTATATTACCAGCATTGATATCCCTCGGCATTTGTTCACAATAGTTCATTATTATCCAAAAACCCATCAGAATTGCCAAGTCGCTGCCAAATTTCTTCTCCAGCAACAAAGAAATTCCCAGTTGAGAGGTGAGCTGACAGGCAACTCACCATACTCCAAGTCTTTCTACTTACCCTCAGGTTACATATAATCCACCCAGGTACCCTCCACCCTCCCGGGCAATAACTGAGATCCTCAAGGAGCTCTAGGCAGGCTTCATTTTAGAGGCAGACGCTGTTTTCTTTTGTAAGTCACACTGGTGTCACACCTGCCTTGCAGTCACTATGCAGTTTCTGACGAAGTCAGCATTTTGAGCTTAATCAATGTGTATCAATAGTTAACCCCAGGCTACTGAGTTCCTTGTTCAGTTTGGTCAGGGAATTCTCCCCTGTGAGCTTGAAAAGGGGACCATTCCTAGCATTAATGTTTTGTCCGCCTTTGTTTCTCTTTTTCTCCAGAAGAATGAACATCATTGAAGAAAACTAGAAAAGTAATTCAACACAGAATTCCTATGATCTCTTGTGTGTGCAACCATGGCTCCAGCACTCCAGGACCTCAGAATGTAGGAGTTCAAGTTGATTGAAGGTCAGTTGCCCAAACTAACTCCAATTTAAACAAGAGGTTGTCCTGGAAGGATGCTTGGGAGCTTGCAGAGCTTAATGATCAGCTGAAAAAAACAGCCCTGGAAGTGTGCAAGCAGAGAAATTCCGAGGATCATGTCAACAAACACTCACGACCATTGCGACATTGCCATCCGATAATGCAGAGCCCCTTCCTGTGCATCCCCCGAGAGCTGTCTCCAGGAAACAGAATTTGATTTCCTAGCTGAGGCCAGTGCTGACTCCCGTGGTCAGTAGAACAGGTGAGCCATTCTCTGATGAGTGAGCACTAGAATGTAACATGGGATGAAGACCCTACAAAAGGTATGTTGGCTAGATGGAGACCGTAGGGGCCCAGTTTCCTCTGGCTAATCCATGAACCCATCTTCCAGTCACAGGATTTCCCAAACACCTTCCCCTAACTTTGCAAGCAGAGGCAAACCATCATTTTCTAGAGGCTAATGAATGGTCTTATTCCAAAATTGGGTGGTTTTACTCTGCAGTTTTAATGTTGAGACTTAACAAAGGTTCCACCCGACCTCCCAAACTGATGCAAGAATTTTGAGGACTTTAGGATTCATCAAATCATAGAATCCACACGGCTATAGGAGCTATAGTTCCTAAGGGCCACAGAGATAGCACAGTGGGTAAGTAAGTAACTTGCCTTGGAAATGTCTAACCTGGATTTGTTCCCCCAAACTCCAAATAGTCCCCGAGTCCACCATGAATGATTTCTGAGCAAAGATCCAAAAATAAGCCCTGGGCATCACTGGGTGTGGCACAAGACCAAACATAAATAAATAAGTAAATAAATAAATAAAATGTTTAAAGAGCTAGAGATTCTAATGTTTTATTGTTATAGCCTATTGTGGTTGGGTGCCATGCAAAGCTGGCTTCTGTATATGATTCTCTCTCTTTCTTCTCTCTCTCTCCCCGCCTCTCTCTCTTTCTCTTTCTCTCTTTATCTCTCTGTCTCTTCTCTGGCATGATATTTAGTGTGAAGGCTAATCTGTCCTCATAAATTTGGATGTTTTCCTTTTTGTCCAATTTTCTAGAAGAGTTGTGTAATTGTGTTTCTTCCTTAAAAATTTAGAGAAAACTGGAATTACTTAGGCAACAAAATAAATAAGGTAGCACTGGATTGTAACTAAAGTATACACTAAATATCCACCCATCACTGTATCACTGTGTCAGTGTCATCTCATTGTTCATCGATTTGCTCGAGTGGGCACCAGTAACGTCTCCATTGTGAGACTTGTTGTTACTGTTTTTGGCATATCCAATATGCCACGGGTAGCTTGCCAGGCTCTGCCGTGCAGGTGAGATACTCTCGGTAGTTTGCCAGGCTCTCTGAGAGGGACAGAGGAATCGAGCCCAGGTCAGCCGCATGCAAGGCAAATGTCCTACCCTCTGTGCTATCGCTACAACCCATACAGATAGAAATCTTAAAAATCAAACAATTAAACAAGAAAAAAGCTACATTGTGTCTGTATGTACTCCCCATTTGAAGAAATAGATCCTACTTTCCAACTCTTAAAGCTGTGGGTTTCATGCAGTGACTTCCTGCCAAGAATGCAATGAAATGGGGGCAGGGTGGAGTTACTTTACAAAGGAGAAAACTGATGAACACTGCCCCAGCCCTGTGATCAAACTTAATGTCTCTGGTGATAGAATGTTGATAGTTTGCATCCTTGATACAATGCAGCAAGAGGGGCACTTGGCTTCTGTGGTCCTCTTTCCCAGTGCCCATTACCCCAAATTTAATCACAAGGGAAAAATATAGAACAAATTCCAAAAAAAGGAATCTTACTAGACAAGCACTCTTTAATACTGTCAAGTCATCAAAGGCCAGAAACATTTGAGAAGGTGTCACAGTCTAAAGGATCCTGTTATGGATGCCTGATGGGTTTAGTGGGAGAGAGAGGGAAAACATTAGGTTAAAAACTAAGGAATTCAGGGACCCCAGGAAAATAGCTCAGTGGCTTAAAATATCTGCCCAGTTAGTGTCAGCTTGAGAGTTCTACTCCTTGTGCCTGTACTGGGACCATGCTCAACCCCTGACGGCTTCTCCATCGGAGCCAGGCACTTCTGTTGTCTGTGATCCCCCCCCCAAACCTGCCAGAGATTTCCAGCTGCACCATAGCTAGATGTGTGTAGGCAACACACTAACAGGGGTGTGATTGCAGCGGTCACTACTGAAAGATGTGCAAGCCCTAAACGATGGTTAGGAAATGCAACCTCTAGAAAGAAGCATCTGGGTGGGTCCTCAGCAACCCCCCTGTGAGCACTACACCCAGAATGTACATGAGCACAACTGAAGCGTGCAACCCCTGGTGAGCACCTTGGAAAGTGTGAAAGCACCACAATAGCACCACAACTGCATGTGTGAGCACTACAGCCAGGTGTGTCATTTAACAACATCACCATGAGGTAGGAAAAGGAAGGAGAGGGAAAAAAAGAATAAAATGACTTTAGTTGCTATTACATCAAATAATAATGTAAGATTTTATATAGAAGAAACTAGGTGAAGAGAATACTGGACTTTCTTTGAACTGTCACTGTAACTTCTCTGTAAATATAATACTATTTTCAAATTAAGAGTTTCTTTTAGGGGCAAGAGCAATAGCACAGTGGGTAGGGCGTTTGCCTTGCACAAGGCCGACCCGGGTTTGATTCCCAGCATCCCATTTGGTCCCCTGAGCACCACCAGGGGTAATTCCTGAGTGCAGAGCCAGGAGTAACCCCGGTGCATCTCCAGGTGTGACCCAAAAAAAAAGTTTCTTATAAATCCACTTCTATTAGATGATAATTAAAACAAAGATGAGTGTTGCTTTAAAATGTTTTTACATATGCATGTAGCATGATATATATTTAAGCTCATACAACACACGTATAATCAAAATAATATCAGCATTTGATTATTCCCTGTCAGTTGATAATTACCTAAATTAGATTTTCTTTTCATAAGATGCACAAAGCAAACACAAGATAATGAAGATCATTAGTGGTATTGGAAATTAATAGGGAGTTTAAAAGACAGACACTTTAGCAAGAATTGAAAAAACAGATGCAGGTTTTTCAAGATTAAATGAACACTTCAACATCACAGGTCATTAGGAATTGCAAATTAGAACAACAAGATACCACCACACACTCCAATTAGGATGAGCAAGATCCAAAGTGCTGTCAATATCAATGCTGGTAATGATGGGAAGCAAGAGGAATCCTCACTGCTACTGGGAATATACAATGACGCAGGCCCTTGGGGAAATGTCGGCAAGTAGACAAACAAGCAGAAAGGGAAGCTGGAGTCTGGAGACCGAAGCTGCTGGTGCTACCTGTCTTCCTCCTCCTTCCACAAAGAATATCTTGTTGTGAAAGCTCTTTAGAAGGATGGTGATCAACATAACTTAAGACTCTTAGATATGTCAAAATCTAAGATAATTAGGCACTTGACCTAAGAATGTTGCTCTCCTTTTTCTGTTTCTGGTTCTAAGCCTTAAGTTGTTTTTTTTTTTTGGGGGGGGGGGGCTTTTTGGGTCACACCCAGCGATGCTCAGGGCTGACTCCTGACTCTGCACTCAGGAGTTACTCCTGATCGTGCTCGGGGGCCATATGGGATGCTGGGAATCAAACCCAGGTTGGCCACGTGCAAGGCAAACACCCTACCAGCTGTACTATCGCTCCAGCCCCTGGTTCTAAGCTTTAAATACTATGCTTGGAGGACAGTTAAGGCTCCGTCCACAAGGCTGTTAGCCCCCTGACCACAGGCTCTTTTTTTCTCTTATTTCTGTCTCTTATTTCTCTCTTGGACTGGAGCGATAGCACCAGTAGGTAGGGCATTTTCCTTGTATGCAGCCAACCTGGGTTCAATTCCTCCATCCCTTTCAGAGAGCCTGGCAAGCTACCAAGAGTATCCCACCCACACAGCAAAGTCTGGCAAGCTCCCCGTGGCATATTTGATATGCCAAAAACAGTAACAATAAGTCTTACTGGTGCCCACTCGAGCAAATCGATGAACAACGGGAAAACAGTGATGACAGATTTCCCTCTTATTGCTGTTTCTTAATCCTCAAAGCCTAATCACCCAGGGCTGGTCCCTGGTAGGGAAAATTTGGCAGTTCTTACAAAACTCAAAATCCTCTTTTATTATTATTTTTTTTTTGCTTTTTGGGTCACACCCAGCAAAGCTCAGGGTTTATTTCTGGCTCTGCACCCAGCAATTACTCCTGGCTGTGCTCGGGGCACCATATGGGATGCTGGGAATCAAATCCGGGTTGGCTGCGTGCAAGGCAAACGCCCTACCCACAGTGCTATCGCTCTATCCCCTCAACATCCTCTTAGATGCAATCAGATAAAATAATATTTCCAAGAATTAAAACACACCCCTCCCCCTGCTTCTAGAAGCCAGAGCAGTCACTCCCATAAGCTCATCTATCAGCCAGTTTTACAGACTCATGACTAAATCACGGAAGAGATCAACTAGCCAAAAACTTCACCCGTCCCCAGATGGGAACTCTGGGGTGCTCTGGGGGCCAAGTGCCCACTCTGCAAAGTCCCAGCAGCCACATTCATACCCCAGTAGTTCCCACTGTGCCACTGCTTGACCAGGCTCTCCACCACCTCATGACTGAACTCCATACAGATGCCAAACTCTTGAAAATTTCTGGTAAACTGGATTTTTTTTTTGGCTGAGAGCTCTGGAGTCTTCTCGGAGTGGGGATAGGAAGCCTCCCCCTACTTTAGTAACTTCCTGAAGTCCTGGCAGCCACACCCAAATTCCAACAACTGCCACCATATAAACTCATCTTATACAGCCAGCTTTACAGGCTGGCCTGTTAAATAATCTGAATTTTCTGGAGCATGTGGTCACATTTGCAGCTACTCGACATCTCCAGACTCTGCGATACTAACATCTCAGCAGGAGCACACCAGATTGGATGGAAATGTAGTGTACACGCCAACTAGCTCAATTAACAAAGACATTAAGGCAGAAGGCTCATCCAGCAACACCTAGATGCTAATAACCCTCAGGCAAGGACTTAGTGTCTCCATGGCGAGATATAACACTTTTTACAAATTTTCTGTACGAAGTATTTTTTTTAATTATTCTATTAGCCATTTGGTGGTAACATGCAATATAGAATAAATCATTTTGGGCCTGCTACAGGGGTAGGTTTGGGGGGTGGTTGGGAAAATGGGGACAATGGTGAAGGGAAGGGGATAGTAGTGGTGAGATTGGTGTTGGAATGTTTAATAACTGTAACAAATGCATCATGAACAACTCTGTAAACAATGGTGATTAAATAAAATGGAGTGTGTGTGTTGGGGGGAGAATTAAAACAGATGTATGCTGAAAACCCCAGACATAGAGGGCTATTGCAGCTTTATCCATAATTGCCAAAAGTTGGAAGCAAACAAAATAAACTTTGGTAGGAAAGATTTTTTTTATTGTGATAAAGTCACTGAAATATTATTCAGTGTTAAAAAGAAGTTCTTGGGGCTGGAGCAACAGCACAGGAGGTAGGACATTTGCCTTGCACGCAGCCAAGCCGGGTTCAATTCCCAGCATCCCATATGGTCCACTGAGCACCGCCAGGAGTAATTCCTGAGTGTACAGCCAGGAGTAACCCCTGTGCATCACCGGGTGTGCCCAAAAGGCAAAAAAAAAAAAAAAAAGAAAGAAGTTCTCAAACCAGAAAGACATGGAGGAACCATAAATGGATATTACTAAGTGAAAAAAATGAATCTGAAAAGGCTGTACGGTGGGTTTGACTCAGACTCTGTGATGTTCTGCAGAAAGTCTGACTATGGAGGCTGTAGAAAGAATTCATCTGCCAGGGGTAATTGTGGAGGGAGAAGGAAAGCAGACCACAGAGGGTTTTTAAAACTGGAAACTCTTGTGCATGATACTGTCAATATATATTTGCATATATAAAATGGTGTTCTGTATTTGCAAAGAATTTCCATAGACTGTAAAAACCCAAAAATAAATCTAACTCATTTTGCAGACAGCAAGCAGCCTTCCTGGCAGTGTAGCAGCCTGTAGCTTTTATGTCTGTTCTAAGGGACCTTGGAGACAGCCCCTTGCAGTGAAAATTCCTTTCTGCTCTCAAGCTGGCTCCAGTTTTAGACTCCAGACAAGTACGATGGAGGACAGTGAGGAGGGGCTTTGGGAAGCCCCAGGGCACAACAGCCAGGGTCCACAGTGTCCAAGCCATCACGTCCACCCTCACCCAACTGCGGAACAAGGATCACATGACTGAGGCTCTGCACCAGGCCAGGGTCAAATCCCCTGGCTGACAGAAGACCCACATCTCCAAGAAGTGGGATGTCAGCAAGTTTAACACCGATGAGTTTGAAAACATGATGACCGAAAAGCAAATCAGCCCAAAGGGCTGTGGGTTCAGGTATGTCCTGAATCATGAGTGTGAGAGATGAGATGGCCCTCTGTGTCCCTGATTCCCACCAAAGCCCTCGCCACCCTATCACATCCTAGCACAATAAATCCTGTTTTTGAATAACAACCCAAACCTAAAATAGACTGTTTGTTAGTCTGGATAATGATGTGACAGTGTCAGTTTGTTGGTTGCAACAAATGTACCACTGAGATGCTGGATGTTGACAATGAAGAAAGCTGTGTGCACTGGAGTAAGGATATATAGGCAGTCTGAACTTGTCAACCAATTTCACTGTGACGGTATGCCTGCTCTTAAAAAATAAAATCAAATGAGAAAAATCAAATTAGAGCTTAAAATAAAATGTATAGTCTATAAAGTACTTGAATAAATCATACCCTCTTTTTTTTACTTAAAAATTAATTAGAACAATAGTTCAGCTGGTAGGGCATTTTTCTTGCACACAGCTGACCTGGGTTCAATCCCCAGTACCCCATATGGTCCTCCAGACCCTCCCAGGAGTTATTCTTGAGCCCAGAGCCCTGAACACCGCCAAATGTGGCCTCAAATCCCCCCATAAACCACACAAAATTAATTTATGGGCTCAGTGGGTATATTTTCTCATTCTTATGGATATTGACACTATTTCACTTGTCCAACAAAGAGTGTAAAATCCATATAAATATGGATAACTTTGAGCATTTAATTAAATGTTCTTGTATCTCTGTATAACAACTATGAGGTCACTATATTTTTCTTGCTAATTACAACAATAAAATTTTTTAATTAATAGTTTATTTTTAATTAGTGAGTCAACGTGAGGGTACAGTTACAGATTTATACATTTTTGTGCTCATGTTTCTCCCTTACAAAGTTTGATAACCCATCCCCTCACCAGTGCCCATTCTCCACCACCAGTAAACCCAACATCCCTCCCCCCCTCCCCAGTCCCGTCTCCCCCCACCCCACACTGCCACTATGGTTCTCTCTCTCTGATTAGGTGTTGTGGTTTACAACAAAGGTGCTGAGTGGCCATTCAACAATAAAATTTTTCTTTCTGGGACCAGATATGTTTTATGATATTTTTAAAAATTGCACATTCAGCTTCTTTAATTTTATGTAGACATTGAGATTTTTGTAATTTCTTCTAGTCATCATAAATTGTGCTCCGTAGTTCGCTTTTCTCCAAATTTGTCCTTTCATCTCATTTTTCAACCTTATTGCCATAAAGTTGTTTGTAATATCCTCTATCTGCTGATATATTGCAGAATATATCTAGAATTTGTACTAACGGCTTTGAAGAAACTGCAGGAATAGAGATGCCTGCCATGAAGGCAGATGATTTTACTCATGGCTCCTTAGATGCAGGTGACAGCACTTAGCATGCTGAGCCACCTAGAGCCAGCACTGGACAGAGAGCAGGGAGTAGCAGTAGGAGACATGGCAAAGAGCCTTTATTTAACTCCGTGAGTTTTCAAGGGAGGAAGTGGGGTGAATCGAGGTAAGCAGCCTAACTACTTTTAGGTTGACTAGTTTGAAGAATCCCAGCGGATTTTCAAGGGAAGGTACTGTCCGTAGTTGTCTGATACCTGACCCTGGCAGGAACAGGAGAGGAAATAATGTTTTGGTCCATGAAAGCCCAATAAAGGAGTGGTGGTCTCTGGGCCTTTCATTGATTGATTTATATATGAGGAGTGAACTTGCAGGAAAGTCCTTCCCTATCCCTAGGAATTGACTAACTCTGGGAGGGCCAATCTCTTCAAACCAATAAGACCCCATATATCAATATATTAGAAAATACAGAAAGCAATAGACATGATCAATATATGATGTCTATAAAATCTGCAGTGATAGCATTTTAAAATACTAATATTGTTATCTGTGCCATCTATTTTTTTTGTTGTCCTTGTAAATAGTTACTTATTACTCTTACCAAACAACCAATATATATCTGCTCACTAATACAGCTCCAACTTGTATAGTATAATTTAAGGCTGACTTAATCCCATCTGACTGAGTTTTATTTTTATTTTTTTTTAAATTTATTTATTTTTAATTAGAGAATCACCGTGAGGGTACAGTTACAGATTTATACACTTTTGTGCTTATACTTCCCTCATACAAAGTTTGGAACCCATCCCTTCACCAGTGCCCATTCTCCACCACCCGTAAACCCAGTGTCCCTCCCACCCTCCCCAATCCCATCTCCCCCCCACCCCACCCTGCCACTGTGGCAAGGCATTCCCTTCTGTTTTCTCTCTCTAATTAGCTGTTGTGGTTTGCAATAAAGGTGTTGAGTGGCCGCTGTGCTCAGTCTCTAGCCCTCATTCAGCCCGCAACTCCCTTCCCCCACATGGCCTTCGACTACAATGTAGTTGGTGATCGCTTCTCTGAGTTGACCTTTCCCCGGAACGTGAGGCCAGCCTGGAAGCCATGGAGTCAACCTCCTGGTACTTATTTCTACAGTTCTTGAGTGTTAGTCTCCCACTCTGTTATTCTATATACCATAGATGAGTGCAATCTTTCTATGTCTGTCTCTCTCTTTCTGACTCATTTCACTCAGCATGAAACTTTTCATGCCCATCCACTTGACTACAAAATTCTTGACCTCCTTTTTTCTAACAGCTGCATAGTATTCCATTGTATAGATGTACCAAAGTTTCCTCAACCAGTCATCCGTTCTGGGGCATTCGGGTCTTTTCCAGATTCTGGCTATTGTAAACAGTGCTGCGATGAACATACATGTGCAGATGTTGTTTCGATTGTACTTTTTTGCCTCTCTGGGATATATTCCCAGCAGTGGTATTGCTGGGTCAAATGGGAATTCAATATCTAATTTTTTGAGAGTCCTCCAAATTGTTTTCCAGAAGGGCTGAACCAGTCGGCATTCCCACCAGCAGTGAAGAAGGGTCCCTTTCTCCCCACATCCTCTTCAACAGCGGTTGCTTTTGTTCTTTTGGATGTGTGCTAGTCTCTGTGGTGTGAGGTGGTATCTCAAAGTTGTTTTGATCTGCATCTCTCTGATGATTAGTGATGCAGAGCACTTTTTCATGTGCCTTTTGGCCATTCGTATTTCTTCCTTGGTAAAGTTTCTGTTCATTTCTTCGCCCCATTTTTTGATGGGGTTGGATGTTTTCTTCTTGTAGAGTTCAACCAGTGCTTTATATACCATTGATATCAACCCCTTATCTGATGGGTTTTGTGTAAATATCCTTTCCCATTCTGTGGATAGTCTTTGTATTCTGGTCACTGTATCTCTTGCGGTGCAGAAGCTTTTTAGTTTAATGTAGTCCCGTTTGTTGATCTCTGTTTTTACTAGATTGCTTAGTTCCGTGTCACCTTTGAAGATACCTTTATCTTCAATATCGTGGAGGGTTTTGCCGACCTTGTCTTCAATGTACCTTATGGTTTGTGGTCTAATGTTGAGGTCTTTAATCCATTTTGATCTGACTTTTGTGCATGGTGTCAGGTCAAGGTCTAAACCCATTTTTTTGCATGTGGTTGTCCAGTTGTGCCAGCACCATTTGTTAAAGAGGCTTTCCTTGCTCCACTTCACATCTCTTGCTCCCTTATCAAAGATTAGATGGTCATACATTTGGGGTTGTGTGTAGGGATATTCCACCCTGTTCCATTGGTCTACGGCTCTGCCTTTGTTCCAGTACCATGCTGTTTTAATTGTTACTGCTTTGTAGTAAAGTTTGAGGTTGGGGATGGTGATGCCTCCCATCATCTTTTTCCCAAGAATTGTTTTAGCTATCCTTGGACGTTTGTTATTCCATATGAATTTTAGGATTGCTTGATCCATTTCTTTGAAGAATGTCATGGGTATACTTATAGGGATCGCATTGAATCTGTATAATGCTTTAGGGAGTATTGCCATTTTGACAACATTGATTCTCCCTATCCACGAGCAGGGTATATGTTTCCATTTCCTCATGTCCTCTTTGATTTCATGGAGTAGCGTTATGTAGTTTTCTTTGTAAAGGTCTTTTACTTCCTTGGTTAAGCTGATTCCGAGGTACCTGATTTTCTGGGGCACGATTGTGAATGGGATTGCTTTTTTCATGTCCCTTTCCTCTGCCTCATTGTTTGCATATATGAAGGCCATGGATTTTTGGGTATTGATTTTGTAGCCTGCAACTTTACTGTATAAGTCTATTGTTTCTAAGAGTTTCTTAGTAGAGGTTTTAGGCTTCTCTAGATATAGTATCATGTCGTCTGCAAATAGTGAGAGTTTGATTTCTTCCCTTCCTATCTGGATGCCCTTAATCTCTTTTTCTTGTCTAATAGCTATCGCAAGTACTTCCAGTACTATATTGAAGAGGAGTGGTGAGAGTGGGCATCCTTGTCTTGTGCCTGATCTCAGAGGAAAGGCCCTTAGTTTTTCCCCGTTGAGGATAATGCTTGCCGTAGGCTTGTGATAGATGGCTTCGACTATCTTGAGGAAAGTTCCTCCAAACCCCATTTTGGCAAGGGTTTTCATCATGAAAGGATGTTGGATCTTGTCAAATGCTTTCTCTGCATCTATTGATATGATCATATGGTTTTTATCTTTACTTTTGTTGATATGCTGGATTATGTTGATTGATTTCCGAATGTTAAACCATCCTTGCATCCCTGGGATGAATCCCACTTGGTCGTGATGTATGATCTTTTTGATGAGTTGTTGGATCCTATTTGCTAGTATTTTGTTGAGGATCTTCGCATCGGCGTTCATCAGGGAAATTGGTCTGTAATTTTCTTTCTTAGTGGTGTCTTTGTTTGCTTTTGGTATTAGGGAGATATGTGCTTCATAGAAACTGTTTGGGAGAGTTCCTGTTTTTTCAATTTCCTGGAAAAGTTTGAGGAAAAGAGGCAATAGGTCTTCTTTAAATGTTTGGAAGAATTCGCCAGTGAAACCATCTGGGCCTGGGCTTTTGTTTTTGGGGAGGTTTTTGATTACCGTTTCAATTTCCTTAACATTGATGGGTCTATTCAGGTATTCCAGGTCTTTTTTCTTCAGTGTTGGGAGATTATAGGAATCAAGGAATCCATCCATTTCTTTTAGGTTCTCCTTTTTTGTGGCGTAAAGACTTTCAAAGTAGTCTCTAATGATCTTTTGAATCTCACTGGTTTCTGTTATGATGTCCCCCTTTTCATTTCTGATTCGATTTATTAGAGTTTTCTCTCTTTCTTTCTTTGTGAGACTTGCTAGCGGTTTATCAATCTTATTTATTTTCTCAAAGAACCAACTCTTTGTTTCATTGATCTTTCGGATTGTTTTTTTGGTTTCGATGTCATTAATTTCTGCTCTAATTTTTATTATTTCTTTCCTTCGGTCTGGTTTGGGGTCCTTTCTCTGGTCCTTTTCTAGGGTCTTGAGTCGTGAAGTCAAGCTATCTATGTGGATCCTTTCTTCCTTCCTGAGGAATGCTTGGAGAGCTATAAATTTTCCCCTTAACATGGCTTTAGCTGCGTCCCATAGGTTTTGGTAGCTCGTGTCTTCATTCTCATTTGTTTCTAAGTATCTTTTGATTTCTTCCTTGATTTCCTTCTTGACCCACTCATTGTTCAACATGGAATTGTTTAATTTCCAGGTGTTTGATTTGATTTTCCGTATTTGTGGGTGGTTAGCTTCTATCTTCAGCGCATCGTGGTCTGAAAAGATGGTTGATACAATTTCTATTTTTCCGATTCTATTGAGGTATGTTCTGGGGCCCAGTACATGGTCTATTTTTGAAAATGTTCCATGTGCACTGGAAAAGAATGTGTATTCTTTCTTTTTGGGGTGTAAGGCCCTGTATAGGTCTATTAGGCCTCTCTCTTCAATTTCTTCATTCAGAGTCTGACTGAGTTTTAACTCTCACAGCAGTGCCCACATAAGTTGTACCTTGTGCTGGATATTGCCGTGCATAGGGCATGGCTGGGGTTGCTCTCTGCTGTTGTGTGATCGCTGAGTTTGCTAACACACATAACAGTCTCCTCCTCTCCACACTTTTTGTTTTTGGTGTGCGTGTGTATGTATGTCTGTCAGACCTGGTGGTGCTCTCGTCAGTGCTTAGGGACCATATGCAGTACCGGAGATGCAATCCAGTCTCCCTTATACAAAAAGCCCATTAAATTATCTCTCCAACCCCCTTTCTTGTCTTTTCACAAACACACACAACCTTAAAGAATCTGTGTCTGGTAGAAAGATCGCACTCATCTGTGGAATATAAAATAACAGAGTGGGAGACTAACACCCAAGAGTAGTAGAGATAAGGACCAGGAGGTCTGCCCCACAGCTTGGAAACTGGCCTTACATACTAAGGGAAAAGGCAGCTCAGATAGAGAAGGAAACACCAAGTAGAGGATGTTGGGAGGACCCATTCAGGATGAAAGATGCGAGCTGAAAGTAGACTATAGACCGAACATGAAGGTCACTCAATACCTCTATTGCAAACTATAACACGCAAAAGGAGAGAGAACAAAAGGGAATGCCCTGGCGCAGAGTCAGGGTGGGGTGGGGGGATGGGGTGGGGGTGGTGAGAGGGATACTGGGATCATTGGTGGAGGAGAATGGGCACTGGTGGAGGGATGGGTAAATGGTCACTGTATGAGTGAAATGCAAACACAAAAGTTCAGAAGTTTGTAACTGTACATCACAGTGATTCTCTAATAAATTTTTTTTAAAAAAAATAAAGTGAAATGAAGTAAAAAGTGAAGAAAAAAAAAAGAATCTGTGCCTGAAATAATCTGAGACACACCTCGGTTTATAGCCATAAATTGCCCTCCAAACACATTCTTCTTTTATTGGTGGGAAATACAGTATTGGGATATTCTTAATCTTTTAGAATCCTTATTATTTTGCTGTGGCATATTATATTGATTTTAGTCCAATAATTGAAGTGTACAATAATTTATTTTATTTTGTTTAGCTTGACAATATTTTCCTTATGATTTTTTGTCGGTGTTTGTTAAAGGAATTATAACATATGCACTACTTTCTTGTGTTACACTTCATATATTATGAAGTGCATTAATTAGCATTTTGTAACTTGAATTATTTCATCAAATGAATACTTTTGGTAGTTTGTAATGAATTCTTCAAATTATTGTAAGTTTCCCTGATAATTGAAATAAAGAAATAAAGGTAAAATACTTTTTCTGTATTCTGCCAATCATAATTTTATTTAATAAAATCATTCATTTTTACTTAAAAAGAAAAAAATCTGTGTCTAACATCAGGGCTTCAGTTATACTGGTGATATGAGTGAGTGGTGCAGTCATATATCCGAAAGACAGACTCAGTAAAACTGAAAACGTGATTTAAGCAGCAGCCACTGAAACTTTTGTAATGTGCCTGTCAAGTTGACAGTCAGTGATGGGGTTTGGGAGTGGGATGGAGAGGGAATATGGGAACACTTGGAAAGGGTTGACTCTAGTGGTGGAATTAGTGTTGAAATATTATATACCTAAAATGTAACTATCAATAACTTTGTAAATCACAGAAGAAAGAAAGAAGAAAGAAAGAAAGAAAGAAAGAAAGAAAGAAAGAAAGAAAGAAAGAAAGAAAGAAAGAAAGAAAGAAAGAAAGAAAGAAAGAAAGAAAGAAAGAAAGAAAGAAAGAAAGAAAGAAAGAAAGAAATAGAGAGAGAGGGAGGGAGGGAGGAAGAAAGAAAGAAAGAAAGAAAGAAAGAAAGAAAGAAAGAAAGAAAGAAAGAAAGAAAGAAAGAAAGAAAGAAAGAAAGAAAGAAAGAAAGAAAGAAAGAAAGAAATAGAGAGAGAGGGAGGGAGGGAGGAAGGAAGAAAGAGAGAGAGAGGGAGGAAGAAAGAAAGAAAGAAAGAAAGAAAGAAAGAAAGAAAGAAAGAAAGAAAGAAAGAAAGAAAGAAAGAAAGAAAGAAGGAAGGAAGGAAGGAAGGAAGGAAGGAAGGAAGGAAGGAAGGAAGGAAGGAAGGAAGGAAGGAAAGAAAGAAAGAAAGAAAGAAAGAAAGAAAGAAAGAAAGAAAGAAAGAAAGAAAGAAAGAAAGAAAGAAAGAAAGAGAAAGAAAGAAAGAAAGAAAGAAAGAAAGAAAGAAAGAAAGAAAGAAAGAAAGAAAGAAAGAAAGAAAGAAAGAAAGAAAGAAAGAAAGAAAGAAAGAAAGAAAGAAAGAAAGAAAGAAATAGAGAGAGAGGGAGGGAGGGAGGAAGGAAGAAAGAGAGAGAGAGAGGGAGGAAGAAAGAAGAAAGAAAGAAAGAAAGAAAGAAAGAAAGAAAGAAAGAAAGAAAGAAAGAAAGAAAGAAAGAAAGAAAGAAAGAAAGAAAGAAAGAAAGAAAGAAAGAAAGAAGAGAGAGAAGGAGAAGGAAGAGGAGGAGAAGGAGAAGGAGGAGGAAGAGGAAGAGGAGGGAGGGAGAGAGGAAGGACGGAAGGAAAAGCATAAGGTATCTGTGCCTGAAGAATAATCCTTGTGATTCTGATTCTGGAATCAGAATCACATATCAGTCTGTTAAAAATTCATCTTCTAGATTTCTACATCACACTGACCAAATCAAATTAGCACTTGTTGGAACCAGAGAGATACAGAGGGCAGGGTGCTTGCATTGTTTGCAACCTACCCAGGTTTGACCCATGGCACCCCATCTGGTCACCTGGGAATTACTAAGAGTGATCTCTGAGTGCAGAACAAGGAGTATTCCCTGAGCACCAGCAGGTGTGACCCTCAAGTAAATATTAATAAATAAATAAGCAAGCAAGCTGTTGTAGGTTTCATGTTTTGGAAAAAACCTTAAGGAATCTTTTGCAGAACAGAAGTTTAAAGCCACTCAAAGTTTCAGGACAAGGGTCTGATGGAAAAGCTCATAGAGACAGAGACAGGCCACATCAGAGGAAACACAAGAAAAGAAACCAGAGCTTGAAGAAATCCCTGCTGTCAGGAATAACATCGAAATTGTTCTGCATCTATTGTCAGTCCTCCAATACTGGCTGATCTCAACACCTTTGTAGAGCTTGCTATGGATTTTACATGTCAAGATTAGTTAACTGAAGGTTTGACAAGTGTGCTCTGCAAAGGGACCAGTATGGCAGTGATCGTTGGAAATGGTCACTTTGGACAGGAACTGTGTGTTGAATGTAGGTAGAGGGATATATCTGATAACCCTTCAGTATCTGTATTGAAAACCATAATGCCCAAAAGGAGAGAGAGAGAGAGAGAGAGAGAGAGAAACAGAGACAGAGAAACAGAAAGACAGAGAGAGACAGGCAGAGAGAGAGAGAGAGAGAGAGAGAGAGAGATAAGAGCCTGCCATAGAGGCAGGGGTGAGGTGGAAGGGAAACTGGGATACTGATGGTGGAAAATGTACACTGGTGAGGGATGGGTGTTGGAATATTGTATGACTGAAACCCAATCATGAACAACTTTGTTACTGTGTATCTCACTGTGGTTTATTTTTTTTAAGTAAATAATTTTTTTAAGTGTGCTTTGCCATCAGAGAGTTAAGGTTGTTGGGGTTACAGCAAGATTCCCGATCAAGGATCTCGTTTCTATCAATGACAAAGAAACCTAACAGACCTGTGTTGTAGCAGCTCCCATTAATTATCTAAATGGAGGGCAAGATTTCACTTGGACAAGGGCTGGCACCAAATTCTGCTGCAGCCTCTTACAGTTGACCATAAATCAGACGCTAAGTCCAAGAAGAAATTTTAAATTGGATGGAGCCATGATTTCATCCAACAGTGATTTTTATGAAATCCTATTCCTGCTTGGTAATTACCAAGGTATGACAATTAATTTCTTGCTTTGGGGTAAAACCCATTCACGGCTAGATGGATATTTTAGTCTGCCAAGATGAATTGTGCTTCATTTCACCTGTTTGGAGCTATCAGCAAGTAGAAAATTATAATCTGAACAATAATGGCTTATTGCAAACAGTTTGAGCACAATTAGAACCTAAACAGTCTCTGGATTCTCTTTTTAAAGGAGTTTTTTATTGCCTTGCAGTTGGTGGAGTTCCAAAAACCTTTACAAAAGAACAGCTTCATCAAGATTCTGATTGAAAACATAAACATAATAGTTAACACAAACAACCCCAGTTTTCAGAAAACTTGAAATTCAGGCATCTATTTTTGCAAATCCTATAAACAAGAGGACAGTTATTTCTTACAAAGCTGAGCTGACTTCAGACCCAGCCACTGGTGCCCGTAGATGATTTCACAAAGTCCCTTTCTTGCTGGTTGCTGGAACAATAATTTGGGAGGATTTTAAGGATCCCTTGAGTCCCCCCACCATATGCCTTTGATGCCTCAATTCAAGTGTTCAAATATAGCAGAGTTGACCCTACCTTCTTTGTTCATGTTCATGTCCTCTAAAGATGCCCTAACATTGTCTATAGTACCAAAGGTAGAGTTTTCGAATACTCTCCAGATCCCAGTTTGAGACAACAAAATCTCTTACCTCAACATTTTAAATCCATGGTATGTTTACAACTCTTTTGTCACCCTATGTCTACTACTAGCTTCAAAAGAATCAGGCTGAGGATGACTATACCACAGCAGTAAGGTATTTGCATGTGTAAAGCTTGAGTTCAGTCCCTAATACCACAGAAAGAAAAAGAAAAAGCAAAACAAAACAAAAGTCTTGGTAAAGATAATCTCGAAATTCTACTTTTTATTTTTGTGGGCACCATATCTAGCTGTGCTTAGAGGTCATGCGGCATTGGTGATTGAACCTAGTGGAATGAAATGTCCTACCTCTTGAGCCACATCCCCACCCTTCAGTTGTTAGATTCTTATTTTCTATCATTACTTTCCTAAAATTGATATAAGGTTGCAATGTCGTGCTGGTCTTCCTTTCCTACTGTCCCTTTTAAAACTGATCTTTAGCTACTTTTTTAACATAAATAGGAGTATTTCCTTAAAATATGAAGCATTAACCCAATATCTACAAACTCCAGAGCATCCACCAAAGGTACAGCTTAACTATCAGGACGAGGAAACATCCTTAATCTGAGACAACCCAAAGTTGCTACTTCCTGTCTTAATGGTACCTGCACTGAGAAATGTTTATGGCATTAGAAACAGATATTTAGCCTATGTCAAGGTGCCTCACATGGAGAAAGCTGTTATGACTAATTATTCCTTGACTCTAGGATGCATCAATCTTTATGGAAACTGCCATGAGAACGAAAGAAGACAGTGAGCGTAATTGAAGGCGGGGCATCTGATTTTACCCAGGTAGCAAGCTGCCTGGTTCCATGTTTGTACTCCCTTTTGAGTAGTCAAAAATTAAAAGGCTTTCATAGGAACATATAATAATATCCTCAACAGATTTTAAAAATCAAGTCAGAATATTTTGACAAAAATTAGGTCTGCTTGGCTCATTAACTAGATCCTGAGAAGTGGTTTTGGCAAATTAGGATGTATGGCATGTGCTTTCCATAAATTAAATGAGCTTTATCTGCAGTTCTAAGATTCTCATAAAAGATACTCAAATTATATGATGAAGATAAATGGTTTTTAACCCAAAATGTGTTTAAAAAGTAGATTAAAATTAAGATTATTTTATTCTTTCAAATGCTTCTGAATGATGAGGTTAAATATAATTACCTTAAGGGAAAGAAATAACTATAAGTAATGATCATTTGTAAGTTTTACTGAGCCCTTTTGGTAAATTTCCCAGAAACTGAGAATGGATGAATATGATGACTAAGCAAGCTTTTCTAATTTTTTCTTCTGCAGATTAGTATATTTCCACCTTTTTTTTTGTTTTTCAAAAATTGCAGGAGGGCCATTAAAATTCTCAAGTGATCATTAAAAATGTTTTAAGATAGACGATTTAATTTAGGGAAGGAGTTCAAAGAATTGAATTGCTATAGAAGAACTCTTTACATTCCCATCGACTTATGTGAATAAGGTTTTTAATGCTTACATATAAAAATGAAAACTGACAGTAAAATTGATGTTGAAGCAGTCTCATTCTAGTAAAAAGCTATGTTCATTCATGGGAGCATAATAAATTTTAAAAAGCTTCATTCATTTTATTGAGTACCAGATTTCCATTAGTACCTTACTTTTCTATTAAATTATTTTCCTCCCTCCCTTTTCGTAGTTTCCATTGTTGCAATATCTTCCATTGTTGCAATATCATCTGGCTGTGGTGCTTGCACACTTGGTTGCGGTACTTAGAGAGTTGATTATGGTATTCACACACTTGGTTTCATTTTTAACCAGGAGCCTCAACCTTTGTTACAGTGTTTGTACACACTGGATTGCACCTGACATACAGGGCTAGTAGCAGGAATCTAACTCACAGCCCTAAGACTGTAAGATTGATGTTGATATCTTTGAGTCTTTCCTGGATTCAATAATTATATTTAAGGTATAATAAATTGTCATTGTTTTAATGATGCGCTATTAATGTAATGATTTATAAGGACATGGACATTATAAAGCTGGAAGATGTTTATGATTTATTACAAAAAATTAAATTTTCACTTTATAAACTTTATTTTAGCAAAGAAGTGTATTAAGGCTTACAAGGAAGCCTTATATTTTAACATAAGATATATTTCATATATTCTATTAATTTGCTTATCCTGCACGGCAGAGCCTGGCAAGCTACCTGTGGCGTATTTGATATGCCAAAAACAGTAACAACAAGTCTCCCAATCGAGATGTTACTGGTACCCACTCGAGCAAATCGATGAGCAATGGGATGACAGTAATACAGTGATACAGTGAATTTGCTTATAAGTGGCTAGTCATGAAAAGTATCATGCTAAGTGAAATGAGTCAGAAAGAGAGGGACAGGCATAGAATGACTGCACTCATTTGTGGAATAGAAAATAACATAATAGGAGACTGACACCCAGGGACAGTAGACACAGGGGCCAGGAAGATTGCTCTATAGTTGGAAGCCTGTCTCATGAGCTGGGAGAGAAGGCAGCTGGAATAGAGAAGTCAATGATGGTTGGAGGAATCGTTCGGGGTGGGAGATGTGTGCTGAAAATAGATAAAAGACCAAATGTGATAGTCTCTCAGTATCTATATTGCAAACCATAATGCCCCAAAGTAGAGAGAGAGTATGGAGGAAATTTTCTGTCATAGGGGCAGGTGGATGGTTGGAAAGTGGGGGGGAGTATGATGGGGTCATTGGTGATGGAGTATGTGCACTGGTGAAGAGATGGGTATTTGATCATTTATGACTGAAACTCAAACATGGAATTTTTGTAACTGTATCTCATGCTGATTCAATAATAAAAAAGTATATTCTATTAAGTCATAATTTATCCTAGAAATAAAGTCTAAGTACAAATTCAAAAATATAATGTAAAAAATTATAAAATGTCTCCTAGAAAGATTGTGCTTTTAAAAAAATTTTTTGGTTTTGTTTCTGGGCCATACCTGGAGGTGCTCAAAGACTGTTCCTGGCTCAGGAGTGATCCCTGAACATGCTCAGGGGTGTCCCAGGAATTCAAACTGAGACCAGCCACATAAAGGCAGGCATCTTGCCTCCCCGTACTATGTCTTCAAACCAGGATTGTGGGCTTTTAATATTAATAATTGAGTGTAGTAAGTCACCATGCTAGATAGAATCCACTGCCTACATTAAAAGAGTGTCATGATTGTTATATTATGATTATCTTTTTATGTAGCCCCTTCTGATACCATTCACAGAATTGATTGGATTTTGGTAGTTTGCATCAGAATCCACTTCAGCTGGCACCACCAGAAATGTACGTTTGCAGGGAACTGGGTGCTTCCAAAATTGTTGGGAAGGTCAAAGGTTCAGGACAGATGTTCTAGAATTTGTCTCACAGAGCAGGCCTGCTGCAGCAACTGATGGAACAGGCAGCACCACCACCTCACTTACTGAAAAAGCAAACCACCAAGACAAGACCAGGAGAGCCCTCACTTCTGCTGCAGAGCCTGCCCCCAAATAATATCAGTCCCCATCAACAGAGCAAAAAAGACTCCTGCACCCCTCCTCTTTTTCCATTTCACGCAGTTCCAAAGTTTTGCAGAGCTCGAATGTTGTTGAGTCTAAACATAACTAGAACTCTAACTCCAAGACAGTGAGGTTTAAGTGATAGTTTCTGGCTTTCTAACCTCTGTCTGACAGAAGGGATTAGAATGGAGGACAAGGCACCCGATTTTTCACTATAAAGTCTTTTTTTAAGCATGGGGCAAATAGGGGTGCCATCCCTGAAGCTATTGTTGGGCAGCCATGACCCTAAAGTGTCTTCCTGATGCCTGTCACAGAAGCTGTCAGATCACTATTATTATTGATGCTCTCCATGAGCTTCCTATTAACATGTAAACAGGCTCATAAGATTGAATAGATAAGCCTATAATTCATTATTAACACCTACACAGATGTCGGTTAGCACTTGATTGAGAGGACACGAGCACAGTAAGTGTTGGGGGGAGAATAGGAGCCCCCAGGTGGTAAGACATTAAAGCCACAGACAAAAAAAAAAAAAGGCCACCAAAGGCAAACAGTCCTGCTCCTCAACACACTTCTTATTCTTTTCCTCCTTATTGTCACAAATTTCTACAGAATTCAGCTGGAATCCCACCTTGGCCTTTTATTTTCATGATAGTTTTGGTCATATGGTTACTAGTATTGATGTCTATGGTTATGATGTAAAGAGCTACTACTCATCATCACTACCAAAGCGCCAAAGATCCTCCCCCACTGTCCTTAAGCTGTGTCCAAACTGCTTCTTCCTTTCCTCCATTCCTCACCCCACCCCAATTGGTAATCCGACTTTTGTAATTGAAGACTGATGTTAGTCATTGTTTGAAATTGTATAGACCCTCGTTGTGTCTCTATACATCCAATAATTCAAACCATCTGGTATTTGTCCTCTCTCTGATTTTGCTTAACATGACACTCTCCAGTTCTATCAAGGATTGCAAGATTTCATCTTTTCTCAGAGCTTCATAGTTTTCCATTGTGTATATATATAACACAATTTCATCATCAATTCATCTGTCGTTGGTGCTTTCCATATTCTGGCCACTGTACTTACTATACTACAGACTGTAATGAACATAGGTGTGCATATATCTTATTTAATTATTTATTTTTTGTTTGGGGGGATGGTAGACATCAAGAAGTAGAAGGGAACACCTAGTAGAGAATTGGGAGGACCCATTCGGGTTGAAAACTGTGTGCCAAAAGTGGACTATAGACCGAACATGATGGCCACTCAATACCTCTATTGCAAACTACATCATCCAACAGGAGAGAGAACAAAAGGGAATGCCCTGCTGCAGAGGCAGGGTGGGGTGTTGGGGGTAGGGGTGGGGGTGGTGGGAGGGATACTGGGAACATTGGTGGAGGAGAATGGGCACTGGTGGAGGGATGTAAACAAAATGCAAACATGAAAGTTCATAAGTTTGTTAACTGTACCTCACGATGATTCACAAATAAAAATTTAAAAAAAGAAGTAGAATCACTAGGTCATATCGAAGCTCTATTCTTATTTTTCTGAGAAAGTTTCATATTGTATAGACTGAACCAGATGACATTCCCACCAACACTGAATGAGGATTCCTTTTTTACCACTTTCCTTTCAACACTCGTTATTTCCTATCTTTTTAATATATGCCATTCTCACTGGTGTGAAAAGATATCCCATTGTTGTTTTGATTTGCTCTGATTTTATAAGAAGTGGTGATTTCACATGCCTACTGCCCCATCCTATGTTCTCTTCAGGGAACAGTTTGTTCATCTCCTCTCCCCGTGTTTTGATGGAGTTACTAGTTCTTACTGAGTTTTGGAAACCCTTGATCTCTCTTGGATATTAGCCCTTTATTTCATGTATAGTATGCAAATATTTTCTCCCCTTCAGTAGAGAATCTTTTTATTTTAGCATGAGTTTCCTTTGTCATACAAAACCTTTTAAATTTGATGGATTCCAATTTGTTTATTTCTCCTTTCTTATCTTTGTCAATGAAGTCAAATCATTGATGATAGGTCTGAGGTTTCTAGGTGCTTTTACAGAGAAAGGCAGGCTGTGATAGCAGTATATATAACAAAGAGATATGAGTTAAAATACACACACACATATACACACTCACACACCAAAAGTATCCCATCTTCTGGCAGACCCTGGCTTAAATCTCTCCCAGGAAATAAATGCAAGGTGGTACTTAGAATATAAATGTCTTCTGATGCATCCTTATTCCAAGGGCAAGAGAACTGTAAAGATTCACATATTGATTAAGAGCGCAGTAATGCAATGAAAAAAATCAGAGACAAGCCAAGAACTGGCAACTCTATCAAGGTTATTGATGAAGAAATTAGACAGAATGCAATACACTTTCTCCACCCTCGGCTCCCTCATAAAAATCCAGATCAGAAATTCTTCTCAGGTTGCAGCTATGTTCCCCACCCAAAGCAGACAGTCCTGGTAACTTTTTCAGAAGACACACTGATTGCACGGAGGGTGGGGGGGGGTAAGGGGGTGGGGGGGAGGAGAGAGGTGCAGGTGGTGGTGGTGTGGTGGTGGTGGTAGTGATGGGAGATAGGGCTGCAGAGATCTGAAGGTGGTGACAGGGAATTAGGAAACCTGGGTTCTACCTCTTTGACTCTAGGTTGTCGTGTTACCCAAAATAAGTCAGTCATGTATCTACTCCCTGATAAGGCACAATAATAATATCAAACTTGTCTGACTTCCAGAGAACTGGTTTTTACTCCTAGTCCAGGGATATATCTTAGACATCCTTAGAGACCCCTAAAATTCTATTAAAAACATTACATCTAGGTGCACATTTCTAGGATAATTTTCCACATAATCCTAAATTTGATAATTATTTTCAGAAATTAAAGAGTTTATGAGAGAAAAAGGTTAGTAGCTCATGACCAAGAGATTCAACTGATTATTGATTCATTGATCACTATTAAGAGCAACCTCAGAAATGGAGTACAACAAAGAACATCTCACTCAAATTTCTAAATTTTAGTCAAAATTACACCAATCTAAGAGTATGGCATCCGTCATCTCTATCCTGAGTCGTTCTCTTGTTTTTGTCCCAAACTCATCATTCCTGCTGCGTTCTTTTCATTTCACACATGTAATCACTCCCAGATCACCTTGTGATTCCAGGAATCATGCCTGCTATTTCATGTGCCCCTTATAAAATATTTCCAAGGGCCCATTTATTAGCTCAGGTGAGTTTCCTCTTAATGAAAGTTCTGTTTTCACCTCCTTTTCCTGGCTATTGCAGCTAACCATCCTCCTCTTAAACAAGTCTAGGCTTGTGGAGCTTTGAAAATCCTGGCCATTGCAGAGAGAATCCTGTTGATGACTGGTGGTTTCTGTTGGTAGTAAGATCTGATATAAGTAGCGAACTCTAAGAATCTTATCTGCCTCTTTTCCTCATACTTTTTCCATTTTTATATTATATTTTCATGAAGTGGACTGGAGAGATAGCACAGCGGCAGGGTGTTTGCCTTGCACGCAGCTGACCTGGGTTCGATTCTTCTGTCCCTCTCAGAGATCCCCGAGCTAGTGAGAGTATCTCTTCCACACAGCAGAGCCTGGCACGCTACCTGTGGCGTATTCAATGTGGCAAAAACAGTAACAAGTCTCACAATGGAGACATTACTGGTGCCCACTCGAGCAAATTGATGAGCAATGGGATGACAGTGACACACTGACAGTGAATTTCATGAATGCTGTACAAAAGGAATAATCAGTCTGTAGACGTACGAGGTGGAAACCAGTGGGGACCAAACCTGGTGGTACTGATGACTCTGTGCTCAGGGATCTCTCCAGCACAGCATATGTAGTACTGAGTATCAAACCAGTGTTGGCCACATGCAAGGCCTTGCCACTGCACTATCTCTCTGGCCCCTCAGAATATGCACTTTTGACAATGGCATTCTCCCTCAGCATAGTTCCCTGGAGATTCATCTAGATTCTTGAGTATATCTGTTGTCATCCTTTTATATTAGTGAGTATTATTCTGTGTTGTGGATGTACCATAGCTTGTTTAACTACACCCATTAAAGGTATTTGGATAGATCCCAGAGTGGGGCTTTGATAAATACAAGTGCTGTATATGTTCTTATATATGAACTTATATTTATGAGAGTTCTCATGCACATAAGTGTTCATTCCCTGGATAAATGCCTAGGAATGCAATTATTAGATTGTACAGTAGTGGTGTATTTAGTTTTTAAGAAAATCACACACTTATTTTCCATGGCAGCTGTACAATTTTATATGTCCGCCAGCAATGGATGATGATACAATTCGTCTGCCTCCTCAGAGTGGAACAATTTGAGCACCAAAATAAAGTGATAGAGTGTTGAAATTCAAAGTATGAAAAATCCGTAATACCATAATAATATAAATAAATGAATAGATAATGTAATAAATGAAAGTAATCAAATGTTCTCTCCAGAGGACATCTAAGTAATTTGTGTAAGTTTTACTGCTTACGTAAGGAGGTGAAACGGTTCTCTAATATTTAAGTATGGACAGATATGGTCATGTTCTTCCAAAAAGAGCAGTAGAGAGAGAAGTGGGATGAAACAGCAATTTTACAGTGGAGGAAGTTTACAGACACTATTCGTGTTATCATGTGATCATCTTCCTCAAAACCTATATTCTTAGTCTAATCTTTAGGTCACATTATTCAACCCCCAGCTCAGAAACATTGTTCAAAATGTCTGCTAAAAATCTCTCAAAACAGTCAAGGTTATAAGAAAAATGTAAAATCTGAGAATCTAACAAGGAAGCTTAAAAGATGTGACAGACCTATGGGTTATGGCATTCTCAATTGGGATCCTGGAAAAGGAAAAAGGACATTAGGTTTAAAAGTAGGAAATTTGGGAGCAGAGCAATAGCACAGCAAGTAGAGTACTTGACTTGCAGGTGACCAACCATGGGCTCCCCAAGCATTACCAGGAGTGATCCCTGAACACAGACGGGAGTAAGCTCCGAGCACCACCTGAGCATACCAGTGTGACCCAAAAACAAAGATAAAGGTAGAAAATTCTAAGTATCTATGAACTTCGATATTTTTTGGAAGGGTTTTGGGGCCACACCCAGCGGTGTTCAAGGCTTACTCTTGGCCCTGACTCTGGGATCACTCCTGGCAGGCTCAGGGGGACCACTGTGCTATCTCTCTGACCTCCTAAACTCTGATTATTGCTGTGTCTATTTGCAGAAAACATGCTCTCCTAGTACAACATGTCAACAATTGGAGCCACTGAGTGTCAAGGAACTGGAACTCTACTACCTCTGCAACTTTTAGGTATATCTCAACTGTTGTAAAACTAAGAACACTTTATTTTGCTTTGTTTTGTTTATTGGGGGTGCTCAGGAGCCCTGGAGGGTCATTTCTGGGACCACTTGGCTAAGTTGGCTGGGCAACTCAATACCTGGGACCAAGGATGCAGAGCTGCTTGGACACCACCCCAGACTACCTGGGCCAGTGCAATAGTGGTTGTTGGTCTCCAGGGCTACACCTGGCAGTGCTCAGGAGGCCATGTAGTAGTGGAGTTCAAGTTTAGGTACCAGGACATGCTTTGCTAACTACTGAACTATCTCCCTGGCCCCAAAAGTTATTCTTTAAAAGAAAAGCTAACAGAGTGAAAATAAATAATGATTAGCTTGGACTCTCGACTGTTTGACTAGAATTGCAAGCACAATGTATACATCTTTTTTCTTATAATTCTGGGAGCACAGAATTTCACAGTATTCTGGGTTTTGGGTTTTGGGGTGGATTTTTTGTTTGTTTGTTTGTTTTTGCTTTTTTTGAGTCACACCCGGCCAGGCACAGGGGTTATTCCTAGCTCATGCACTCAGGAATTACTCCTGGTGGTGCTCGAGGGACCATATGGGATGCTGGGAGTCAAACCGGGGTCGACTGCATGCAAGGCAAACTCCCTACCTGCTGTGCAATCACTCTAGCCCCAATGGGTTTTTTTTTAGATGAAGAATAGACAGTACTGGATTTGATTCCAAGGAGTACAAAAGAAAACCACAGCAAGGACGCATTCACCTGACAAAAATTGGGCTATTTTTATGGAACTCGCCTAGTCTATTTGAAGTAGTTCCACACTTACTTAAATAAATTAAATATATCCCTTGATCCATATTTGTTTTAAAATCTGTACTGTAGCATTTTTCATGGCAATGGGAAAAGTCAGGATCTTGTGGTACATGAGATTTTTAATCTTCAACTTCAATGTGGACCTCCTATAGGCAGGAAACTAGTGTTTGTCCTGAAGAGGATTTGTGGTTTCAATGCTATGGTTTTTGTTTGTTTGTTTTTTAAAAGAATAAATCAAGGGACTAAAGAACTGATACAGGAGTTAAGACACTTGCCTTGCATGAGGCAACAATGCAAATGGTTTGTTTCCCAGACACAGACAGGAGTGATTCCTGAGTATAGATCCAAGAGTAGCCCCTCAGAACCATCGGATGTGACCCCAAAACAAACATATAAGCAATATCCAGAGACTTCAGTTTTGTTTTGTTCACATTTACTTATATTCCAAAATGAACATAAACCCAACAATTACTTTCATCACACTTATATATGTGTATATATATACTTGTAACTATTAAATTCAATTATAGTCACATATAATCACATTTATTAGGAAGTTTGGGGTTCTAGCTTATAAAAAGGTTAAATTCCACTCCTTAGATTTTTATTATGAAAAAAAGAAGCCCAAAGTTTCAGTGGTTGTGGCTTTGATCTCATGTTTTCAGTTTTGCTGGGTCTGTGTTTTGGATATATGACTTTCTTGTTTTCTGTACAAGAAAACAAGGCACAGGGCAGAACTGGCCAAATAATGGTTCCCCTTGGTTTCCAAGAAACCATTATAAGCTTCTTCTAGAGCAAGCCCTGTAAATTTCGGGTATGTGCGATGATATTCACTTTTGGTTTCCTTAAGCTAATACTTTTGCATAGTACAACCACCTTGCAGGTGCATTTAACATCTGTAAACACTTTTATGTATATATATATATATATATATATATATATATATATATATATATTTCACTTGAGTTCATTTAATGGCACTTGACAGGCACATTACAAAGACTCATCCTATGATTTATTACGTGTGAAAGTATTATTCACTCCTTTAAGGATTCGTTAGCCACTTGCTCTTCAAACCCATGTTCTCTCTTGAGCATGTATCCTGCTCGCTTCTCTCCGGGTTTCTTTGCCTGTTTAGTTCCACTCTGGAGAAGCCTGTGTTCTCTCTTAAGTGAGTTCTTCTCCCTGCCTCTTCCTTCACATCTATCTGTAGAGTATCAATAAAAATCTTCTTGCTTCACAAAATAGATTAATTGAGATGCTTTATCCCTTTGTAGCAGAAACTGCTGAAAATATTCCTGAATATACAAGACCAACACTTTCTTTCCCCAATTAATTCTTTCTCCAATCAAGGCATCGGGTCCTCAGTGCCACTTCCTGTGACACTAGACCAACAGACTGGAGGGTTCAATGCTGTGACCAGCAATGCCATGCAGTTCAGACCCAGAAATGCCAGGTGTCACTAGGTCCACATCTAGCAGTGTTCAGGTGACTCCCAGACTATACCTGGTGATGTTCAGGGCTTACTCCTGACTCTGGACAGAAATCACTGCAGGCAGCGCTCAGGGGGCCATGTGTGGTGTGAGGGATTGAACTAGGTCATCCACATGCAAGATAAGTACCTTACCTGTTGTACTATTTCTCTGACCTCTTAGAAGTTAGGGTTTTGAGCTTTTCCCCAGTCCTTATTTTTTTATATTTTAAATGGCATCCAAAGATTATCATCCTTCAAATTTCAATCGTGAGGCTTTGGTTGTGTCAAAATGAATCACACGTTAGCCTGTTACTAGATAGTCATAGGTGATTTTTTTTTACTACTGTCATAGACTCTCAAATTGACAGGAAGAACATTTAAATCCATTGAAGAAAAGAACATACTTATTCTAAATTTTTGATTTCTGTCTTTGTTTCTTCCTTTTCTCTTTCAATTTCATACTTCGCCCTTGAAATTCTTCTCATCCCTTGATCTCCAGACATGAATCATGCTATGTAATTGGAATAATAATGAATAATGGTAATCATTGAAAAGATGGATAATCTAGATTCCTTTCTTATCTAGAAAGATACTAAAACAGCTTCTATGGAACATTCAGAGTCTTTCCAGGCCCTTCCATAATTTATTAATGTGCTAATGCTCTGTTTGAACAGCCTGGGTGAGTCAGACATTTTAATTGAGCTGCCTTAAAATTAGGCCCAATGCAACTTCATTGCCACTCCCCTGGACTATCTAATCAAAGATACTCTAACCAGAAGGACCAAAGTTGACCTTTCAAACACCCAAGTGGGTTCAGTAAAGTACAAATATTGGTCATGTCTATAAAATACTACATTCTGGTTTGCTCTTGGGTGGGGCTTTGAAGTTAGGAAATTTTCATAAAAACTTGATTGAGGAAGATATACCTCTTATATGAAAATGACCTCATTGCGTTCTTGACCACTTCATTGGGAAAGTCAGCTATGATCCCCCTTTGCCAAGTATTTCTGAAAAGAGATCTTTAATGTGTCACTCCCTAAAGGAGATTAAAGACAATGAAATATTACCAAATCCTTGCTCTGTAAAAGAGAAATATGGGCACATTCATATTCATGACACAAAGTATAATAAGTTCATTCACATTGATTCATTGACCAAGAAATTGAGGGGTAGCCTGGTTGCCTAAGACTATCTCTGGTACTGATGTCAAGAGACGTTACCAAGAAGAGTTCTGCTTTGCGAAATTACAGTCAAGTGAAAGGGATGAATATTCATCAGACTAGGCATAACTGGGTCTAAAATAGACTTTTCAACAGTGGAAACAAAATGCAGAACACGATGAGTTGTCAGATCAATGTAAAAGTTTTGCACGTTTCTGTTGAGGCATTATTGGGCTCTCCCTGAAGAGACTTCCCTTACTCTGTTGTTTACATCCTTTAACGAGGTTACATCCTTACATCCAATCAAATGCTGCGGTGCCTCTGGGATGCTCACTTTGCCTTCTCCAGCATGGAAGCCCACACAGGGGCATCCACCGTCACCCTGGCATGGCAGCCTGAGAGTCAGAAGCCCTCCGTGCCACATGCCAGGATCCAGAGCTTCCTGTCTCCTCTACCAGCCTTGCTTGGTCCTTCCTCGGAGTCTTGAGCTCTGTCTCTCTCATGGGAGTCAGGGTTAATCCCCTCTAAATAATTAGGGACCACATATTTACTTTTTATATATAACATGAATTTTGTGCTTGAATGTCTGTGTGCAGGTGCACAATTTGAGGACAAATTCCCTCAGAACATGAACGTAAGTTGAAGCTTTAAAAAAACAAAAAACATAAAAACCCTGTTTCAGGGTAGATAGATAGTACAGGGCTAAGGCTCTTGTCTCGCATGCAGCTGATCTTGGTCCAAAACTCTGCACTGCCTGGCCCCCTGAATATCACTAGGAGTGACCCCCAAAGCCCATGCCTCAGAAGAAAAATACAGACAAAACTGTTTTTATTCACATTATATGCACCAAGATTGTTAGCCTGGTTATATCCTAATCAGAAGCTCTAGTTGAAAGCTTTAGATTTCTTGATTAAAACCCTAAATAAACCGAGTTTAGGCAGTCTTTCAATAATATAGAGCTTCTTTATGGAATGATTGTGAATTATTATATTTTGTGCTCAATGAAAATCTTTTGAATATATCTTACATGTATTTATTTATTGCTGGTTCTTTATTAAATTCACAAATTTTCTGTCAAATTAGTGAGAAATCTTCAATCAAGTGGAAAAAAAGTTTCCATCAAAACCTTTCTCCAAATGAGATCATGAAGAAAGAAACGAATAGCTGAAGGAAAGGAGGGATTTAGGGAAGGATATCTTGTAAGTGAGGGTTTACATAAGCTTCTACCCCAAAGGACAAGTTAGGGGTACTTCTCTCTGTATATACAAGCCAAATAAGGAATTCTTCGATGTGACCATTTGTAGAATCAAAATGCAAACACGTCAGGAAACAGCAGTTTATTTCACGGGTCTACAGAGTCTAAAGGTAGCTAGGTTATAAGAGAGCAGGAGGGAGAGGAGAAAACTTGATGTTTTTGAAACAAGCCTCTCCCAAGATTAAGTAGATCAGAGGCACAAGCATCCGAGGAAGTAAATACAGATACCATGTGTATCAGTTGCCTATTTTACATTAGTGCTGCATAATAAACAAAACCTCAGTGATATCTATCAGTGAGAATTCATTTTGCTCACTGCTAAGTGAGTCTCCTGACTCACTGGAGTGGGCTGGGTTGATCTGGATGGGGGTTGGGTTTGCTTATGTGTTCATAGTTGGTGGGTTTGCTCTGAGCTAAGCAGACTACCGTATACCTCAGTTAAATAACTCTGTTTTCCACATGGTTTTATCTTCTAGCAGTTTAGCAGGGACATATTCATTGGAGACATATTTAATTTCCAAGAGCAAAAGTGAAAATATGTGGTAGAGAAATCTTAAATCATGAGCAGACTAGGAGTAGGAATCTTTACTTTATAAATGTTGGTGCACAGCAGGTAGGGCACCACTCTTGTATGCAGAAGACTTGGATTCAATTCTCAGACCCCGTGTGGTTTCTCAAGCCCACTAGGAGTGATAACCTGAGCTTAGAGTCAGGAATAAGCCCTGAGGACTACTGGATATGATGCCTCTCACCCCGAAAACTGTATGTTGATGGAGGGTAGAAAACTAGCTCACTAAACTGAGTAGGCTTTGTGTGAAGGAGGCTTGGGTTTAATCCCTGGCACCCATTATGTCCCCAAAGCATTACCAGGAGTGACCCCCACGCACAGACCCAGTATAGTCCCTGAGCATCACCTGCTATGGCCCCAAAACAAAACAAAAATAGAAAAGAAGAAAATGCTGATGGTTTTAAGAAGCTTGAAAAGAAAGTGAGGAACATGTTACTAGAAATAGAAAAAGTGATATCCTTATTACACGGTGGCAAGGTGATTACCAAAGTTATGTCATGTGGAAAGTAAACGTGTAAGCAAAGATCTTGAATATTTAGCTAAGGAGATTCCTGAGGAAAGTGTTGGAGATGGTCCCTGGCTTCTTCTCAATGTTTATAGTCACATGCAAGCATAGAGACATTAATTGAAGGGGAAATTTTATTGAACAATTGGGAAGGATGATTTTGTAAATACTCAGACAGATTCAGACTTTCCAGATGCCAAAAGATGTTATGAGTCCAAAATGACTGTTGATAGTGTGGCGTAGAGAAAAGTGATTGTGTGACTATAGACGTCACTGCTGAAACCCCATATCATCTAAATATCATGGTTTAAATGATAAAACCATAATTTTGTTTACTTAACCACACACACACTTTAAAGAAAATGAGGGAGTTTCTAATTAATCTTTTTTGGTCACTATCAGGACCCATTTAGGGAAGCCAAATGCACTGTCCTTCATTAATCTCAGCAGAAGCAAGAAGATGAAGAGGCAACTTATCTGGAAAATGATTGAATTTGTCTCAGGTGCAATTGCCTTTACCCCTGTGATAGCCACAGGAGACCTACAAAGCTTTTGAGAGAAGCAGAAATATTACCATCTCATATTGAAATAGGTAATGAAGGGATAATAGGCTTGCAAACCTCAAAGTTTTGCTGGTCTAAAGTGGACTGATAAAACCATTTGGTTTATAACACATGCTGTCTCTCCGAAGACTGGAAAGAGGAATCACTGGGCAGAATCAGGAGCCCAAAGGGCAGAGCTAAGGCTCAGAGGCTAGCGCCACAGAAAACGGTTCCCATGGTTGGAAACTTAATCGAGCTAACCCTAGTAAGTTTTCCTGGCTGCATTTCAAAACCACTTTGTACCTGTGACTGTAATTTTACCTTCCGTATCTTATTACACAGACCCCTTGCAGCCAGATGCCTGTAACTATTGTTCTACGGCACTAGAACAGTGAGTGGGGGGGGGGGGGGTGAGGGCGGGGGAAGTAGAGTTGAGGGCAGGTCACGTGTCTCTAGTTTTCAGAGGTTCACACGGGGAAAGAAATCCCATGAATATTCAAATCCAGGAGTTTCCTCTAGTTTAGGTTTTGAGAATTTAAGCTTGAACTAATGAGATCTCAATGAGGCTTTAGATTGGGGTTTGTGCTGCAAAGAAATGAAACTGTTGGTACTTCAGGTGTGGTGCCCAGCCAGTGGCATGCTGCTGGGGAAGTGAAAACACATTTTGTATGTGAAGGAATATGAATTTTTTAGAGTCAGAAGGTAAGTTGTAGAACACAAAATGCTAAAATAATTTCCCAAGATTTCCCATACCTTTCCTCAGGAAAAAAAAATATATATATATACATATATATGCAAAGTCACAGATGATCATGTAAAAATATGTAGCAAAATGATGCACAGACTTTATAGATGTAATTAAGGTTTCTAACTGGTGGTGATGAGCAGAGTACCACAGATCAATTATCAATCTCAAGGCAGCAGAGGATTGCTCACTGATTATCCATCATCAATGTTCAACTGATTATACATCCTGCTACCAGGCATATAAAGAGAAGACTCCAATGACATGAAGGAAAGCTAAGATCGTCGTTATCAAAACCACAAGGAACACAAATCCAACCATGTGTGTCTATTGCATCTTATCTTGGTATTTGGCTCACGAAGAAATATAAAACATTGGGGCTGGAGCAATAGCACAGCGGGTAGGGCGTTTGCCTTGCACGCGGCTGACCCGGGTTCGAGTCCCAGCATCCCATATGGTCTCCTGAGCATGGCCAGGGCTAATTCCTGAGTGCGGAGCCAGGAGTAACCCCTGTGCACCACCGGGTGTGACCCAAAAAGCCAAAAAAAAGAAAAATAAATATAGAACATAGTCAAGCATTGAATAGAATCTTATTTTATGTAGAGAAGAGACAGTACAAGATCAATACCCATGTGCTACAGAGAGGGAACCCAATTCCCTCTCACAGAGGGGAAACAGTGGTGGAGTTGGTCACATGCCCGAAGATGTATCAAGCTTTAAAGCTTTTTAAAAATGTTTTATTGATATTTTTTATTTACAATACTATTAATAATGGTCTCTCATGCACATAATTCCAACCATACCATTTCCAGAGTATACACCTCCCTCTCCCAAGGACCCCAAAACCCCTTGCTCTCAAACTCCCCAAACTCACTTGTGTGGATCAGTTCTCCCATTAAGTTGCCTTTGGATCTTTGTTGCCACCCTGCTGGATGTGTATCTTTAAGTCCCACATATGAGAAGGATCATTCTATATCTGTCCCTTTCCTTCTGACTGACTTTACTCAGCATGATACCCTCTAGGTCCATACCTGTTGCTACAGGTTGCTTGATTTTGTTCTTTCTTGCAACTTCATAGTATTCCATTGTGTCTGTATGCCACAACATCTTGATTTATTTATTTGTAGTTGAACATTCGGTTTGTTTCCATATCTTAGCTATTGTATCTTAAAGTGCATCAATAAACATAGGTGAACACAAATCCTTTTGAATTATCTTATGTGTGTTTTGGGGATAGATACCAAGTACTAGAATCACTGTGTCATGTAGTAGTTCTGTTTCTATTTTGTGATAAACCTCTATATTGCTTTCCATAAAGGTTGAACCCAGTGACATCCCCACCAACAGCAAGTGAAACTTCTTTTCTTACTACAACCTCATCAACATTGGCTGTTTCCAGACTTTTTGAGATGTGCCATTCTCACAGGCATGAGATAATATCTCATTGTTGTTTTGATTTTCATTTCCCTACTCATGAGAAACAATGAGCACTTTTTCATCTGCCAGTTGCTCATAAAATGCACAAATTTTCAGTCAAATAAAAGAGGACTCAGGGCTGGAGTGATAGCACAGCAGGTAGGGCATTTGCCTTGCACACAGCCGACCCGGGTTCGAATCCCAGCATCCCATATGGTCCCCTGAGCACCACCAAGGGTAATTCCTGAGTGCATGAGCTAGGAGTGACCCCTGTGCATCGCCAGGCGTGAAGCAAAAATAAATAAATAAATAAATAGATGAGGACTCTTTGAGCCTGAAAGAAGGAATTATACTTCCACTCCAGGGGATGTATCTAGCACGGTTTCTTTATCTCACAGTAAGAAAGTACTCTGGGCCCTAACCCTACTCCCCTGCATTTGAAGGAGAGGTTAAAAGACTGCATAAGGGTGCATAAGGCCACCCTTCCCAACAAGTTGACTTAACAAAGCAAGAGAAAGGTTGTGTGGGTGGGCTAAATCTAATTACAAGAGGTCTGTTATGAAGATGGCTTTCTCTAGCTGGCAACAGAAAGGATCAGTTTCCAAGCATCAGAAACTCTAAGAATTCCACTGCTAATTTGAATATGGAGAGGGCCACCTGAAAAAGAATATGAGCAGCCCTCCAGATAAAAGAATAGTTCCTGCTGATAGCTAGGGAGAAACAGGGGTAACCAGTCCTTCAACCACCGGGACTTGGATTTGCCCTGGCATCCTGGATGCATTCGGAAGAGAAATTTTCTCAGCTAAGTGTCCATATGGCTGGTCTCTGAGAAGGGAACTGGCAGTAGAGCTCCAACTCAAGATGTACCAATTAGAAATAGTGACATTTTTTGTGGGATGTCCAGAAAGAACTAAAACAAAGCCTTGGATGCCTTTGACCAGCAAAGGAGCCACTCAAGATCCATGAGGGAACGATTTTTGATAAACCTTCAAGAAGGGGAAAACAAGGGGCTGGAGAGATAGTCCAGTGGGTAGGGCATTTGTATGGCATATAGCCAACCCGGTTTGGATTCCTGGCACCCCATATGGACCTCTGAAACCACCACAAGTGACCCCAGATCCAGAGGCAGCCCTGAGCACCACTGATAGTGGCCCTAAGTATTTCCTAAATGGAAACAAACAGTGTTGCTCAGAGTGTAAGGCCCAAACTCGAGTGTGAAGCCTTCGACCCTCATAAATTGGGCAGGATCATGTGAGTCAATGAAGTTTCTTCTGTGTCTCCAGCCTAAGGATACACTGATGCCTGCTGGCTACTCTGTCCATTATCTATCTCTGAGTAACGGAACGCCCTCTAGTTAGAGGCTTAAAACAGCAGTGAGCATTACTGTCGTTGCAGTTATGTGGGTCTCTGTCAAGAAGCAACTTATCTGGGTGGCTGTACCTTGGGGTCATTCTTCTTTTTTTTTTTTTGGTTTGGTTTGCCACACCTGGTGGTACTCGGGGGCTACCGCCAGCTCTGTGCTGAGGAGTTGCTCGTGGTGGTGCATGAGAGATCATATGTGGTGCTGGAGGTTGAACCCAGGGCTCCTGCATGCAAAGCACATGTCCATCCATTGAGCTCTCCCTCTGCCCCTTGTCGTGGAGTCTATCAGAGGGATATATAAGATATTAGGGATCTGAAGGGTCCATATCTGGGGTCACTCACTTACATTGTGGTAAGCTGCATAGGCTCTTATGTGGGGTTCTCGGGGAGACGCAACTCTCCTTAGGAAATGGAAAGTGTTGGGAGCTGACTCAGAGGGCTAGAGTGCTGGCTGGGCACACACAAGACCCGGGTTTCGATCCCTGGCACTCTACTCTTCCCTCACACAGCCCGGGGCAGGCTGGGTGGCTTTTAGCACTGCTGGGAAGTTCCCAAAACAAAACAAATGAAATAAAAAGTGCTTTCATGAGAGACAGATGGATAGGAGGGAGGCAGAAAAAGAGAGAAAGAGCAATGGAGGGAGGGAATGAGTTTGGGGGGTGGGAGAGAGAGACTCACAGAGAGAGACAGAGAGAGAGAGAGAGACAGAGAGAGAGAGAGAGCTTACAGTGGGTGGAAGCTATCCTTTTGTTCTTTTTTCTTTTTTTGCTTTTTGGGTCATACCTGGTGATGCACAGGGGTTACTCCTGGCTCTGCACTCAGAATTACTCCTGGCAGTGCTTAGGGGACCATATAGGATGCTGGGAATCGAACCCAGGTCGGCCGCATGCAAGGCAAATGTCCTACCCTCTGTGCTATCGCTCCAGCCCCTCCTTTCGGCCTTTTGATGACTAAGCCTTGAGGTCCACATGGCATCATTCCTGCAACATTTTATTAGCCAGAGGCAAGTCACTAATTCCAGGCCACATGCACATGACTCCCCCCTTCGCAGGAATAAATGCCAAAGAATTTGTGGATCGATTTTCTTTTAATTTCACAATTTTGGACTCAATTCTTTCCCCCAATCTTGGCCCTGACGCTTGCTCGACCACCACCAACAGTAGGAATAAGAAGCTAGAAGTGCAGAGTCCTAGGAAGCCAGGGGAAAGGGCGTTCCCTGATGAGCCCTGAGCTCAGTGGTCCTCCCCAGTTTCCCAAAGCCCTTCTCATGCCCCATCAGAGCCAAGGGAGCACGTCTAGGAGGCCTCTCCAGGCAAACAGCAGCAAGAATGAATTTGCATAATTCAGAAAGACAATGAGCATATTGGAAAGTTACAGCAGACTTAAAGAAATCCAACAGAGATATAGGGCCAGGTTCGACAAAAACTGTACTTACTCCTGAGTAATGGAAACTGGATGCTGCTCCTTCTCTCTCTTTCCTCTCTTTTCTTATTTGCGTTTCAGTAATGAACTTTAATTCATATAACAAGCAAAAAACAATCAAAAGATTTTAGAAGAAGGACTCTCAAATTACTAGGTTAAAATAGAAGCTCTAATTATAGGCTGCTTTCAAAATGACAAACCTAAAACAAGATCGCACTGCAAAGTTAAAAATAAATGCTTTAAAAAAATAGATAAGAAGAGTCAAGATTTATCAGGAAAACATAAGAAGAGCAGAGATAGCAAAATTAATTTCAGACCACGGAGAATTCAAGGCATTCAATGGAACAAGAACTCATCTGTGATAAAGAGCGGCATGCAGAAGGAAGAGAGAGCAGATACCACGGGGCCCGGGTGGCGACGAGCCGGGTTAGCACTGCTGGAGTGAGGAGCTGAGAGAGACTCACGGGGGTGCCCAGGGAAGGATTATTCATCCGTGATCACAGAAGGAGATGGAAAATAAAGTGATGAGAGAGCGCCATGCTGAGTGAACTCAGTCAGACGGAGAGGGACAAACATAGAATGATTGCATTCATTTGCAGGATATGTTAAAAGTAAATAAATAAATAAAACATAGTATGTGAATAATACCCAAAGACAGTAGAAACAAGGGCCAGGAGGACTGGGCCACGGTAGGAAGCTTGCCACAAAGGGGGGAGGGGAGAGGAGAGTCAGGGCAGATAAGGGACCACTGTGGCAATGATTGCTAGAAATGATCACTCTGGACACAAACTGACAGTAAGTAAAGGGATATGCATGATACCCTTTCAGTGACAGCATTGCAAACCACAGTGCCTACAAGGAAGTGTGTGTGTGTGTGTGTGTGTGTGTGTGTGTGTGTGTGTGTGTGTGTGTGAGAGAGAGAGAGAGAGAGAGAGAGAGAGAGAGAGAGAGAGAGAGACGGGGGGGGGGGAGAAAAGTGTCTGTCACAGAGGCAGGCTGTGGCATTGGGGGTGCAGGAGGGAGATGGACGGTGGGAAGTGTGCACTGGTGTAGGGATGGATGTTGGAACATTGCGTGACCGAGTCTCCATCATTACGACTTTGTAACTGTATATTTCACGCTAATTCAATTTAAAAAATTAAAAAATAAAAGAAAGAGATGAGTGGATCTCATCATCTTTTATTCAAATGCAGGCACAAGCTGAAACGCAAGTGGGAGAAAGAAGAGCCAGCCTCTGACAGGTGGAAGAGAGAAGGTGGGTGAGGGAAACAGGAGGTGGGCTGCGGGTGTGGGAAAGGGCGTCTTCGGCCACCCTGACCTGGTGAAATTAGGAGGAGCAGCCCAGTGGTCCTGGAGTAGGGGGCCACCTCGGAAGCCCCAAGGGAAGTTCCGCCTGAGTCTCTGGGACCTGAGGTGGGGATCTGGGCTTTGGGGTAAATGCATCCCAGCCCGGTGTTTAGAAACACGCCAGGCTCTTCTGCTCCGTGGCTGCTCCACGCCGTCTCTCTGCTTCTGTAGCCTGGGACCACAGACACAGCTACGGGCACTGTTTTCTTTGGGAAAGAAGGCAAAGGGGGGTTCTGTTTCCCAGTGCCTCCAAGGAGTCAGGGCTCCCGGAACCCCACAGTGAGAGACACTTAATCTGGTGCCCAGGGTAGAATTCAGGGAACCTTGAGATTTGTTTTCCAAACTTGCCAATTAAGACAGCCATCTGCTTTCTTTTATATTTTTATTTATTTTTTATTGAATCACCATGAGATATACAGTTACCAAGGTTTTCATGATTGAGTTTCAGTTATACAATGTTCTAACACCTGTCCCTTCACCAGTGCACATTTCCTGCCACCAATGTCCCCAGTTTTCCTTCTGCCCATCACCCCCCTGCCCTGCCCCACAGACACATTTTTAGGCTGTGCCATGCGGGTGTTGGGGTTCAAATCCTGGCTCCACCATCCAACGACTGTGTGATCAGCAGAAAGTCACAGCCTCTCTGCATTTCAACTTCATCTTCTGGAATATGAGTGCAACAGTCATACCAATTATAAACACAGATAATTTTCGTATTATACTTTAAGTTGAATCCTGTGAACACCTTGAAACTAATATTTATAGACATTAAAACTTATTGAATATAAGCATTCCTGTAAGCCCACCTACTGAACATTTTTTTCTTCCTGGAGTCAATATTTTCCTCCGTACCATAGCCCCATTGGTCCTAATTCAGAGCCATATTGTTCTATATACTGTTCTATAAAGGCTTTGTGTGTGCCTTTATCCAGTAGCTCATGTTTTCCCCTAATTTTTTGGCGGAGGGTGGGAGGGTAGGTAAGTGGGGAGAAACACATTGACCTGGCAGTGCTCAGAGCTTATTCCTGTCACTGCATTCAGGGATCACTCCTGGAGGGCTCAGAGGACTGTACGGGATGCAGGGAATCAAATCCAGTTGGCAGCTTGCCAGGCAAGCACCCTACCTGCTCTACTATCGCTCTGGCCTTGTCCTCAGTTTTTAAAAAGTAAGTTCTTACTTATTCATTACTCCAGGTAGTAGAGTAGAATTTTAGGAGCACTTTATTTATTTCCTAGAAAAATCATATTGAGATTTTTAAATAGAACTTTTAGTTTACAAAGAATTTAGAAAACAACCTTTGCAAAAAGTTTTTGCATTATTTTTCAGGTTATATTTATTTTTTCAGGTTTCTCATCAGGACCATGATTTTATGTTTTACTTATGAAAGTTGCAATAAAACTTTTCGCTTCCTCACCCCAAATACTGACAGATTTTCCTATAACTTCACTTCTTAAGCATTTCATACCTTGCTACTTTCTTAAATGGAAGTTTTCCTCTTTACTCTCCAGCTCGTAATCATTCTCACATAGAAAAAACATTTCCTGGGGCCGGAGCGATAGCACAGCAGGTAGGGCGTTTGCCTTGCACGCGGCCGACCCGGGTTCGATCCCCGGCATCCCATATGGTCCCCCAAGCACCGCCAGGAGTAATTCCTGAGTGCAAAGCCAGGAGTAATCCCTGAGCATCGCTGGGTGTGACCCAAAAAGCAAAAAAAAAAAAAAAAAAAAAAAATTTCCTGCGGTACATTTTTTTTGTTTCCAGCCATCTTCCTATCTCCGTTTTAGCAGAGCCTTTACAATAAATTATCTTACTATCTAGTATTGAGTCATAAGATCCTCAAATAATGACAATATTTTTTAAAAAGCTTTCTTTCCAAATGCAAAAATCTCTTATCTCTAAAATTATTTTTCTATCGAAATAGGTTGAACTTTCAAAGGATTGCATAAAATGGAATCAGAATTTAAAAAAAAATAGAACTTTCCTCTATTCTTCAAACATAAGGAACGGTCGTGGCTGTTCCTTTCACACCAGACCTAGGATTCGGTCAGGTAGTGACTTCCAGGCTCCAGGTAAATTTCAACCTCCATTTCCAACTGCTAGAAGAAGAGCCGTCCTTAATCTCAAGAGCGTTCAAGCAAGCTGACAAAGGTAGAGGGGGCGTGCCAGGGGGGTCTCTCTGCTGAAGCTCAGGGTCTAGGGCACAGGCAGCACCTGCGGACTGCAATGTTAGGTGTTACCATCAGAGCTGGGGAGTAGGACAGCAGGTAGGGCCCTGGCCTCACACTCGGCCAACCTGGGTTCTACCGCGCATCCCATATGCTCCCCTGACCCTTGAGCCCTCCAGCAGTGATCCCGAGCGCAGAGCCAGGAGTGAGCTCTGAGCACCACAGGATGTAGCCCCAAACCCTTTTTTTTTTTTTTTTTTTGGTTAACCAAACAAACGAAGTAGGCTTAGCTGTGTATCAAGATCACGGCATCATGAGCAGGCCCGGAGAGGGTCATCCTGCAGTCAGGGGCTTCCTGGAGGAGGTGACCCTCAGGAAGAGCTGGGAACAGTAGCAGTCCCTGCACTGGGGGGGCGGGGGGTCACTGGATGTGTGGAGAGAGCGAGCTTGCAAGGCTTGCCTGTAATGTGTCTTTACTTCACCGCCACCCTGCTCAAAAAAAAAAAAAAAAAAAATTGCACTCAATCCAAAGCAAACAGCAGCAAGGCCCAGATTTTAAATTTAAGAGACTGCCTTCAGATTTTGTTTACTTGTCCCGATTTACATACTTTCCGGGCTCCAGCAAGGCTGATTCTTGGCCCTGGCACCGTCGGGCTTGACACAGCTTTGGGAGAGGGAAGGGGCTGCGGGTGGGAGGTGCGTGGGGCACCCTGTATGGAACGGCACGGGCGGGGGTGGGGGTACCGCACACATGCCGGGAGAGGGGCTCGAACGGAGCGGGCGGGAGGTCTGAAGCGCCCCTTCTCTGAGACCGCCTGCAGGGTCTATCCGGGACCCCCCCCCCACCCCCTACTTTCCCCCGGGAAGGCATCGCGTCGGTGCCCTAGGTTGGAGCGCTCTCTAGCGGCCATACGGGGCACTGCGCCCGGCGAGCGGCGCATCCCGGAGGATGGTTCCTGCATCCCGGAGGATGGGGCCAGCGCTGGGTGTTTCCCCCACCCCCACCCCCAGGGTCTGGGCCACAGCGATGTCTCCTGCGAACTCTCTAGAAGGCACACACGACCCCTCGTCTTTCTGAACACTTCTCCTGCCTCTTTTGCTTTACTCGGTCCCAGCTGAGTTGGCAAAGGCACCTATGAGTTCAAGTTTGATCATCAGCTCCTTGACTTGCAGTTGAACCAAATGCTTCACATATTTCTCCCGGGCTCGGATGGGCTGGATCCAAATGACGGCCCTGAGACGGAATCTAAGTTGGCCTCGCTGTCACTGTAGTCTCCTTGGGCCTCAGCTTCCTCGTCTGTGAGATGGGAACACTTGGGGCAGCTGCGTGAGGAATCCGGTGTCAGGTACTGGAGTTCTTCTATTCGGGCAGACCCACGCCTCCCCCCTGTCCAGGGAGCTTCTCCCTCTTCCTGCACTCCTGTTCCCGACCCAGGTCATCACTTTCCACGGAGAAATTTCTGCTTCTCTTTGATGCAATGTAAATGGATGGAAGCTTCTGGAACCTATCTCTGCTCCGCCTTTTCCCTGCCTCCTGCTTTCCCGGCCACCCCAGTCTCTGTGAATGGAAGCCTGTGTCCTCGAGGGCAGGTCTCTGCGGGACAAGTGTCTGCAGACTCAGGGGCAAACAGCAAATGAGGGGCCGGGAGCTCCCTCAAGAGGCAGAGTCCAGGCCCACCCACCGCCCAACCTCGCTGACTGTGGCTTTTAAAACACAGAAAATGGGGCCACGGGGCAGAGAGTTGACAGGGCAGGAGCACAGGCAGGGGTCCCGGCTCAATCCCTCCGACTGAGATACCTCAGGCCACATGAGCACTGCCCCAGGGCCCTCATCCTGCTGTGGGGAAGACCCCAAACCAACACACACACACACACACTGGACCTAAAAATACATAGAGTAGAACATACAAAGCACATAAAATGACACATAAAAACAGATCAGATGAAAACATATTAAAGTACAGGGCCCAGAACAATAGTCCAGCTGTTAGAGTTTGCCCTAGTCCAGCAGTTAGAGTTAGTCTTGCACGTGGCCAATCTGGCTTCTATCCTTGGCGCCCCATATATCCCCCTGAGCCTGCCAGGAGAGACCCCTGAGTGCAGAGCCAGGAGTAAGCCCTAACACTACTAGCTGTTGCTCCCCCCAAAAAAAGCAAAGAACCCCATTTTATACGTAAGTAACCCAAATATTTTAGAGTCAAACACTGGGGCTGGAAAGATGGTACAGCATATAGGGCCCTTGTCTTGCATGTGGCTGACCCAGGTTCTATCCCTGGGGTCCCAGATGGTGCCGGAGCATCATTAGGCGTGATTCCTGAGTGCAGAGCCAGGAGTAAGTCCTGCGTACTGTGCAAGCCCTGAGCATCCCCAGACGTGGCCACAAAACAGAGCAAAAAGTACAAAACACGAGAAAAATAAGCAGGTACCCCAAAAAGCCAAGTTGCACATTCCTTTCTGTCCATCTCCTGGGCACACAGGAAGCACACGATGAGCTTCCCGTGTCGCTCTGCCTTCACAGGGCATGTCATTGTGTGTTGTATGAAAGAGCCTGGAGGCTCGCAGGACCGAGGAACTGTCATTAGGTGGATAATTGTATACAGAAGGTTTAATGAATAGGGCTTGCTGAATAGGAGCTATAAATACATATATTAGGAAAGGATGCCATTAAAAAATGAACTTAAAGCAATTGAAGAGCTTCTGCTGCATCATTAGCCATTAAGGAGATTTTTTTTGTCACTACAGTGTTACTGGCTATTTCCTCTTTTCACTGAAATGCCTCAAAAATGAAATCAAAGCATCTGCGATGGTGACAGAAATTAATGAGGAAAAGGCATCATGCACATGAAAACTCCATTTTATGCCACTTGTCCTGAGCTCAGCTGTGACACAAATCTACCTTGTAGACAGTGACAAATTAGAATCTTTAGAAAGAAATAATTTAGCAAATTCAAAGTGATGCCAGGGGTGGGTATAGCAGTCTGCCTGAGACAGGGGTTTCCAGAAGAAAATGTGAAATGAACGAAGATGAGCCAGCTACTCCTTGGATAAAAAGTTTTCCCAAATATCACTTGTCATCCCGTTGATCTTCGATTTGCTTGAGCGGGCTCCAGTAACGTTTTCATTTGTCCCTGTGCTAGTGTAGCCCAATGATATCTTCTTGCTCAAAGAACAGAAAGAGCCTTAAATCATTCATTCAGGGTTTTGACAAAGAAGTCTGACCATCTCGTTGGTGGGTGGCCACACAGTCTTTTGACGTCCCATGGAATCCAATTGGTAACAGCTCTAGTCCAACAATCGTCTCTGAATTGCATTACGTGTCCGGCCCATCTGATTCTCGACGTCTTGGCAAATGAGACAGCATCCCTGATTCTTGACCATGGATGGAGGTCAGAACTCCAGATTCCTTCTCTCACTTGAGTGAAATGTGATACTCCAAGCATAGCTCTTTGGGATACCCAAATAGTGTTCTCATCCTGTTTGCGTAGGGCCCAGATCTCTGAGGCGTATGTTAGAGCAGGAAGAGTGGTTGAGTCAAAAAGATGTGCCCAAAGCGTGAATCCAGACCCAGCAAAACCTCTTTCGGCATGGGCAACTCCTCGCAGAATGTCTCCAGCCTGAGAACTAAGCCTCGGCCCCGTGCCCGCCCAGGAGGGGAAAGGTATTTCTCTCTCTCTCTCTCTCTCTCTCTCTCTCTCTCTCTCTCTCGCCTCTTTCTCTCCGGGGATGAAGGGCGCGGTGGCCACCATATTAAGACGACCACAGATTGGGTTTTCAAGCCTGCAATTATCTAATATCTGGAAGAAATCTCCCTGGACTTCTTTTTAAAGTACAGAAATTCAAAACCGCGCTGCCACTACTGCGGCCGCGCGACCTTATTTGTCTTCACAGTAGGTCTGAATCTAGTGGGGTACTCCTAACAACAATAGTGAGGTTTGTGTTGAAATATTGAATGTAACCAAAGTAAACAGAATGTAAAATGAAACTTATCAGTTACAAGGTGGGGGGGGGCGGGATGGGAGGTGTACTGTGTGGGTTTTTTTTTTTTGGTGGTGGAATATGGGCACTGGTGAAGGGATGGTTGTTTCAGCATTGTATAACTGAGACCTAAGCCCGAAAGCATTGTAATCTTCCACACGGTGATTTAATAAAATAAAATTAAAAAAAAAAGAATAAATTAAAAAAAAGATTTCTATTCCAGGGTCTTGCATACTGCAGCAGATACATTTTTGAGACGTTAATAAAGAAGGGGTTGGAGTGCTAGTACAGCAGATAGGGTGCTGCTTTATATGTATCCTGAACCCTGCGGCAGCGCTGAGTTCCTGAGTTCCCTCTGGGAGTTTCTGCTGCAGAGCCCTGAATAAGCCTTCAGCACTGCCCAGCAGGGCCCCTGAAAAACAAAAAGAAAACAAAACAGAAAACTAATAAATAAAAATGAACAAAAAAAAAGATGTGCCCAGAGCCGGAGGTTCTTCATCCTCTTAACCACTTCTTTGACACTCTTGAAGGAGAAATATCCCAAATATCACATCCCATTATTTTCACGCACACTCTTAGCGTATCTTCATCTTGGTCCTGCTTTGCACAACACACAATAACAGTCTCCAGAGTTTGCTTGTTAGTTCTGTCATGGACAGCCATAAGCTTCTGACCCAGGAATCTGTCAAGACAAAGGGTTCACAGAGACTGTCCACTGTGGGTGTCTCAAATGTGACTTCATTTGTTTTGTTTTGCTAGGGTCAGGAGGGACGAACCTGGCAGTGTTCAGGGTTTATTCCTGCCTATTCTCAGACAGGGGCTGTTCTGCCATGCAAAGAAGTTTTCAACCACTGGATTCAGTTGTTGTTACTGTTTGTGGGAACAGGTGTGGAGTTGGGCGAAGGTCCTCAGGTATAAAAATGTTGCAAACCACTAAACTGGGAGACTATTACATAATTGGTTTATTTCATTTTGTTTTATTCTGTGATGGCAAATATTGTATTTGTTTCTGTTGTGTTTTCTAGTTACCTACTTCTTTTGTTTATTTCCTACTGTCTTTGTTTTTATTTCCCCTCTGGAGGCCTGACTTCTGATAGAGTCTACCTGCTTTTTGTTGCTGTTGTTGTTGTTGTTGTTTTGGGGGTTCACACCCGGCAATGCTCAGGGGTTACTCCTAGCTCTGCACTCAGGAATCACTCCTGGCGGTGCTCAGGGGACCATATGGGATGCTGGGAATCGAACCCGGGTTGGCCTCGTGCAAAGCAAACACCCTACCTGCTTTCTTTATCCTCTTTTATTCGCCCAGCTTATTGGGAGCTGCAAATGTTTTCATTCCTTTAGTGACTTCTCTCTCTGTGTACTTAATAGTTTCACATATTTGTCACCCAAAGATCTAAGCATTCTCTCTATACTCTAATTAAAATACAAAGCTTTTCAGTTCTCTAATGCCCTGATTCAACCCTCTCTCAACTGCCACATTGGTTCTATCTGGAATTTTAATTCTGACTTCTCTCATAACAAATTATTTTTATTTTTTGTCTTTGGGCCATATCCAGCTATGCTCAGGTCTTACTCCTGGCTCTGCAGGAATGACTACTGAGAGTGCTCAGGAGACCATATGGTGTTCCGAGGAGCAAAGCTGGCTCGGCTGCATGCATGGCAAGTGCTCTATCTCTCTGGCCCCAAAACAAATCCTTCTGATCTGGTTTATATGAATCACAACGGCTTTTTATTGTACAATGATATAACTGTCATATCATTATACCATGACTATTGTTGTTTAGAGAGAATGTTTACCATAGTTCATCCACAATATGTGAGCCATCTTTTTTCACCAATAGAATTTCTTGTTATTGAAAAGTTAAATTCTGTCTTGAATCCCATATCAATGGTGGTGATAAAACTAACAGTGTATTGTATCATCAGTAACATTTTAGATGGGATGAAATAGTTATTAAAGTCACCAACATACTTTTATGCTTTTTTTTTCCCCTCTCCAATTCTTCTTGTATTGCCTCTTCAGAGTTCTTTGATTCTAAGGCTGTATGATACTTCAAGCAACATGGTTATAGCGGCAGGTAAGTTTACGGTATTGATGTATAAAGCTTCTCCACACCAGTATCACCAAAGTGCCTGGGACTCTCCAACACTGACCTATGTCGCCTCAGGTTCCATCTTCATTCCCCTGCCCCCACTATTTGTTAGTAAGTTTTGTCATCTGAGGACAAGGTTTGTCACTGTCCAGAACTACCTATTCCCTTGTTATGTTGGTCTATAATCCACAGTTGTCTGATCATCCAGTATTTGTTCTTTTCCCACTGACTTTGCTCAATACAATACTCTCCAGTTCTATCCACATGGAGCAGACGCCAAGATTTTGTCTTCCCTCTCAGTGTCTGTGTTGCAAGTCAGAATGCCCAAAAGTAGAGAGTATGGGGGATATTGTCTGCCATGGAGGCAGAGGGAGGGAGGATGGGGGATATACTATACTGAGGATATTGGTGGTGGGGAATGTGCACTGGTGGAAGGATGGGTATTTGATCATTGTGTGATTGTAACCCAAACATGAAAGCTTGTAACTATCTCACAGTGATTCAATAAAATTAAGAAAATAAAAAGTTCACTGTATCACTGTTGAAAAAAAAAAAGATTTTGTCTTTTCTGCATATCACAGCTGTAGGGTGTTTGCCTTGCATGCGGCTGACCCGTATTCGATTCCTCCGCCCCTCCCAGAGACCCCGGCAAGCTACCAAGAGTATCTCACCCGCACGGCAGAGCTTGGCAAGCTCCCCGTGGCGTATTCGATATGCCAAAAACAGTAACAAGTCTCACAATGGAGACGTTACTGCTGCCCGCTCGAGCAAATCAATGAGCAATGGGATAACAGTGACAGTGACCGTCTTTCCTGCATAGTGCACATATACCAAAACTACCAAAATTTCTGTATCTATTTATCTTTGGCGTTTGGCTTGTTTCAGTACCCTGGCTGTTGTACTAAGCACTACAGTGAAAATAAGTGTGCATCTTAGTGTTACTGAAATAGACCCTTTAATTCTGCCACTTTCTGATACTTTTGTCAAACAATGCCTTCGTTTTGCCCTTCGAGTTGAAGGCTGGTTTGGCTCGCAACAGAATTTTGGGTTTCCCACTCCCGCCTACAGGTAGTTTTTCCTTCCCTTCTGACACCCGTGCTGGTTGGAGCCTCCCTGCTGTCCCAGGGTGAAGTCCAGCTGCCTGTTCTCGGGGGTGGGCGGCGGGCTCTCCCGCGGGGATTTCCTGAATAAGAAGCTGGTCCTGTTGGTGCCAGGGCAGGGCCCAGCCCCGCCTGCGGGCAGACTCTCTATCAGCCCGATTTCTCCCTGGCACGTGGCCAACTTGAGCCCTGTTCGCAGCTACACTCCCATTAGGAACCAGAGAAAAGAGATGCTAATAACAAAACATCTGGGACTTGGTGATAGAAACTGTAACAGGCAACAGCTCGGAGAATGTTAGCAGCCCGGGAAGACGCTCAAAACTGGGCAATTAAAGGCTCTCCTGGGCCTCTCCAGACCAGAGCGATCCTACTGCCAAGTGAGGTTAGAGAAACCAACAGAAACAGAAACAAACCCAGCCCTTTGGGAAGCAAACACCTGCTGGGCCCGTGATCTTGCGCTTCCCGGCCTTTAAAAGAGGCAAATCAAATTCTATTATTTATCAGCCACCGAGCCTCTGGGACTTTGCTCTGGCAGCCTCATGGCCCAAGGCTGAGTGTCAAAGAACTTGCTTCTGTTTCCTGCACTTTTATGAGTTTGCCGTGTAGATTTATGTCTGATCCATTGAGGATGTACTTTCATTTTAGTGTCTAAAAGTGAGAAAGATGATTACAATTTCCTTTTATATGTTTTTCATATACCTCCCAGCTTTTGAATTCAACTGTTTGAATGATCCTCACTTTTTCATTCACAGGCTCATCGTTATTATAGAAAATTTTTATAGAGAAATCAATTCCTTGATTTTCCTTTTCAAATATATGTCATTGGGGGCCTTAGCAATAGCACAGCAGGTAATATATTTGTCTTGCACATGGCCAACGTGTATTCAATACCTGACACCCCATGTGGTCCCCTGAGCCTGCCAGGAATGATCCCTGAGCACAGAGCCAGGAATAAACCCTGAGTACCTTCCAGTGTGGCCCGCAAACTAAAGCAAAATTAAATATATGCCATTGATCTGTCTAATCTGCTTTAAAAATATTTATTTTGTAACAGCCTGATATTAATACACTGCTTCTACCTTCAAGATTTCTACTTCATGTTCATTTTCTTTTTTTTCCCCCACATTGTTTCTTTCTTTCTTTTTTGGGGGGGGGTTCTTTTTTCTTTTTGGGTCACACCCAGCAGTGCTCAGGGGTTACTCCTGGCTCTGCATTCAGGAATCACTCTTGGCGGTGCTTGGGGGACCATAGAGGATGCTGGGGATCAAACCCGGGTCTGCATTGTGCAAAGCAAATGCCCTACCCATTGTACTATCACTCCAACCCTTCATGTCCATTTTCAATTTGAACCTCAAAAGAAGTTCATCTTGTTTATTACAAATTCATTGGGGGAGATTTTCTGGAGGTTCCTATGCAGGAACATGTTTTTACATCCATCAGTGTTTTCTCAGAAGCACTGTGAAATCCTGTTCAAATGGCTCCCTCACATTAAACTCAAGCCTGTAAACTTTTTTATTGACATGACCCGTGGGACTTCTACTCCATCTTCTAGCCAGTCACTATTTGGAGGCTGTTTTGCTCAATATATTAACTTTGTACCTGCCACTTTACCAACTGTTTTCTGTCCTATAACTTTTCATTTTATTTTCTTGAGATTTTTGCTTGCTACTTACGTTTGTTTGTTCGTTTGTTTGTTTTTGGGGGGGTGACTCCTGGCAGCGTTGAGGGCTACTCCCAGCACAATACTTGGGAGTTACTCTCTGTGTGCATGGTGGTGGATTGGGGAGAAGGGTGTCATGTGGTGTCTGGGACCAAACCTGGGTCTTACAAAAGTAAGGCCCCATATTCCAGCCCTTGGAGCCATGTCCCTGTCTCTCTTCTTGGATTTTCCAGGCATACAATGATATTGCATTTCTGATTATTTTCTTTTCAGGTCATACCCAGTGAGGCTCAGGGGTGACTTCTGGCTCTCCCCTCAGGAATTACTCCTGGCGTGCTTGAGAGACCATATGGGATGCTGGGGATTGAACCCAGGTCAGCTTCGTGCAAGGCAAATGCTCTACCCACTGTACTATCACTCCAACCCCTGATTATTGATTTTTGCCTCTTTCTCCTGATCTTTAGCTTCCTAAGAGTATTCTCCTATCTAATTGTACTAATTTCTGAAGTTGCATTTAATAAGATGAGCAAGTAGATGACTTGTCGCCTCCCTAATTTAAGCATCCCTAATTTAACTACCTCCAGTAGTTTAGCCTGAAGTTCACTTCTGGGCGGAGATAGGTGTGTTTCGTGCTGCTTCGGATGGGCCCAACTGGGATCAGAGCAATAGTGCGGTGTGTGGGATGCTTGCCTTGCATGCAGCTGAACTGGGTTTGATCCCCAGTATCCTATATGGTCCCCCAAGCACCACTAGGAGTGAGTCCTGAATGCAGAGCCAAGAATCACCCCTGACATGACTGGGTATGGCCCCCAAACAAAAACAAACCGAAACAATGGGCCCAACTATTTATTTTCACTCAATATTGAGTAACAGGCTGAAGCCCAGGACATTCAATCTGGTTAGGAAATAATCATTTTGACAATAGGTATAATTACTATCATAACTTTTTTTTATAACTTTAGGTTTGGGATTAAGTAAATCTTTCAGTTTCAATACCCATCAACCAGCTACGGTGTTTATAGTCATGTTCGGCCTCAGGTAGCGCCATACAAAAATGGAAGTTACATTTTCCTCTTAAGAGACTGAAAGATTTAAGGGAGAAAGGGCACAATGCATCGGCAAAGTAGTTATAATCATGCAGTAATTGCCCACTACATGGAAATTCCTTTAATTCTTCACCATGCAGTTATCTTCTTAATGTGACCATGATTTTAAAAAAATTATGCATTCAAGGTATAAATATCTGACTGGAGTGCAGGTTTTATGTGCTGGAGTCTGGGTTCAATCCCCAGCACCAACCCCAGTTTCCCTAGGAACCTGGAGCAAATATCTCCACTCAAACTGAGTCAGAAGTAGCCAGGTGTGACCCAGAACTAATAAACATAACAAAACAAAGCAAATCTATTCCAGGACAGGAAAGGCAGCTCAGTAGGCCGTGAGCAGACTCTGCATGCAGGGGCCTAAGGTTCAGTCCTCAACCTCAAGGTCCCCAGACACTGCTGAGAATGACAACACTCAACCCTCAAGGACAGAGCAGGAAATAACATCAAGAACTTTTCATGTGTGGCAAAAAACCCCAAAAAACACAAATACATAAATAAACAAATGATTTTTTAAATCCGTTCAAGGTATGAACTCTATTTGATTAAAACATTGTATTATTAGCACGAGAAGTAGTAATATATTTAATAATAAAATGTAGTTGTGAATTATGGAGATACTTTATTAGACTTATATCACTCATATTGATCATTTAAAACATGTGTGTCATAATAATTTTTGTTTGTTTTGGAACATTCCCTTGTTTGTGGGCTTGGCGTTCTCACCCGAGGTAAGAGCCAGCGAACTGACTCCAGACCACTTTGGAACACGTAGGCCTTACACTGCTTTTTTCTCAACACAAGAGGGCGACATTGCAAAAGAAACCTCAGCAACGCTTTCCTGTCATCTGGAAGACCCTTTAAAACAATTTCAGTAAATCAGTCCTTATCATTGCAGTTTTTTCAGAAGGCTGTTTATAAAACAGGGTTATAAAAAATCCCCCACTAAATTGTGTAAGGATGTCCAGCTGACTCCCTCACCTTTGTGTCTTTAATGCAGTCTTTGCCTATCTTATAAGAATCTGCAGGGCCCCGAGAGGTAGTACAGTGGGGGCTGGAGTGATAGTACAGCGTAGAGGCGTTTATCTTGCACACAGATGACCTGGATTTGATCCCCAGCATCCTAAATAGTCCTCCAAGCACCATTAGAAGTAATTCCTGTATGCAGAGAAAGGAGTAACCCCTGAGCATCACCAGGTATGATCCAAAGAGCAAAAAATAAAAAAGAAGAAGGGGTAGAAAAATAGATATAAGCAGATATTTGGGGGACCAGAGTGATAATACAGTGGGCAGGGCATTTTGCATTGCACGCTGCCAGCCCAGGTTCAATCCCCGGCATCCCATATGGTCCCCTGAGCGCCACCAAGTGTAATTCCTGAGTGCCGAGCCAGAAGTAACCCCTGAGCAGTGGTGGGTGTGACCCAAAAAGCCAAAAAAAATTCACAGCTTGCTCATTTGTCCCTGCTCCCAACCCCCCTCACTCTGCCAATCATTCGACCAGTCTAATACATTATACCATTTATTAATTTGTTTTGTTAATAACTTGCTGGATTTCTTTCCCAACTTGTTCCTGGAATGTGAAGTCTGCATTGTCTTTTCTGTTTAATTCGGTATCCATGTGCAATGACGGGAAAAAAAAAAAGTAGGTGCCCAGAAGTGTTTGCTGTCCAGTGGTGGCGATGCTGGTTGAGATTTTGGTGGTATTGGCGGTAGTGGTGTTGATTATGATCACGGCAATGGTGGTGGTGGTGGTGGTGGTGGCAGTGGTAATGGTGGTAGAAATGACAGTAAAGATTTGGCAGTGGTGGTGGTGATGGTGGTGACGTCATTGGTGGTGGTGTGGGTGATGATCCTGGTGACGTGGTAACGATCATAGTAATGATAGTGGTGATGGCAGTAGCGGTGACAATGGTGGTGGGACGACGATTGTAGCAGTGATGCAGTGGTGACGGGGGTGGTATTTGTAATGATCGTGGTGGCGGCAGGGCAAGGCTCTGGAAGTGAGGATTGATATTGACACTAGAGGCTGTATTGACTGACGAAGGCCAGTGGAGGGAGGCAGAGAGGCAGGTGACAGTGTTTGAGACAATGGTGGTATAGAAATGATTGTGGTGTTTATTGCATAACGATCCCCATCAACGTTAGAAATTGAGCCTGAGACTAGATGAGGATTTCTGAAAATCTTGATGCATCAGAGACGGTTTGTCAGCACAGAAGCATAAACCCCAAGTTTCTGTTCTGGGAGAAAGAACAGTTCACACACACACACATAGATACACACGATACACACGCACACACATGTATGTGCATGAAAGTCCACACAGCCAACCCTCCAGCATAGGCTGTTGGCAAGGAAGTGATGCAGAACAAGCTAGAACCCAGTTTATCGTGCAGGTGATAAATAAAAGATTTCCCCAACTATACTCCAGGCTTGCAGAAGGTGTGTGGACAATGGGCAACCCTGGGAGAGTGTCTCAGGGACAGGGGTGCAGGACCCAAGGACAGAGGAGTTGCTCACCACACAGCTAAACATTAAAGTGAAAGTCAAGCTGCAGGCAGTGAAATCGCATGAAAGACGTCTGTCCTGCTGCATCAGTAAGACTCCCACCAAAGGCTTGCAAGACCAGGTCAGATTCCCAGAACACACACACACACACACACACACACACACACACACTACCACCACCACCACCACAACCACCACCACCACTACCACCACTTTAGTTCAAAACTTCTAGAAGGAGTTGGAGATGACATGACATTTTGGGTGTCCTGGCACCACGGATCCTACAAGTGGTTGGTCTTGTATGATGTTGAATTTTGTCTCAGTTAAACACACCTGTGAAGCTGTGAGGCCTCCACACTGCCCATTTGGGGCAGGCTTCGGAGCCAGCCCAGCCCTCCCAGGCACCCCATGGCCTGCTGCAGGTCCCCCCTGATGTGAAAGCTCATGGTGGTCTATGATTTGACCTTGAGCCGGAACTCAGGGTACAGACCTCACAGCCATGAACCAGCCCGCGTAGGAAGCATTCATGAGGCCTCCATAGAAAGCTCCTTCAGCTGTAGGCAGCTATGCCAGGGGACTGAGGGGTAGGATAGACAGTAGGCAGCTATGCCAGGGGACTGAGGGGTATGATAGACAGTAGGCAGCTATGCCAGGGGACTGAGGGGTACGATTGACAGTAGGCAGCTATGCCAGCGTGGAGAGGGAAGATTGCTTTGCCCATGGAAAATTCAGAGGCTGCCCCCAGGAGCCACAGCCCTGGTGATGCTAGCTGGGCACCTGTCCCTCCTGCAGTGACTAGACACGGCTCCCTTGAGCTTTGTGGAGGAGCTCGAAATCTCTTCTTAAGAGGAGCAGGGCTGATGGCACTGGGTCTTGAGCTGGACCCACATGACCTCCCCCTCTCTCACGCTCTCCAGCCCTGGAGCTGTAACAGATTCTGTCTCCAGATACAGGCCAGAAGGCTCTGTCTGTCCTATCGGGTTCTCCGAGGTCGTGGGCCGGAGGGAGGCCACTCACGGGACAGGGTCTCCTCATGTGCTCCCTCGAAGACAACGTGCATTCGGTTTCTATCAGCCCAGAGCCAACTCGCCCGCGCCCCAGACCAGTGTTCATTGTTGTCGGCTTGTTCTTGCTGAACTCCACCAGGCCAGGAGGCAGCATCTCCGCAACGACTCCCCGAGATAATGGGAGACGGGCACCTTATCTTTATCCCACGCCCTCCTCTCCTGCCCCTCCCAGCCGCAGGCCCCCACAGCAGGGACAATCGAGGCATGTGACTGCTCGGCCAGTGGCATGAACACTCTCTACCTAGTGTCCTTGGCCGCCTGCAAGCCTGAAGTCCCTCCCTGCAAGCTGCATGCCTCGTCCTCTGCCCTGTGTGCTCAGAAGCTGCCCATCACATGACGTGAGGAATCCTGATGAAGCCACTGCTGGGACCAAGGGCCCAGTGTTACCGGGGACAAAGCAGCCATCTCTCTGCCCAGTTTTGTCTCTGAAGGCTGCAAAGAAAGCGTAGAACAAGCTTTCCTTGAGTTCTGAGTGGTGACCATACATCTCTCCTGCCAAGCCAAGTCTCTCCGGCTGCAAGAAGGTGGAAGAATCACCCGAAATGTTGGTTTAAGCAGATTCTGGGGCTTTACCCCTGGGGATTCTGAGTCAGTAGGTCTGCGGCAGGGCTTGGGTGTCTGTTTCTAACAAGTGACCTGAACAGGCCACTGGCCTCCATCCAAGCACTGGGCAGCATGGAGCCAGGACAGGCCAAGGGTCTGGGGCCACCGGGCCTGTCCCGGAGCTAAGCTCTAATGGGTGGGATGACCTGCCTCGTAGGTGAGGTTCAGGGCGGTAAAGGCCCTGTCCTGTGGGCATAACTAGGACGTGATGGAATGGGGTCCAGCCCCTGACTCCCCGCACTATCCTCAGTGACCAGCACCCCCGATCAGCAGTGCAGCCTGGCCCTCCCCCACGGCCCTGACTAGCTCTTATGTACCTCAGGAGTCTCTCTGCCCCCAGCCCCTCCATACCACCTGCTGCCAAGACACCTTACTTCTAACTGTGGTCGAGTTGGTTATTAAGTATTTTAACCACGGGGGCAGAGAGCTGTGGGTTAAGTGGTTGTTGGCGCCATCCCAGGTAGTGCTCAGGGCTTATTCTTGGTTCTGTGACCAGGGGTGACAGTTTTTTAATAATAAAAATCAAATTTTTATTTCAAGACTCATTTACTATTCATAAACCTTCAAAAAAAATGTTGACCATTAAAGCATATCAACTCGTGTACTTTCTCATTTTTTATTACATTTTTTATTAAATCACCAGGAGATAAAATGGCAAAGTTGTCCATGATTTGGTTTCAGACATACAATGTTCCAACACCCACCCCTTCATCAGTCCCTTCATCACCTTCATCAGTGTATATTTCCTACCACCTATGTTCCTTCCACCTCCCACCCCAGTCTATCTCTATGGCAGACACTTTTCCCTCCCCTCCCTCCTCTCCTCTCTCTCTCTGTCTGGTTCATTATGGTTTGCATATATAAATCACACAAGGGTCACTCTTGGCAATGCTTGTGGCCCATACGCAGTGCTGGGGACCCAGCCGAGGTTGGCTCCCTGCAAGGCATGTGTCTTAACCCCTGTAAGATCTACCTGGCCCTGCCCCCTAACCATTTGGAAGTGCAAGTTCAGAGGGATCTGCACAGGAACACTGCCGTACAGCATCACATTCTCCAGCTTAGAGAACGGAAATGCTGCCACCGCCCCCAGCTCCTGGAAAGCCCCGTCCCACCTCCGTCGCCCTGGGCAGAGACTGTGTCAGGCACAGGCACCTCCCAGCTGTGGACTGGCTCACACCATATTTGTCCTTTGGAGACAGGCTCTTTTCTCCAAGCATCATGTCTTCAGGGAGCCCCATTGTAACGTGTCTCGGAATTTCCTTCCTTCTGAAGTCTGGAGAATATTCCATTGTGGGTCTAGACTCCCCTTCCACACCTCCACGCGGTCTTCCCCCGGAGGGTGTGATGGGCTGGAGCAGACGAAACGCTCTTTAACTTCCGGCTTCCCATTCTTTTGAGCCCCTCCCCCAAGAAACGGAATTGGAATCACCGTGGGGGCAGTTTGCAGCTCCTCTTTGAAGTGTTGGAGAAACGGCCTCTGGGCCGCCAGCAGCTGGGCAGCTTTAAGGGCCCATCACTTACACACTGATTTCGTTTTTCCATCTGCACAGCCGCACTTAGGAGGGTCTCTCAGTTTGTAAGAGCCAGCAAAAGGAGTGTGAAGTGAGGCAAAGTAACTATGTTTTCTTTCCTTTCTTTTTTCTTAAGTTGAGGCAAGCTTGCCCTATACCTTTCAGGGGTGCATCATTAAAAATCAACATATGGGGAGTCAGAGAGAGTATGGGGGTTAAGAAATTGCCTTGCACCCTGCGGACCGTGGCTCGATCCCTAGCATTGCATATGTTCCCCTGAGCACAGAGCCAGGAATAAGCCTTGGTCACTGCCAGAGCGTGTCACAACCCCATCTCCAGTCAACATGTGGGGCCCAGAAAGAGTGCAAGGGGTTGATGTCAGCCCCAAGCTGGCTTTGTTCCCTGGCACCACAAGCATTGCCAGGTGCGTCCGTGGAGGTGCCCTGGAAACTGCCAGGGAGGCCCAGGCCAGTCCCAGCACCAGAGGGCCGTAGCTGCAAACCTCAGGTCCTTGCACAGAACAACTAGTCTTAGTTGGCTAAGAATTGCCACTGGGTCCCCTCAGGACTGCCCGGGGACCCCCTAACTCAATTAAAACAACACCTGTATATCTGCTCCACTAATTCGACCCCTAAAAGCCCAGGTCATTTTTTGCTTATTGGTAACAACATGAGTTTCCAACGCTGCCCTTGTCTTAGGAGCACAGCTTCTAACAAACGCAGCTACGGGTCGTTTGCCGCTGAGCTCTGGGAGAGGAGGCAGGGATGCTGCGATGCAGAAGGGAATTGCCAGATAATCCCGACTAGGTCCTGTCTCACGGAATCTGTCAGCAGAGCTCAAGCAAGAAAGCAGGTTCCCAGGGTCCCTGCACAAGGGGACAGTGGCACAAAGGCTGAGTTCAGAGGGCAAAGAAGAATCTTTCTTGCCTACCCTGGAGGAAAACCAAGCATCTCTTTCTGGGGGTCATCTTCCGGTCTGGCCTCCAAAACTAAGAATAACTGTGGCGTTGCAGGAAGGCCTCCTCGACAGGGGGTTGGTGTTAGCAAAACTCGAATGTGGGAAGCTCTCGGGGAGAGGGTGTGCAGGGCAGAGGATTATGGCCCAAACCTTGGTAGCTGAAGGACTAGTAGGAGGAACCGGGCTGGCTGGACCCAGTGAGACCAGATCATCGGAGCCCATGAAATGGTTCCTGCTGCCCTTACTGGCTGGGGGAGTCCCGGCTGTTCACGGGCAGGAGTGAGGCATGAGACGGTGTGGTGTAGTGGTTATGAACAGGTGCCATGGACTCCGACTGGATGGGTTCAAAACCCAATCAGGCTGTCTGAAATTCTTGTCATCAGAAACAAGTTTCTGTGCCTCTCAGGGTCTCAGTTTCTCTTCTGCAAAATGGGAATAATATCCCCATCTCTGAAAGTTGTGAGAGACAAGCAGGTAAGCCCCGTGTAGTTTGGGATAGCACTTAAAAGTGATTCCAATTGGCTTTTATTGGGGGGATAGATGCTCCAAAGTGGTGCTCAGGGGGTTCTGCCAGCTGCCAACTTGACCAGTGGTTTCAATGAAATGGCCGAAGGATGCCGGGCGATGCAAGCCCTGTGGTACTGGGGAGAGCGGGCCATCCTGGCAGTGCTGGGTCTCCAGGGCTACATCCAGTGATGCTGGAGGGACCCTATGGTGCAGGGAATCAAACCTAACTCAGACACGTGCTGGGTATGCACCACTATTGCATCTCCTGGCCCCACTTCCCGTTGGCTTTTACGCGTTCAACCGAGTCCTGGTCAGCTCTGTGTGAGTTGAGGCGGATTTGTGAAAGCAGGGTCCTGAGCCCCCGTGGGTGCTGGCAGCACAGCCAAGCAGGTGTGACTAGAGGGAAGTGGAGCCCCCAGAGTCACCGAGAGAGGACACAGGGCTCAGTCCTAAGTGCGGACTTCAGAAGTGAGGAGGGAGGGAGTTGGCCCAAAGCCTCTCTTGGACGTGGGTCTAAGTAAACTGGACAGGTAGGTCAGGCTCTTGGTACAGGGCAGGATGGAGGGAGTGATGGGCTTGCTGGGGACCCAGGGGACTCCTGAGGGAGGAGATGGCTCAGGAAGCTGTAAATGAGGGGGTTACTTTTGATGGTCAAGTAAAGTTGGAGGTTGGAGAGATCATACAGCAGGTAAGGTGCTATCCTTGCACACAGCCAACCTGAGTTTAATTCCCAGCACCACATGTGGTCCCTGAGTCCTGCCAGGAGTAAGCCCTGAGCACCAAGGAGTGTGGCCCCCTCCCCCAAATAAAACACAAACAAAGAAAAGAAGAAAGAAGAAAGAAAGAGGATGGAGTTGAGGCTGGCTTAGAGGGAAGGACATCAGGCAGGAGGACCACGCAAGAGGTTAGAAGTCCTGAGAGATCCCCAAAGGAGCAGGAATCTGAGGTGGAGAAAAAAGGAAAGTGGGGGTAGGGAGAATGAGAAGAACCAAAAGGGAAATGGGGAGAGAGACCCACAATCTCCAGGGTCGCGGTGAACATTGTCAGACCTGAGTTCAAGCCCTGTTCCATTGCCACTAACTCGCTGTGTGGCCTCAGGAGGTGACCAGCCCTAGATTCCTTTATGCATAGACTGTGATGAAAGAATTGTCGTGCAGGGCAGTTAAGAGACTTCAGTGGAAAAAAAACATTTTTAATAAATTAATTAAATTAATTAATTAATTAAAAGTGGGGGCTGGAGTGATAACACAGCAGGTAGGGCATTTGTCTTGCACGCGGCCAACCCGGGTTTGAATCCCAGCATCCCATATGGTCCCCTGGAGCACTACCAGGAGTAATTCCTGAGCGCAGAGCCAGGAGGAACCCCTGTGCATCGCCGGGTGTGACTCCCCCAAAAAAAAGCAAAAAAAAAAGAGAGAGAGAAAGACTTCAGTGGGATGTGCCTGAAATTCTCGGACTCCGGGACAGAACCCCAACAATGCTAGTTAGTTCCATCATGATTCCTGGGAGATCTGGATTAAGAGATTAAAAGATCTGTCTTTTCATCCCGATCTCCCAGGGATCATAATGAAACTAGCTACACTTCCTAGAAGAACAGGCCTTTGAGAAAGAGACAGGTGTTGTTAGAGAGAAAAGGGGGAGAAAAGGAGGGGGGCGTTGAACGCAAGCCAGGAAGACATTTAGGGAAATAGGACTGGTGGGGAGATGTCCTGGAGAAAAGCTCTCAGGCACCTCTATTAACTTTTGAGAAAGTGATGTGATTTTACAAATAAAAAATTGGTAGGGAAAATCCTGGGAAATGTTTGAGAGGGTTCCCTCTGGGGAGGGGGAGGGAGGGAGCAGGTGAGTTTATTGTCATCCTGGTACCTGGATATCATGTTTAGATTCTTGCAAACCCTGGGAGACACTTGCAAAGGAGGCCCCTGCGGCTGATTTGGGACGATGTCATCTATTTGGTGGAGGGAGTTGGGGGATGTTGTGAGAAAGTGGGAAGCCACCCCAGACACCATCCAGTCAGGACTAAAGTAGCGAAATTTAATGGACTGGGACCTCAAATTCCCATGTCTAGACTTGAACTACTAAAATTCTCCAGAGACTGAGTAATCCAGGTTGACTCAGATTTCATAAGCGAACAAAGCTCTCAAGAGAATAATATGCAAAACTCTTACAAAGAGGGATCAAGGGAACAATGGGGACGCTCTGGAAATGGATATAGTAGGGTGGAACTCAGCTCAGGCAGGTAGAAGTTGCAGCTGCTGGGATTTTTCAGACGAAGGTTTCCTGCCGCTACCGCAACTCTCATAGTTAAAATTTGGGGGTGGAGGTGGGGGATGAAATAAAAACGCCAGGGAATTTAGTATCTGTCCTTGGAGGTGCCCGCAGCGCCTCGCGTGCCGGAGGCACCGCCAGAGGGCGCTGGCGGAGCGCTGCATCTCGGAAGGTGACCTCATCCGCCTCTGAGCCTTCAAATCACGGCGCAGTGGCACTGAGCCCAAAGAGATGACGCAGGATCAACCCAGTTCCCGGGAAGTCCTGGGGCGTGTGAGATCTGCCAACCTGCACCGATAGCAGAACAAAGAGGCTTGTTGAGAAACGAAGAGATCTCACACAACTCCAGAAGGTGCCTCCACCCCAATTTCCCAGTCCTCCAGCCCGCAGTTGTGAAGGGGAGCGAGATGGGAACCAATGGGGTTGGGTGTTGCTGAGCATGCCCGGGGTGCAGAGAAGCCAGTCCAGGGGTAGGGCGTCCGTCTGCCCTGCACGCAGCTGACCGGAGTGCTATTCCCCTCACTCTATAGGTGTCCCCCGAGCCTGCCAGAACTAAGCCCTGAGGCACAACCATGACCAAATCACAGACAGGAATTAATTTTTAAAGCAAGCAAGAAATCTGCAGCTTGTGGGGTTTCTTCTTGGCCCGAAGACCAAGGCAGTGTGGAATACCTGGAAAGTCTGACCAGAGGACACGCTTCTCTGTGTGCTAGCTGGGCACGTGGTGCGGGGTCTAGGATGTGGGTGCCGGGAAGGATCTGAGCAGAGTCAGGATTTTCGTCTCCTAAGTAGGAAGCCTAGGAGACCCTCTACAACCAGGTAGTTCCAAAGTTGAGACTTGTTCTATGAGACTCCAAGAAAATGGTACTGAGCTTCCAACAGGAAGAAATAGCATGTTCTTTTGCACTGGGCTTCCATCGTTGTAGGTGGACTCGGTATTTTCCCATTTGACATGTTTCCCAGTGCCTCCTTCTGCCACAGGACCCCTGGGCATCAGATGTGATCTCACTGAAATGCACCCAACATGGGACTGGTGGGGAGATATCCTGAAGAAAACTTCTCTGACACCTCTCTTAATTTTTGAGAAAGTAATGTGAGTGATAGCACAGTGGGTAGGGCACTTGCCTTGCATGCGGCCGACCGGTGTTTGATTCTTCTGTCCCTTTTGGAGAGTCTGGCAAGCTACTGAGAGTATCCTGCCCGCACAGAAGAGCCTGGCAAGCTACCCATGGTGTATTCGATATACCAAAAACAGTAATAACAAGTCTCACAATGGAGACGATACTGGTGCCTGCTCAAACAAATCGATGAACAACGGGATGACAGTGCTACAGTGACAGACAAATGGGATTTTTAAAATAAAGAATTAGTAAGGAAGATCATGAGAAATATTTGACAGGATTCCCTCTGGGTAGGAGAAGGGAAGGAGCAGGTAAGTTTATTGTCATCATGGTGCCTGGATATCGTGTTTGGACTCTTTCGGACCCTGGGAGGTATTTGCATGGGAGGCCCCGGGTGCTGATTTGGGACAATGTGATCTATTTGGTGGAGGGAGTGAGGAGATGTAGCAGGCAGCTGGGGCTGGACACGCAGCTGTCTGCAGTGTAGCCTCTGGGAGCTTGAAAGCTTGAGAAACCCTGAGGTCTGTTAAGTCTGGGGGCTTTTGTGTGTCTCCAAGCACAACCACCAACAGCATAGACAGACGGTACAACTCCAGGAAGCTCAGAATTATAAAAATGGATGAAGGAAAGCAAACAAAAAATTGTGGATGTCCCCAGAGACCAGGTGAGGAGCCTAGGTTATCCATTCCACAACTGTCGTCTCTGCAGCCAGCTCTGCACTTCCTACCCACCACATCCCTACCAAAGTCCTGTCCATCAACACGTGGCACCGGTTGATGCTGTCGGCAGGCAGGTGGATAGAGAAGGCCCTCCCTCCAAGGCAATGGCAGTAAGTTTCCTGGGAATAGCCCTGAAGTTGCCAACGTCAACCTTGCAGAAAACAGGAACTAAGGCCTGAGAAGCCCCTCATCTCGTGCCTGCTCCAGATCCAGAGAAGCTCCAGCAGAAACAAAAGTCCAGGAAAGGAATTTCAAAGAAGACCATCACCACTCCCAACACCTTAGTAGTAACCTCCTTAGCAACGGACTTGGACCGAGGTAGAAGCCCCACGTGAGGGCAGGTTAGAATAAAAGCCTATAAAAGCCACCTTGAACAGAGGAAGGGTGTGCAGAGGCTGCCTGAGTCCTTGTACTGCTATTGCCGCGTAGCCAACACTTGTGGCGCCCGCATCTCCCCTCTTGAGATGTGTGCTTTCATGCTTGCATATCCATTGCTGGGATGTGTGTAAGGGCCCTCTCTGCCCTTGGAGAAGCCCTGATTCTCTCTTGAATGCATTATTCTCCACTCTCTCCCACTTTCTCTTCCTTCTCTCCCTCAAAAGCCTTCAAATAAAATCTGTTTACTTCCCTGTTTGTCAACTCCTGAAATTCTTTTCTGTGAGGCAAGATAAGAACTCAGTAACCCTGGGTCTCTGGTGGCAGAGGCAGATGGGGATAAAGTAACTATCTTTCTCCTCCCTGCTTCACATAAGTCACCAGTGGGACCCACTGACATCACTGAGACCCCAAAGGAGTTCCAGCAACCATGAACAAGCAAAGCAGGTAAAGAGAATCCCAAGGGCTCCAAAAAAGCTAAAGCAATTTATACAAGAGGAGACAAGAACCTATACACCAGATCCAAACAGGGTAGGAGCCTTATGATTGCTCAGAAGGACAAGCTTCAGTTTCATTGAAACAGCCTGATCAGTGAAGGACTCTGACACCTCCCCCACCCCCACCCCCCACCCTCGTGAAATCCTCAGCATCCTTCCCCTGATCAGATTTCCCTCAGAGTCACGAGAAAGTTGTTCTGCAATGGTTCTTCTTTGCAGAAACTACCAAGATAGAGATTGAAAGAGATCCCTCCCACTGTCCCCAACAAATGTCATTCAGGACTCTTTAACTTCCTCCCTAGGGGACTTCCTAAAGCAATTTGATGTCTTATTGTTAAATATGGATGGATAATGAGGGCCTCCAGTCATCAAGGAAGGTCTCTCTCCCATTCAAAACAGACACAAAATAAGCACAGGAATCAAGGAAGAGTTACAAAAAAAAAAAAAGCAACGGACACCAGAAACAAACCTGACTTAGCCATATCCACAGAGAAGTACAAGGAACAATTACATCCCTGAAGATGGAAGAGCCAGGAAATAGAACTGCCAAAGAACAAGGAGAAATGCTTAGAAATCAAACCTGTAAAACCAGAAAATAGTATTTCCATAAGGAAGAAAAGAAATATCATGAGGAAAATCACACAGAAAGTAGAAAAGTAGAAAATAAAAATCAGAGGGAAAGATAAAGCAAATGATTGATTCTGAAGCATTTTACCTATGAAGTTCCAGAAAGACAAGTCAGAGAAAAACAGGGGAAGAAAAAAAAAATAGCAAAACATTTCCCAGAACTGAAGGACATGGCTTTGCTGATTCAAGTCAGTAAACACGCAGTACAATGAACAGAAAACTGAAATATGGAAGTACACATTGACATCACTACTTTTTAAGTTCCACCTTATTTACAATTCCTTTGGAGTTCACTCCTAGGGCATCTCTTTCTCTTTTGGCCCTTCTGTCTTTGGGCGTTATGCCCTTCCTTACTTCCTCATCCTTCTATATAGTCTAAGAACCAGTCCTATGTTTTTACCAGACTCCTCTTGTCAGAGAAGCATATCCTACCCAACCTAAGAATATATAGACCCACAAGACAATTTTTCTTTTAAATTATCCATCAGGACTGGAGCGATAGCACAGCGGGTGGGGCATTGGCCTTGCACGTGGCCGACCAGGGTTCGATTCCTCCATCCCTCTTGGAAAGCCCAGCAAACTAGAGTATCCCACCCACACGGCAGGGCCTGGCAAGGTACCCATGGCATATTTGATATGCCAAAAGCAGTAACAAGTAACAAGTGAGCAACATTACTGGTGCCCACTCAAGAAAATCGATGAACAACAGGATGACAGTACTACAGTGCTACCCATCAGACCAAGAACCAGAAAAACCACAATATGAATGAGATAAGAGAACTAAAAATTAAGAAAACACATCAGATTTTTTAGGACTGACAAAGATTTTAAAAGAAATCATTGAAAAATCCTATATGAATGAATGACAAAGTCTTTTGAAACAAAGACAGATCATAAATCAGCAAATAAATAGAAGGTAGATAAACAAGCACAGGGAACCAGAGAGTGCAGGAGGTGAAGTGCTGGCCTTAAATGTACCTGAGCAGCCATAATCCTGATCTGATCCCTGGCATCATGTATGGCCTCCTGAGTACCACTGGGAGTCACTCCTGAGCATAGATCCAGGAATGTACTCCCCGAGCACTGCCAGGTGTAAGTCAAACATCCTTCTTCCCAAAAAAGTCAACTTTGATTTTTAAAAAATAGCTAATGGAATCAAAGAAGCCTCTTAAATAAAAACAGCTAAAGAACAGAAATGCTTAGAACTCAGAAGAACAATAATTAAAAAGTTAAGACTCAAGCCATAGAAAATATTAGAGGGATTATGGTGCTTGCCTTGCATGTGGCAGATCCCAGTTTGATACCTGGCACTCCATATGTAATGATTCCTGAGCATAGAGTTAGGAGTGATACCCAAGTACAGCCAGGTGTAGCCCCATGACCAAAATTAAATAAGTAACTTACTATGGAATCAATAGTACAGTGCAAATGACATGGACAGAATCAATGAACTTGAGGAGAAGTCAAGTTTTAATCATTTAATCACTGAAAACAATGAACAGAGTCTCCAATATCTGCGGGGTGACAAAAGTTCAACCTTCATATCATTGAAGCCCCAGAGGGAGAGGAAAAGAGTATGGAATTAAAACACTGTAGCACTGTTGTCCCATTGTTCATCGATTTACTCAAGCGGGCACCAGTAAAGTCTCCATTGTGAGACTTGTTACTGTTTTTGGCATATCCAATATGCCACGGGTAACTTGCCAGGCTCTGCCGTGCGGGTGAGATACTCTCGGTAGCTTGCTAGGCTCTCTGAGACAGACGGAGGATGAGCCCGGGTTGGCCGCATGCAAGGCAAACACCCTACCCGCTATGCTATCAAAACAACAAAAATGCAGAACATATTTCCAGTTCACTGTAAGACACAAAATTATAGATCCAAGAAACTGAGCAAACTTCAAACTAAGGAAACTAAATAAAATTCACAACCACACACATCATAATTAAACTTCTAAAAACTAAAGACAAATTTGAGGGAGGAGGGGAACGCCATGGGGAGAATCCTATAACCAGTATGAAGGGAAAAAAGGCAACATTAGAGCCTTAGAGATTGTGAGAAAGCAGTTAAAAAGAAATGACTGGGTGGGGCCAGAGAGATAGTACTGAGGTAAAGGTACTTGCCTTGCACACAGCCAACCCAAATTCAATCTCTTAGCACCTCACATGGTCCCTTAAACCCTGCCAGGAATGATCCTTGAGCACAGAGCCAGGAGAAAACTCTGAGAACCACTGGGTGAGTCCCAAACATTTTTTAAATGCGACAAAATTTTAAAAAAACATGTCTTAATAAAACACTAGTTTGATAAAGAGTGGGTTTCTCATTGGACCATGAAGGCAAAAAAAGTAATAGTATGAGACTAATATTCAAGGCCAGGAAAAACAGGGGCCAGGAGGACTGGTCAGTGGTTGGAAACTACCACAAGTGTCTGGGGGGTGGAGGGCAGTTAGGACAGAGAAGGGGCCAGTATGACAATGATAGTTGGAAATGATCACTCTGGTCTGGGCAAGAAGGGAGTATTGAAAGTAGGTAAAGGTATATACATGATAACCCTTCCGTATCTGTATTGCAAACCATAATACCCAAACAGAGAGAGAGAAAGAGACAGAGACAAAGAGAGACAGACACAGAGAGACAGAGACAGACAAGAGAAAGAAGAAAGGTGTCTGCCATAGAGACAAGGGAGGGGTGAGAGATGTACATTGGGGAAGGGATGGGTGTTGGAACATGATAGGACTAAAATCCAACCATGAACAACTTTGTGACTGTGGATCTCACTGTGATTCAATTAAAAACATTTAAAATTTTTTTAAATAAGTGGTAGAGGTTTTTTCTCTTTTTAAGTGTTGAAAGAAAAAGACCTTGATTTCCAAATCTTCTGTAGACTGAAACTGCTCTTCAGGAGAAATTAAAGAGGAAATTAAAAGAACACTTACAAAATGACTCATGGAAGCTATTAGAGAGAGAGAAAACTTTCAGGAAGAAAAGAGTAAGAGAATGGATGAAAGTAGAAGTAAGCATAACAAACTCGCTTTTATCTCTTGAGTTTCTTTAATCATATTTTATGGTGGAACTAAAAGTTAGAATTCCATCAGATGTGTATACAGTAGAGGAAACATTTAAGACAATTACGCTTTTTAAAGTGTGGAGGGTGAAAGGATAAAAGGAAGGAAGAGCACTACACTCCAAGTTGGCACTGGAGAGCCATGAACATGCCTACACTGTAAAAGGAGAGCAGCTCATTCAAAGTGATAAACTAAATGAATCATGAAGTAGTCAAAGCAGAACTCTACAAATGCATCCAAAAGGCCCACAGGAAAGTAGGAGAAAGGTAATTGGGTACCAAGAAACAGAGAACAAACAGCAAGATGAACCTTAACCAATCAATACTTACCCTTTTTGTGGGGAGGGGGCATACCTGGCAATGTTCAGGAGTTACTCCTGGCTCCGCATGCAGGAATTACTTCTGGTGGTACTCAGAGGACAATATGGGACACCAGGGATTGAACCCAGGTCGACTGCATACAAGGTAAGCACTCTACCCGCTGTACTGTATCTCCAGCCCTATCAATAATTATTTTATTTTTATTTTTTTATTTTTTTTGCTTTTTGGGTCACACCCAGCGCGATGCTCAGGGGTCACTCCTGGCTCTGCACTCAGGAATTACCCCTGGCCGTGCTCAGGGGACCATATGGGATGCTGGGAATCGAACCCGGGTCGGCCGCATGCAAGGCAAAAGCCCTACCCGCTGTGCTATCGCTCCAGCCCCTCAATAATTATTTTAAATGAAAGTAGTCTAAGTGCACCAATTAAAAGAGATCCACAGAGTATTATGCTGAGTAAAATGAGTCAGAAAGAGAGGGAAAGACATAGAATGATTGCATTCATTTGTGGGACATAAAAAAAACATTTGATGATGAGAGTAATACCCAAGGACATTAGAAACGGGAGGATTGATCTGCGGTTGGAAGCCTGCCTCAGGTGCTGGTTGATAGGGCAATTGGGAGAGAGAAGGAACCACTATGGCACTGATAGTTGGAAATGACCACTCTGGGTAAGAACTCTGGGTAAGAACTGTGTGCTGAAAGTAGGTAAAGGAACAAACGTGATAACCTCTCGGTATCTGTATTGCAAACCATAATGCCTCAAAGGAGAGGGGGGAGAGGGAGAGGAAGGAGGAGTGAGGGATGAAGGGAGGGAGAGGGAAGGAGGGAGAGGGAGGGGCAGAAAGAGAAGTGATTGCTATACAGGCAGGTTAGGGGAGCGGCAGGAGGGAAACTGAGGACGTTGGTTGTAGGAAATGTGCACTGGTGAAGGGATGGGTGTTGGAACATTGTATGACTGAAACCTAATCATAAACAGCTTTGTAACTGTATCTCACAGTGATTTGATTTTTTTTTATTTTAAAATAAAAGTTTGAAAAAACAGAGATCCACTTAGTGGATTAAAAGATAAAAACTAGCAAAGCATAACTCCACTCTAACCTACACAATATTGCAGGTGAATTGAGAGTAAAAGGATAGAAAAAGAGTTATCAGATGTGAAGGTGATCAAATTAAGAATGAAATGGAGTTGCACATAAGAAGCCCCATGAATGCTTTACCCCCCACGCTTTACAACTCTCCAACACTGTCGACGACAGGGTATCATGCACACAGTGTTCCAGAACATCCCTCACCGAGTGCACACCATGGCCTCAGGGCCCCTCTCAGCCCCTCTGCCTTAACATCCCCAAGTCCACCATGTCTCGCTACCAAGGCAAACGCTGCTCCATAGACCAGTTCTTAGATTTGCTCTTCTCTAACCACGCTTCTCTGTATCCCACATGTGAGAGAGTCACTCGGCATCTGCCTCTCTTCTGGCTGACTTCACTCACCCTGATGCCCTACAATTCTGCTCACATAGTGTCAAATTGCACGGCTTCATCTTTTCTTTTTGTTTTGTTTTTGAGCCACAACTGGTGGTACTAGGCCTTACTCCTGGCTCTGTGCTCAGGGATCACTCCTGGTGGGCCCTGGGGCCATCTGGGATGCTGAGGAATCTACCGCATGCCAGGCCAATGCCCTGCCTGCTGTACCATCACTCCAGTTCCTTGGCTTCGTCTTGTCTTAGGTCGAATAGCATTCCATTGTGTATATATACCAGTTTCTTTAACCGCTCACCTGTTCTTGGACTCTTCACTACGTTTCCAGGATCAGCTCTCGCCGAGAAGTCAGACCAGGACAGTAGCTGGCCTACACCCTCTGCCTGCTCGCCGCCCCTCAGGAGGCTCCCAGACTCCCCTTTGTTCCTCATGAGAAAACAGCACTGCGGAAACCAATCAGCAAATGCCCAGGAAAACTTCCTTGTTCCAGCTCACTTTGCTCTAGAAAATGTTTTTCTTTCCGACAGCACTTTACTGGAGCAATTCTCAACCAGAGGGTGCATAGCCTATAGGTACCCACAGAATTCCAAGATGGGCATAGATGAAAATAGAGTAAATGGGAGGCCAGGGCATGAGAGTGGTAGCCCAACTGGTAGAAAGCAAGTTTGGGAGGCGGCCACCATTCAAAAAAAGGTTGAGAAACACAACTATGGAACTCTTTTCTACTTCCTAGAGTGGGTTTGGCCAATACAGGAATACCAGAGAAGACCTTTGGATTTTATTTCCTGAATTTTATTCTTTTTATTTATTTATTTATTTATTTATTTATTTATTTATTTTTAGGCTTCGAGACACATTCAGTGATGTTCAGGAGCTATTCCTGGCTCAGTGCTCATGGTTTACTCCCAGTAGTGCTCAGAGAACCATGTGATACCAGGAAAAGAATCTGGGCCTCCCATATGCAAGCATGAGCTCAGTCCATTGACTATCTCCCAAGACAAATTGTGTCAACACACATGAGCTTTGATTTTTTTTAAGGTGGAGTGGCTGTCTTAATACCAAAGAAAACTTCAGGAAAAAGAAAATTATCCAGGACGGATAATAAAATTATCAGAAAAATTAACGGAAAATAAAATTATCCAAGAAAGTCTCTTGCCCGCACACCTGGCTGTCTTCCCTGGGCCCCCTGGGAGGGGATGGGCTCCAGCTTCCCTCCCCACGCCGAGCAGAGCTCCCGGCAGGTGAAGACCACCGGAAGCTAGCTACAGCCATGCTTGAGGCCCCTCTCCATACATTGGGACAGGCCTCATGCATGAAGGTACCGGCAGAGGAACCCAGGTGTGTGTAATCCCATCAACGGCCAACATCCAGAGAGAGACTTAAAAGCAAGCTCCCAGAAGCGATATCTTGTAGCCTACTTCTCCCTCTGGGAGAAACTGGCAATCTTCTGAGAGTTTCCTGTCCACATGCGACAGCCTTGCAAGTTTCCCATGGTGTATTCATATGCAAAATCCAGTAACAAGCTGGATCTCATTCCCCTGACCCTGAAAGAGTCCCCAGTGCGACACCTTTGGGAGGGCCGAGTGGAGATAGACTTCTAAGATCTCAGGGAAAGGACGAAATGAGAGGCTACTGAGCCCGCCCGAGAAATCAGTGATTAACAGGATTTCGTGATCGTGATCCAGGACGGAAAGGAACTAATGGTCAAAGATCAAACCCAAGAGATAGCAATCCCATGTATGAAAGCACACACAAATTTTAAACCAGTAAAACAATAGTTACTGAACTAAAAGAAGAAACTGGCAAATCCACTCTTCTCATTGAAAATGATGACACTCTCCTCTGGACAGGTAGAAAATCCGCAAGGAGAGAGAAGAACTAAACAGTATCCTCCGCCAACAGATTTTAACTGACACCTATAGAACACTCCACCCAGTAAGAAATTGAATGATACCGTATGGTTCCAATAAATGACAAACAAGAAAATAAAAGAGGCCAAAGCGATAGTACAGTGGACCAGGCACTTGCCTTATACACTGCCGCTGGCCAGGATTTGATCCTCAACACTCCATACGGCCCCTCAAGCACCGCCAGGAGTGATCCCTGAGTGCAGAGCCAGGAGTAAACCCTCAGCACTACTGAGTATGGCCCCCAAACCAAAAGTAAATACATCAGTAAATAATAGACTATAAATGATAAATATAAAAACATGAAATTGATAGAAGAGTCAAAATTAAGATAGCCAAAAGCTTGAATATGAAAAACTAAATCATTGATGGGTGAAAATAGAAATATTTTTTTAAAAGATATATATATTTTAGAACGGTTCAGCAGACATCCCCAAGCAGTGCTGGGGTCCACCAGGGCTCCACCTGACAGTGCTCAGGAAGCCAGGTGGGGACAGAGATGGAACCCAGGTTTAGTACATGCCAGGGATGGGTCCCAGTCTTTTGAGCTCTCTTCTCGGCCCCAAGACAAGATCTTCTTAAAGAAGATATCTTAAAGAAATCTTCAAGAATAAATAAAATTGTATTTAATGACCAAGAAATCACAGCATGCCCACATTTGTGGGATGCGACACCAGTGCTGAGAGAGAAATTTATAGTAGCACTAAATGCTTACTTAAGGAAAGATGAAATATCTGAAATCAAGGCGCTAAGTGCTTACCTCAAGAGAAGTTATAAAAAGAAGAGCCAAAGAAGCCCAAAGCAAGCAGATGGAAGGGGGAGAGATGCGTTAATCAATGCAATGGAAAACAGAACTGCAGGAAGAAAATAGATGAAGTTAAAAAGTTGATTATTTGACAGATAAATTATCATGGTTAGGACTGAAATAAGGAATATTACAACAAATTCACAATCTTTTAAAGGTAACAACATCCATTTGTTATGATGTTTTATATCTCAGTAATCTAGAAATAGGAAGTCAATTCCCCAGTCTCATAAGGTACAAAAAAAAACTACAGTTGACATCATAATTGATGATGAAATACTGAATGTTTCTCCATTAAGCCTGGGAATAAGACAAGGGTAGCCATTTTCTCCACTCCTATGTGTCTTAGAACTGCCTCTTACTACTGAAATAAGTAATGCTAGAAAAAGAAATGAAATAATTTTTAAAAAAACAAACTTTGGTTGTGATAGATGTGTAGTTAACTTTCTATATCAAAGCCATATAACAGTGGTACTAACATTGTTATAATCATGCTACCTAAACTGCAATAAAAATAAATTAAAAAAACTAAACTATCCCTTTATGATATTCAGAAAAAAACATAATTGCTGCGTACAAAATCCCAATTAATCTACAAAAAAAAACCTCCTATAACAAATCAGTGAGGTCAGTGATGTTACAGCTATGTAAAATCAACACTTAGAAATTAATTGTATTTCTATAGCCTAATGACAAGCACTAGAAAATTGAAATTATAAATATTTACTATGGGGCTGGAGCTATAGCACAGCAGGTAGGGCGTTTGCCTTGCACACGGCCGACCCGGGTTCGAATCCCAGCATCCCATATGGTCCCTCAAGCACCACCAGGAGTAATTCCTGAGTGCAGAGCCAGGAGTAACCCCTATGCATTTTGGTGTGACCCAAAAAAGTAAAAAAAAAAATTACTATGTTTTTTTGAGATACCACTTAATGCAATGCCATTTCACCAAGGAAAATGAAAAATACATAAATCTAACAAAATGCACAGAATCTACAGAATGAAAGTGATAGAATAATGAAGAAAGAAATCAAAGACTGAAGTATCTGCAAAGCATAGTATGCTCTTGGGAGATTAAACATATTAAAAATAGGGTCCGGCTAGCGCAGCAGACAGGGCACTTGCTTTGAATGCAGGTTGACTCAAGTTCAATCCCCAACACCCCATGTCAGTCACTGATCACTGGCAGGAATGATACCTGGGCACAGAGTCAGGAATAAGCTTTGAGCACTGCCAGCTGTGGCTCCCCAAAATACATAGGGTTAGATCTTACAGCAGGTAAGATACTTGCCCTGCATAAGCAACTGATGGGGGTTAGGTCCCCAGCACCCCCCAAAGAGTCCCCTGAGACCTCCTAGGAGCATAGAGCTAGGAGATCCCTGAGCACTACCAAGTTTTGAGGTGTGGCCCCAGAACAATAACAATAACAAAGACAATTCCCTTGATCTTTGATTCATCTTTAGTTTTAACACAGTTCATATGAAATGCAGCAAGATTATGTGTAGAGATGGTGTTACCAGAGAAGAGGGGGACACGTGTATCAGTGGAATCAAATGGACCCACACAAATAAGATTAATCTTTATTTGCTTAGTTTCTTTTTTTCTCAAAAGGAACAGTATAATAGTCATCGGAGTCTTTGAGGACAGAGCTTAGATTCTTTTTAACGAAGTAGTGAAAGAAATAAAGTGGAGGAGGAAAGGAAAATATTTTCTTTTTTAAAAAATTTTTTATTAGTGAATCACCATGAGGTACAGTTACAGACTTAACAAACTTTCGTGCTTGCATTTCAGCCACACAATAATCAAGTACCCATCCTTCCACTAGTGCCCATTGTCCACCACCAATGGTCCCAGCATTCCTCCCACCACCCCTACCCTGTCCCCTACACCCCACCCCGCCTCTGTGGCAAGGCATTACCTTTTACTCTTGCTCTCCTTTCGGGTGTCGTGGTTTGCAATAGAGGTATTAAATGGCCATCATGTTCAGTCTAGTCTACTTTCACCCTGCATCTCCCATCCCGAGCGGGCTCTCCTAACACATTTACTTGGTGGTCCCTTCTCTATCTGAGCTGCCTTTTTCCCCAGCATGTGAGGCCAGCAGGAAAGTATTTTCAACAAATGTATTGGAGGAATTGAACAGGCATTGGACAAAAGAAAAATATAAAACTTAACTTCACACCTTATTGCACCTTATTGGAAATTAAGTCAGAATGGATCATGAATTAGGGATGTGATTCAACAGTAAATCACTTCTTTTGTCTGTGTAAGGCCCTGGTTTAATGCCTGACCTCCCCTCTTCCCCACCTCCCCCCCACACACACACATGGAGCAAGAGTATGGATCGTGGATTTAAGTATTAAATAAATTATATGAAATTTCTAAGATAATGCAGAAGGGGAATCTGGAACCAGGCAAAGAGTTCTTGCATTTAATTCTTTTTTTTTTTCTTTTTGGTAACACCAGGTAATGCTCAGGGGTTACTCCTGGCTCTGCACTCAGGAATTACTCCTGGCAGTGCTCGGGGGATCATATGCGGTGCTGGGAATCGAAGCTGGGTAGGCAGCGTGTAAGGCAAACACCCTACCCACTGTGCTATCGCTCCAGCCCCTTTGCATTTAATTCTAAAACCACAATACATAAAAGGAAATTTTAATTCTCAGACAAATTAAAGTCTCTGAAAGGCCAATGAAAATTATGGAAACAACTTTGTGTCCCAGAATGATAGTAAAATGAGCTAACCACAGATTTTTCTTGCAGGAGGATTCAATCCCTGGCTTCACAAGATCTCTCAAAGAACTTTGAAAACAGCTTCTCTGACAAAAACCTAATATCTAGAATATATAAAGAACTCTCAAAACTAGACAATAAAAAATAAGCACCCAATTCAGAAAATGGATGAGAAAAATGAAATACATATATATGTATATATATATATAAAGTACATAGAAAAATGTTCAACATCCATATGACCCAGAAATACCACTTCTGGGAATATGCCCTGGGGGCCCAAAACACACACCAGAAAATCCATCTGCACTTCTATGTTCATGGAAATACAATTAGCAACAGACAGAATCTGAAAACAACTTTAGTGTCCGAGAGCAGCTGACTGAATAAAGAAATTATGGTACGTCTACACAACAGAATACTATGTAGCTGTTAGGAAAAATGAAGTTATGAAATTTGCTTATAAATGGATGGACATGGAGAGCATCATGCTGAGTGAAATGAGTCAGGAGAGGGACAGACATAGGATAATTGCACTCACCTTTGAAATATAAAAAATCATATTATGAGACCAATACCCAAGGACAGTAGAAACAGGGGCCAGGGGGTCCACAGTCGGAAGCTTGCCACAAGTGTATGGGGGTCAGACGAGAGTTAGGATAGAGAAGGGACCACTAGGACAATAGTAGTTGGAAATGATCACTTTGGACAAGAACTGAGTACGAGAGCAGGCAGAGGGATATACAGGATGACTTTATATCCCACACTGCAACCCATATTGTAAACCATAATACCCAAAAGGAAAGAAAGAGGGTGAGAGCAAGAGAGAGAGAGAGAGACAGAGAGGGTTTGTGTCTGCTGTAGGGGAAGGTTTTGTGTGTGTGTGTGTGTGTGTGTGTGTGTGTGTGCGGGTGGAGGGGGGCGAGGGACAGGAGAGAAACTGGGGACATGAGTGGTGGGAAATATACACCAGTGAAGGCATAAGTGTTGGAACATTGCTTGACCGAAACCCAATCATAAACAGCTTGTAATTTTGTATCTCACAGTAATTCGATATTTTTTTAATTTTTAAAAAGATGTTCAAGGCCCTAGGCATGGAAGTTGCAAGTAAATACCATAATGATATATCACTACATACTTACCAGAATGGTTAGAATAAAAATTAGTGATAACTTGAAACGCTAGTGAAAATGGAGAGAATCTGGATTATTCATCAATCAGCTACATCACTAGTAAGAATATAAAATAGTATGGTCACTCTGGAAACATCCTTTTTTAACTAAAAAGTGGGTCTAGCATATGTTCAACAACTGAGTTTTTTAGATATGTATGTCAGAGAAGAAAAACCAGATTTTATATAGATAAAGTCATATAAATGCTTGTGACATTCTTCTCCACAATTCTTATTCACCAAACCAGAAATAGCCAGGTGTTCTGCACAGGGTAGTAACTGGTTAAGCAGATTTGGACACATTCATACCATGAAATACTCAACAATAAATAAGACAAAACATGGAGACACACTTGAAAGAACTTGATGGACCTAAAGGAAATTATTCTGAATGAAGAAAGTCGGTATCAAAAGAAAACTTACTACCTGACTCATTTATATAACATTAGTGAAATAACTTAATTGCAGAAATGGAGAGTACATTAGGGGTTACCCAAGGTTAGGGAGTGGGTGAGAGTGGCTATGAAAGGGTGGTGTGAAGGAGTGTATAGAGATGATACAAATTGCATAAAACTGTAAACATGTAAATTCCAATAAGTATACATGCTTAACTGTTGAAATACCAATACATTCTGTGGTTTGTATCAACATCAGTTTCCTGGTTTTGCTGTTTCACTCCAGTTATATAAGCATTAGAGGTTTGAATGGAAATTATGAGGGGGGGTCCTTTCGTACAGATCTTTGAGCCTCCCCATGAATCTGTAACTATTTCAAAATATTTTTTAAAATTATTTTTGTTGTTGTTTTTCTTTTAATCATCAAGTCTTCTGCTTACCTTCGTGCATACTAGTTGAAATCATTTTAATTTTAATAGCTATCAAGGTAAAAGTCCCAGTAATTTAGTGAAGTCATATTGCAAAATGTTTTTCAAAATTTTAGAAATCTAGTATACTATTTGGGTGATTCTCAAAATGTATGATTTGTACACCTCAGCATCTCCTAGGAATTTTATAGAAATGCAAATTATTCTTTCCCATCTCAGACTCCCCTTATCAGTAATTTAATACTAATGGGGTCCAGCATCCTGGTTCTTTAATGTCTTTAGAGGATGCCCTTAAACTCACATTTGAAACCACCGTTCTAATGGGAGTTTCGTAAGTGTTGATGATGGTGATGATAGAGTTTGTATTTGAATCACCTTTCTCTTGGGCAAAACCACAATCCAAGTCACATTCTCACCATTCTCTTCTCCAAACTGCCTCAGATTCCCACCTTTTTTTTTCTTTTTTTTTTCACTTTACTTTCACTTTACTTTGATTACATTCAATATTTCAATAAAAAAATTTCACTATTATTGATTTGGAGTTTCTCCCCGCTAAAGTCGATCTGCTGAAAAGAAAGCATTTGGTAATTTGTTTTCCATTGCTGAGAATGAAGAGATATGAGGTCCGGAGGCCGCACTAGCAGCAGCATAGTTTTGGATTTCTGTATTTTAGTAACTAAGTCTAGTGAAATGTCTGCCAGGAGATTCCCACCTTTAAATCCTCCATATATAATCGCTTCGTGGCCTTTTAGCTAAGATCAAGTATAATTCCTCCATATATAAACTTTAAATAGGAAAGATAAGAATCTTCAAAAACCACCCTTCGAAGTCACTGTAGTATACAGCTTCTATTAACGTTGCAATTTCCCATTTAAAAAATGGTATAGGAATACATGCTCCCATTAGACTTGATTTCATGAACGTTTTAACTAGGGGGGGGGGGGGAAATGATTATTTCTAGAGTTGCTTAAAGCCTTTATTCTCTGCCCAAGAAATAATGCTATGAGAAGTGAAATTACATATAAATCAGTAGTGCCTTGAGCACTTCAGGGAAGAAAAAAAAGATCCCAAATGTGTTACATTAAGTAGAAATAATAACATTAATAATATCTCCCTCCTCTGGTCTTTATCTCTGGGCCTGCAAAGATCAAAGCCATCTGATAGGGCAGCTTCAAAGGACTCGCCCAGCCAGGTTTGGGAATGGGCATGCTCCAACAGGCCTCTCCATCCCCACTTCTCACATTTCACAACCATTACAGGCTCCCAATCATCTAAAGTAGTGGTTCCAGCCTTCCACCTAAGAGACCTCTTCTATGAGATTAATGGCTCTCTTTTCAATAGTGGCTTTAGCAGAGGGGAAAAACATTTTAGCACAATAGATTTCTTCGTTGTTTGATTTTTTTTTCTCCCCATCTCTAGAAATGTCTTACTGGAACGCTTTTATGAATATAATTGACTTCCAACAAATTCTGTTTTGATCATCTTTTATGTATCAGGACAGATCTAGAAATGACCAGGAACTGTGGGAGAAGTCTCTGGCCAGGAAAGAATCAGGAACCAGGGAGGTGATGGTAAGGAAAGCTGGTGGTCCCATCTCAGGATTTGGAGGTGATGGTGTGGGGGTAGGGAGACAGGAAGTGAGGGAGAGTCTAGGAAGATTCCAGAGTTGCAGACAGGTGAACAGCCTGGATGACTGCACAACTGTGGTTCATTGGTTAGAACCAGAGCAGAGATGGACACCCCACCTCAGGGGAGTATCCAGTTAAGCCGCACGGGGGAGTCTGAGCCAGTCAGTATCTCTGAAGTAGATGTAGCTACTGTGGAAAAGGGTTCCTGGCCCCAAAGGGGTCAAGAAAAGCCAAAGGGGCACTTGCTTTGAGTTTGTGAGAGTGGGGTGAAAGATGGGGACCCAAGATGCACCCCAACCCTTAGTGGAGATGGGGTGGGGCAAAACTCAGAATTCTACCTTCCAAGCCTCTATAGGTAGAACACCATGAACAAGAAGTTTTAGTTCGAGGAATATTTGAGATACTTTGTCCCAGAAAAGGGTCATCTACTGATGAATCCCTCTAAGATGAGAGAGGAATGAGGAACGATTTAAAGTGGTTTGAAATTTCTTGCTTCCATAGATTGTTCCAGAACTTAAAGTGCAGCCAGCAGAAAACTCAGTTTGGAGTGAGAAGATAAGAGAAAGCAAAGATTGGTATTGATATCAACCCATAAGAACGATGCATACCATCTTTTTATATCAGAGGTTGTCAACTAAATTGTAGATTGGAATCACACAAGGAGATTTGTAAAATTCTCAGTGCCAGAGCCTCACCCTACATAATTACATCAGAATATCTAGGGATAGGGCCAAGTAATCAGTAATTTTTAAAGCTTTGATAGTGAGTCTGATCTGGAGCCAGGCTTAGAATCACTGTTGTATTTTAGACACTTGCCACTAAAACTGTGATTCCCAGAACCAATTCCCCTCTGGTAAATTGATAAAAATGATTTTTAATGATTAAAAAAAATGTTGGGTTTTTTTTTTTTTTGGCTTTGAGGAGTCACAGCCAGTGATGCTCAGGGGTTACTCCTGGCTCTGCACTCAAGAATTACTCCTGGAGGTGCTTGGGGGGCCATATGAGATGCCGGGAGTCGAAACCAGGTTGGCTGCCTGCTTAGGCAAATGCCCTACCCACTGCTCCAGCCAACACTCCCCCAATTTTAATCCCAAGCCCCTACCTAAACTGCTAAGGAGAATTTGCATCTGGGAGTGAAGGGCGCCTTTGGGAAAGTGCCTATTTCCAAAGTTCCCTCCAAACTCTGAGGTGCTCACAGTTGGGTGGAAGCTGAACCCCTCTCACAAATCCCAGGAGACACCTTTCCTCCAACACACACAGGACTGAGCTAGTCTCCCCCGAGGGAGAGTCCCTAACCTCTAGCACTAACCTGCTGCTCTAAGCATTGGGGTTGTGAGTGGGGAGAACCCGAATGAGAGATTAGCAGTGGCAGACACTGACTCTTACCCAAGCCCTGTGCTACCAGGAAGAGTGACGGGTAAGGAATCCAACCTCACTAGGTGCCTGAGCCACAGTGCTGCGGATAGGGCTCTTGCCTTGCTCAGGGCCAACCTGGGTTTGATCCTCAACACCCCATGTGGTCCCCTGGGCCCCCCACCCCAGGAGTGATTCCTGAGCAAAGAGATAGGAAAAAGCCCCGAGCACTGCCAGGTGAGGTCCAAAAAACAAAGAAAAAACAACAAAAAATAAAAATATACCCTACTGCTTTTTGATGTCCCTGGAAACCACTTATTACAAAGAATTTTCCTGCCCCTAAGACTTAGCTGGGACTCACAGGTGGCCCTCACATTTACCTAAAGGACAGACAAGCAGGGTCCGTCTTTTAGTTGCTAAAGTCTCAGTTGCTACCTCACTGATGTTGAGTCAAACTGCTCTGCATCAGCAATGGTGGCTGCTTCTGAAACCTACTCACCCCACTGCTTCTCATGTGTCCTCCACACGTGTCTCTCAGCGGCGGTCCCTCCCCAGAGAGCCTCTCGCGCCCTGTCCAGTCCCACCTGCTCCAAAATGCCGCCTCTCCTGAGCCAAAGCCTTGAGTCTCTCCCATGCTTAAGGCCTTCGGTGGATTTCCACAGAGCTTGGGTGAGATTCATGGGTCCCATCCGCAGTGCTGGAGTCTTGAGTCCTATGTTAGTCGGCCCTGTGTCTCAGCTCCCTCTCCTCGCCATGCTCCTCTCCTTCCCATTCCCCACGCTTACAGACGCCTCCTCCACCCCACTGCTGTCAGGCTCTTGACTCGGCTGAGGTAGCGCCATAAATTCTCTCTCCCTCTTTCTCTCTCTCCCCTCTTTCTCTCTCTGTCTCTCTGTTCTCTCTCGCTCTCTCTCTCTCTCTCACATACACACACACAGACACACACACACACACACAGAAACACACAACAGCCCATGTGTGCACCTTGTCTTCTCAGCATTTCTCACAGTTACAGGAAGCGTCGCTGTCAGTCTGTTTTGCTTGATTCCAACCTGCCGGTGTGATCCTTCCTGTTCGCATCACAGCCAGATCCCTCTTTGCTTTTAGAGAAGCTTGAGATCCAAAGCAGAGACTCAATAAATGTTTCTGGAATGAACACAAGGTACCTGGCAATCATAAATACACACACACACACACACACACACACACATTTTCTCTCTCTCTCTCTCTCACATACACACACACACACACACACACACTGACTTCTCTTGAACTCACCAGGATTGTCTGCTGCAGCTCTGGTGTCCTGCCCCGCTTCTTGTGCCTTTGGAGTGCCCGCTCTCCCAGCCGTTGCCACCGTTAGCTGCTGATGCCACATGGCTCCCCCGTCTTTGGAGAATTGTGCTCTGCTAAGGAGTGCTGCCTGGGGGCCACTGTCCACCCCACAGATGACAGGCCTGACCCAGGTCAAGATAAAGCCAGTACACTAGGGAAGGGAGGACAACTCAGGTATGTCGTGCGTGTTCCAGCAATATTTTCCAAAGTGGGGAAGATAGGGAAGCTGAATTGGTGGTTGGGGGGGGGGGGGTCTGGGAACTAGCCTCAAGAGCAATTTGAGGGTATTTCTCAGTTTGTTCACTTCATCATCATCATCACCATCATCCTGTTGATCGTCGATTTTCTTGAGTGGTCTCAGTAACGTCTCCATTCGTCCAAGCCCTGAGATTTTAGCAGCCTCTCTTTACTCATCCTTCCCAATGGTGCCGCATTGGAGGCTCTTTCAGGACCAGGAGAATGAGACCCATCGTTGTTACTGGTTTTGGCATATGAATACACCACGGGAGCTTGCCAGGCTCTCGAATGTGGGCAGAAAACTCTTGGTAGCTTGCCGGGTTCTCCCAGAAGAACTAGGCTATAAAATGTCAGGAGCTTGGTTTTATAGTCTCTGGATGTTGGCCATTGATGGGATTACATGGCCCCGGGGCAGGTTCTGAGTGTGACTGCCTAGCTACTGGAAAATGGGGGATCTGGGTGGAAGAGGCCCAGTCCCAATTCGAGCAGGCTTAGAGATCACGGTCCTGGGTCCCGTACACCTGGGTTCCTCTGCTGGTTCCTTTGTGCGTGAGACTCATCCAAATGTGTGGAGAGGGGCCTAGATCATGGCTGTAGCTGGGTTCCGGAGGTCTTCGGCTGCAGGGGCTCTGCTCGGGGCAGAGAGGGAAACTCAACCCATCCCCTCTGAAGGGCCCCAGTGAAGACAGAAAGGCGCGGGGGCAAGAGACTCTGTTCATTTAAGTAAAGTATATTTCCAGGAGGGCATTAGTTGGGGGACATTTTCTTCTGAAAAGGAGACAAATGAGATAGGAAACCTCTGCCCTAGGGTTTCCAGGGAGTCAGGCGGAAGCTGTACACGCACGCTCTTCCCTCGGCTCATTCCCTGCTCTGCTCATCTGCCCAGGATCTCCAGAGAGCTCAGCCTTCACAAATGGCCCAGCCTGAATCTGAACCCCTCAAACTCTCCCTCTAGGAGACCAATCTTAAACACCATCATGGAGAAGAAAATCTGGCATCAGGACAGAGGGGAAAACAGTGAGATGAGATTTGTATTTGATGGGCCCGTTTATGCCCCCAAAGTTGAATCAACCCTGCATATGTGGCATTCCTCCCAACCCCCATCCTGTTGTTGAACAAATGGGTGAGCAGCAAGAAGGCAGCTGGAGGGGAGAAGGGGGAACTGAGGGGAAAAAAGGAGATGTCTGCTTCTTCTTTCCACACCCCCCTATTTCTCTGGGTTTCGTTTTTTTTTTTTTTTTTGGCCTTTTTTGGGTCACACCCGGCTATGCACAGGGGTTCCTCCTGGCAATACACTCAGAAATTACTCCTGGCGGTGTTCAGGGGACTATATGGGATGCTGGGAATCGAACCCAGGTCAGCCGCGTGCAACGCAAACACCCTACTCGCTGTACTATCGATCCAGCGCCCAGTTTTCTTTTCTTTTCTTTTCTTTTCTTTTTTAGTGGGCCACATCCACGAGCGCTCAGGGCTTACTCCTGGCTCTGAGCTCAGCGAACATGCCTGTGGGGCTCAGGGGACTCTGTGTGGTGCCAGAGATGGGTCCCTGCAAGGCAAGTGCCCTTCCCACTGTACCATCTTTCTACCATCTTTCTAGTCCCCCACTCTGTTTTTCCGCTTCTCCCAGCCCCTTTCTCCTCCTACCCACCTGTCCTACATGTTCCTGCCCCATAAGAGATACTAAGCATATGCTCCAATCCTTTGGGTTTCTCTTAGCACCCCTGGGAGATCAGCACGTGTCCCATGCGGCCCGAGGGCCTGCCGAGGCCTAGTCTTTCGTGGCGTCTCAGCCTCCTCTGAAGGAGGGCAGGCAGGCATCTGTGCCTAATCCTTCTTTGCCCGGGAGTTACCTGCTTGCCTGCCCTGTGTCCCACAATGTAATCCTCAGTTAATCAGTTAATCACTGTCTAGGGCACAGGCCGGCAGGTTTTCAAAGCCTGGTCTGCCAGGATCATGGCATTTTGAGATACCTAAATACATTACCGTGAAGAGACAGCAACAGATTAATATGTGACTCTCTGGAGCTAAGCTGCTTTGAACAAGGGGGAGCCTGCCTGAGGGTGCTGTATCAGGGTGTGCCTCTGTCCTCTAGTGATCCAAGAGGAGCTGGGACAGTCTATCTTTCTGAGGGCACTGGGCTTCCCAAGCCCTGCCTCTAGAAATAGCTTCCTTAATTTTTCAGGAGGGACGACTGTTAGAGCGTCCAGATGTAGATGCAGACGCACTCCTCAACCCCCAGCTTTGCAGCTTTGCCAGTAATCTGCAGGCTGCATTTCGGGGAATTTAGTGAGTTAATCCTCTTAGCCACTCCCCTTCTTGACCCTCCTTAGCTGGAAGAGCCTCTCAAAGCGACTGGGTAGAAACATTCAGTCCAGCAAGGGTAATCCATCAGGCCCAGCTTCTACTTCCTAGAAGGGAGAAAGCAAAAATTTGAGATAAATGCCAGATGATCTCATTCATAGGCCGGAGAGACGTATCTGCATTAAGGTGCTTGCCTTGATGCAGTTAACCCCAGTTCAATCCCAGGCAGCATAGGGTCCCCCAAGCAACACCAGGAGTGATCTCTGATCCCCATCAGGTGTGGCCCCAAACAACCACCCCCTTTTTTTAAAATTTATTTATTTTTTAATTAGTGAATCACCGTGAAGGTATAGTTACAGATTTATACATTTTTGTGCTCATGTTTTCCTCATACAAAGTTCGAGAACCCATCCTTCATCAGTGCCCATTCTCCACCACAAATAAACCCAGCATCCCTCCCACCCCCCAATTCCATCTCCCCCCACCCCACCCTGCCACTGTGGCAGGGCATTGCCTTTTGTTCTCTCTCTCTAATTAGGTGTTGAGGGGCCATTGTGTTCAGTCTCTAGTCTACATTCAACATGCACCCTCGGCACCATCTTCCCACCTTCAACAGAGAAGAGGCCAGGCAGTCTGGTGAGCAACGCGGCCAGAGAAATGCTCCGGACCCGAATCCGGGCCAACAACACCAGGGATCCAGACAGAGGAGGTACAGCTGGCACACCTTCTCCGGATGGGGCCCTGGCGACACTGAGAAGCAACTAACACGGCTCCGGGTTGCGGGACTGGAACACATCCGAGCCGCGTGGCCGCTGACGCGGCCTCGCGACCTTTTCTAAAAACTGAAAACATACAATCTTTTAATGACAAACCAATTATCAAATGCTTCCTTAGTAGGGCTGTCTTCCTTGGGGGGAAACTCCAACAACAATAGTGAGTTTTGTTTTGCAATATGGACTGTAAATCAAGGTAGAGAGAAAATGAAGTGAAATTCATCAGTTATACAGTTGGGGGGGGGCTGTGGCGGGGGTTATACTGGGGATTTTGGTGGTGGAATAGGGGCACTGGTAAAGGGATGGTGTTTGAATATTGTATAACTGAGACATAAACCTGAAAACTTTGTAACTTTCCACATGGTGATATAATAAAAATTTTAAAAATTTAAAAAAAAAAAAACAAAAAAACATGCATCACCCTTCCCCCGTGTGGCAGGAGGGCGCAGCATTGCAGAGATGATCAGGCCTGGTAATGCTCTGGGCCACCTGGAACACCCAGAAGTTCTGATGAAGGCACTAGAATCACACCCTGCTGTGTTCATGGGCTCCAGGGCTACACCAAATAGTACTCAGGGGACCATGTAATGAAGAAGATCCAACGGGAGGATCCATCCCTAGTGAGGTGTAGTAGCTCTCTCTTATCCAGAATGGTCCCTGTACTACCAGCTAGAGCAGCTCTCATTTCCAGCTCATGCCTAGTACAGTTTGACCCGCACCATCTGACCAGGAACTGCAGAGAGTGATCTCCAGGCTTTGAGCACCCTGAGGAAGTCCGAATAAAAATACTGCGAGTGTTGGAATGTCGTATAAAATGTATAATTAGCAGTATTGTAAATCCAGACAAATCCAAAAAAATGAAGAGGGAAGGAAGGAAGGAAGGAAGGAAGGAAGGAAGGAAGGAAGGAAGGAAGGAAGGAAGGAAGGAAGGAAGGAAGGAAGGAAGGAAGGAAGGAAGGAGGGAGGGAGGGAGGGAGGGAGGGAGGGAGGGAGGGAGGGAAGGAAGGAAGGAAGGAAGGAAGGAAGGAAGGAAGGAAGGAGGGATGGAGGGAGGGAGGGAGGAAGGAAGGAAGGAAGGAAGGAAGGAAGGAAGGAAGGAAGGAAGGAAGGAAGGAAGGAAGGAAGGAAGGAGGGATGGAGGGAGGGAGGGAGGAAAGGAGGGAGGGAGGGAGGGAGGGAGAGAGGGAAGGAAGGAAGGAAGGAAGGAAGGAAGGAAGGAAGGAAGGAAGGAAGGAAGGAAGGAAGGAAGGAAGGAAGGAAGGAAGGAAGGAAGGAAGGAAGGAAAGAAGGAAAGAGGGAGGGAGGGAGGGAGGGAGGAAAGGAGGGAGGGAGGGAGAGAGGGAAGGAAGGAAGGAAGGAAGGAAGGAAGGAAGGAAGGAAGGAAGGAAGGAAGGAAGGAAGGAGGGAGGGAGAGAGGGAAGGAAGGAAGGAAGGAAGGAAGGAAGGAAGGAAGGAAGGAAGGAAGGAAGGAAGGAAGGAAGGAAGGAAGGAAGGAAGGAAGGAAGGAAGGAAGGAGGGAGGGAGAGAGGGAAGGAAGGAAGGAAGGAAGGAAGGAAGGAAGGAAGGAAGGAAGGAAGGAAGGAAGGAAGGAAGGAAGGAAGGAAGGAGGGAGGGAGGGAGGGAGGGAGGGAGGGAGGGAGGGAGGGAGGGAGGGAGGGAGGGAGGGAGGAAGGACTGCAGAGGCTAGAGATTTGCTTGAGTATTTGGAGGCCAGAAGGAAAAAATTCCTACCCAAACTAGGAGGAGATGATGGGGCTTAATGCAGCTTCTCAAACTATCCATACTAAAGGATTTATTGTTTCTTTTTTTAATTTCCAGTCTCCATAAATGTAAGTACAAAAAGCATGAATACCAGGAGGCAGGCATTGGGTGAATAATGTAAAGTAAATTAACGGGGAAATTTCACACTTGAACAAAGAAGCAGGATAGCAGATGCTAAAGTATAGATGCATGAGGGCTGATATTTTACTGGGAAAAGAAAGCAATACTTAATATATCACTGTATCACTGTCATCTCATTGTTCATCGATTTACTCGAGCAGGCGCCAGTAACGTCTCCATTCGTCCCAGCCCGGAGATTTTAGCAGCCTCTCCTTACTCATTTTCCCCAATGATTGGAAGCTCTTTTCAGGGTCAGGGGAATGATATCTGCTATTGTTACTGTATTTGACATATTGAATACACCACAAGGAGCTTGCCGGGCTCTTCCGTGATCTTCCCTAGTACTACCAGGAATAATCCCCGAGCACCACCCAAAATCCAAAACACACAGCTGGAACAATTATTACAGCAGGTAGTAGGCCATCTGCCTTGCACATGGCTGACTGAGGTTCAATTCCTGGCATCGTGTGATTGCTGTGGTCTGGACCTGGCACATGATGAGGCTTTTCATCACCTAGACCGTGTGACCTGCAAATGCTCTAAATATCCAAGTGAGGGAGCTTGGGAGAGAGCACAGCAGGCAGCGCTCTTGCCTTGTACCAGTCAATGCCAATTAAACCCCAGCACCCCACAGGGTACGGTAAGTCCCCAGGAGTGAACCCTAAGCACAAAGCCAAGACAAAGCCCCGAGCACAGACAGGTGTGACCCAAAATCAAAACAGGAAAACATAGGGAAAACACACACATTCTTGAGTCTTTAAACTTGTTTGGGGGTCACTCCTATTAGTAGTGGGTGTCCATGTGGTGCCAGGGGTTGAACAGAGGACTCCCCATGCAGAGTTCAGGCTCCAGCCCTTAGAGTCATCTCCCAGGTCAAGACTTCTTAGTCTTCTGTTGAGAAACCACGATTGACAAAGTTATTCACACCTGAGCTTCAGGCATCATGATGGTCCAGCAACACCTCACCAGTATCTACTTCCCTCCACCAATGCCCCCGGGTTGCCTTCCACCCACCAGCCTGCCCCTGTAGCAGTCACATTTGTTTTTCCAATTTTAGGCATTGTTTTATAATACTGTTACTGACGGGGTGTCATGCTTCACACTTTACCACTGTCCAGCACCGCCTCTGCTGATCACCCATCATTTAGCAAATTGTAATCTGGAAAAGTAATGGATTTTTTTCCTGCCACACCCACAGTGCTCAGGGGTCACTCCTGGCTCTGCACTCAGGAATCGCTCCTGGCTGGGAAGAGACTGTATGGGATACCAGGGATCAACCCGGCTGTGTTCCAGCCCTCGGAAAATGTTTTAAAGAAGCTGCTGTGTGACAGGATCTTAGTCTGCCTGTTTCAGACCGTTTCAGTGTTTTTCTGACCACGGACCCCTTCTGACCTTGTTCCCATCCTGAGGCGCCTGGTTCTACACTTCAACCGTCCATTTTCATCATTTCCACCTGTGACTACCTTGAAGTACCCTGGGGGCCCATGTGGGGCATATAAGTAACCCTGGTCTATATCACTGTATCACTGTCATCCCATTGCTCATTGATTTGCTTGAGCGGGCACCAGTAACATCTTCATTGTGAGACTTGTTACTGTTTTTGGCATCTTGTAAAGATAGTCTTTTCCCAGAGTCTTGAAAAGACTAAAAGTATGTGTTAGACCAGTAGCTTCTTGTTTTCTGGTACCAAGGTACCAAGCATTGAACATACTTAAGCTCCAAAGGGAAAAAAGACCCCAAATAATTTGTTCTTTCTTATAGAGCAGGGGGCTGGAGCAATAGCACAGCAGGTAGAGCGTTTGCCTTGCACGTGGCCAATCAGGTTTCGATTCCTCCGCCCCTCTCGGAGAGCCCTGCAAGCTACCAAGAGTATCTTGCCCACACGGCAGAGCCTGGCAAGCATATTCGATATGCCAAAAACAATAACAAGAAGACTCATAATGGAGACGGTTGAATACTTAATATAGAAACAAATAAAGAAGCAAGAGATTTGCCTATCTTATTAGATTGAAGTCTCACCAGTTCCCCGACTCTCTCTCCCCCCACTATATACATGTACACACACACACACACACACACACACACACACACACACACACACACACACACCTCTCTGAACACAAGCAGCCCTCCCCAGGGCATACATAGTCAGATACACAGAGATAAATTCTTCTCTCCCTCACTCATTAGCTGTGGTCATTGAATTAGTTAGGTGGTTTCCCAATGCTCTGGTTTTTATCCATAAACAGGTATGCTAAGAGATAATTCATGGCCATAGCAATTTAATGAGGCATGTATATAATGAGCTAAGCCCAGAACCTGGCCCGCAGAAAGTGTGTAATAAAGGTTAATTGCCACCATTGTTATCTTTGTCAGTGTGGTTATGGGCTAAATGACAGGAGTCAGCCTTCTTATACTAAGGATCTTTGATAGCACAATCCAGGGATAACTAATTTTAGTAATGAATGCCACACCACAGGAGGCAGAAAGCTAAAGTTGTCTCCTTCTCTCCCTTTTGATTGGGTAAAATATGTGCACATACTCTGAAAGCATATTCAAGAGCACCCAAAGGTGCATAGTCATACTCCTGAAATGGAAAAATGGCCAGTGTAAGTACAATGTAGGAATGACCTGTTATACAGTTACAGAGAAAAAATTATGTGCCTTCTTAACAAAAGAATATTCTCTTACCCAGAGATATTACTTTTTCCAAAGTATACCTACTCTCTGAATGGATCACATGATTTTTTTTTTATGGGTTTGGTTTTTTTTTTCTTTTTGGGTCATACCCAGCAATGATCAGGGGTTACTCCTGGCTTTGCACTCAGGAATTACTCCTGGCAGTGCTTGGGGGACATATGGGATGCCAGGGATCGAACTCGGGTCGGCCACATGCAAAGCAAAAGCCCTACCTGCTGTGCTATCACTCCGGTCCTCATGGATCATGTGATGTTTTTAACAAGAGTTATTCCATTGTAGATATAGACAAGTAAGACTTCAATTATTTGTGTAGGAGGCGAATAATGAAGACCGAGAGTCATAGTATACCACAGGAGCCAAGAGAATTTGGGATAAAATACCAAGCGACAATGATTTTCAGCTGATAATTACATTTACATACTCACCTGTGCCGTGACAGCGTACAGTTGCCATGACAACTCCTGGAAGAGCCCGAGAATGTTCAGAATCTGGGCAATCCCTTGACTCCACGGAATCTCTACCCCAGGGGTCCTATTTCTTTCCTGAAAAATCATGAGTATTTCACCCCTAGTTAAAGTGTGTAAAAACAGAGGCTACTCTTTATGGAGTATACCCACAGTCTGATACTGTATACTATTATTTTCAGCATTCCTTGATCAGTCGTGCCTCGTCTTTCTGACTGGTGCTTGAATTCTCTGCCGTGCTGGTCAGAGGAACCTGGGTGTGGCCCTCCCTGCCGGGTCTTCACTGGGCACCTCCTGGCCATCAGTTCAGTTGTGAATTCTTGCTGTACGTGGGACAGACTCAGACTGCTTCCCGGGTGTTAGCAGGGAGAAGCAGCCTTGCAAGGGCCCAGTGATGGCTTCCCTCTCCCGTATCTCTGAGCCCTGTGATGTCCAGCAGGGTTAGCCCCTGTGCCCAGGTTCCCCCACCCAGGGCCCGGGAAGGGAAAGGGGGCGGCTCCCTCCCGTGTCCCTGCCTGGAAACCAAGGCCAACTGTAGGACCCGCCAACCTGCCACTTCTTTTTTGAGCTCAGCCTCACATGTAAAAAGACAGCTGCCACTATATGGTGTCTCAAGTGGATTGCAAGTCATGGGGAGGAGGGGTGAAAATAATTTATTTCCCCTAACTTCCGGTGTAGATAAGGTGGCGGTGTGCTAACAAACCATCTGTCATTGGCTCTTCAATAAGGGAAGTCCAGCTGATCACAGTAGCCAGGGCAAGAAATGTCTCCACTGTGACCGAATTTGAAGACACCAGAATAACATTGACTGGTTTGTAATTCCTGAAAATTTAACAATTGGTTTTCATGAGCCCACGCATCTGCCTCCGATACACCATTCTAAGTATCTGGCCTCCTTTCCTTTTTTCCCTCCTTCCCTCTCCCTCTTCTTCCCTCTACTCTTTCCTCTCCCTCCTTTTCCTCTTGCCCCTCCTTCTCCCTCCTTCCCCAGTCTCCCTCCAATATTCCTTTCCCTCCCCTCCTTTCCCTTTCCTTTCCCCTTCTCTCCTTCCCTCTCCCCTCCCCTGCCTTCCCTTCCCTTCTCTTCTCTCTCTCCCCACCCCCTTACTTCTCCAAGATTGATGCCTGGGATGCTTGAGCTGCTTTTGAACTAGTTCAAGCATCTGCTTCTCTCTTCAGCCTTGAGGTAACAGGCATCTTCCTGTAAGAGGAACTCAAGTTCTAATCTGGTAACTCCGGGTTGCTAGGCAACCCTCCATGGCTGTGTTCACAGGAAGAGACAGAGAGAGCCTGCGTGCGCTTCAAAGCTCCCACGGAACCGGCTTCTTCCTAGGATCACTGAAGGCCGCCCCCTACCCCATGCCCATCCCTCTTCTCTGGGCAAAATGCAGAAGTGGCTCCACCTACAAAGGAGGCTTTCCCTGGCCCTTGAAATTCTTTTTGTTGTTTTTTTGTTGTTCCTAGTGCAAGAGCAATCTCAGATACAAAAATCCCCTCCTCCACATCTTCATAACTGAGGCTGGAAGAGAGCTGGCATGCCAAGAAGCCTGAAAGTGGCAGTTTTCTGTTTTCTGTTGCCCCTGGTCGCACTGACACCCCATGTCACATATTGTAGCACTGACTGGGTATGAGTCACCCCACAGCCTCCTTTAGAATGAAACTGGGGCTGTGCCTCTCACGGTACAGATGGGGAGCTATGGAATGGCAGTGTCAGTGGCACGCGCCTCCCACAGCGGGAAGGAGTGGGCCTGCCCGCTTCCTGGCAGTCGCTCGAGCTCTCTCCACGCCACCAGCCACCACCGTCACTGACTCTAGCCCCTAACTGACTCCTTGCCTGTTTGCTTGATCCGAAATGTGAAAGCCTCGTGGAGAGAGACCAGAAACACAGAGCTGGTCTGAATTTGGCAGCCTCTGCTCTTCTGCCTTGCTCCCAGAAAACAGACCCCAGATGACCCAAAGACCCAGGAGAAGCAAAGCTTCAGCCGGGGCCCAGCCTTCAGCCTTACAGCCAAGCTGCAGCCAGCGGGCAGGGGTCAAGCAAATGACTTCTGATGCCAGTCCTGAGCTGTAGAGCGGTTTGCTTCCCTGCATTATGGGGCTGGCAAGTAACAGGAGTGTGAGAAGGCCACCTAGCCTGTCACCAAGTGCTGGCTCCAGCATGCTTCTTGGACCCGGAGAACAAATGGGTGCCATGCGCTCCTGACTGCAGTGAGCACAGGTGGCCCGAAACTCTGGGTCTTTTGACACAGGCCTCTGCACATTCACCATCTCTTAACAAAGACCGCTTTGTGGGGGTCAAGGGTACAGAGGGAGGAGGGTGAAAGGACCCGGGAATGACAAAGGAAGGGAAGGTCAAAGAGGAAAAATCCCTAATTCCAATGGCCTCTCAACGCAATCCCTCTCCCCAGCCCACATAGAGCTTTCCTCCCTCTCTCTTCCCCCCTTCTCCTCTCCGCCTCCTCCTCCTCTCTCACCGGAGTATTGCAGTGTTCTCTGAAGAGGTATCTCCCCAATGTTCTCTGAAGAGGTATTCTAAGTCCTCAGAATACTGAGTGGCTCTGTCTCTCTAGAGCTCTGGGCATCAGCGAGACGGGGTAAGGCGGGAAGCAGGGTTCCATCCACGGAGAAGTGAAAAGAGCCGGTGAGGGAGGACTTTCCTGTGGGTGAGCACAGCGCCTGGGCCCTGGGGAGACAAAGGTGAGTGAAGCCCAATTCCGGCTTTCAGCAGTGAGGGTGGTGCTGCTTCCAGGGAAGCAGGAAGCCTTTGACACACCTGGAATGAAGATTACCACAAGAGGCCCCAGCATACACAAAAAGGTTTTATTAAAAGAGGTTTTTCCGGAGCAACCGCTGTTGGAGAGGATGTGGGGAGAAAGGGACCCTTCTACACTGCTGGTGGGAATGCCAACTAGTTCAGCCCTTTTGGAAAACAATATGGACGATTCTCAAAAAACTAGAGGTTGAGCTCCCATTTGACCCTGCAATACCACTGCTGGGAATATATCCCAGAAAAGCCAAAAAGTATAGTCGAAATGACATCTGCACTTATATGTTCATCGCAGCACTGTTTACAATAGCCAGAATCTGGAAAAAACCCGAGTGCCCTAGAACAGATGACTGGTTGAAGAAACTCTGGTACATCTATGCAATGGAATACTATGCAGCTGTTAGAAAAAAAATGAGGTCATGACATTTGCATATAAGTGGATCAGCATGGAAAGTATCATGCTAAGTGAAATAAGTCAGGAAGAGAGAGACAGACATAGAAAGATTGCACTCATCTGTGGAATATAGAATAATAGACTATAAAACTAACACCCAAGAATAGTAGAAATAAGTACCAGGAGGTTGTCTCCATGGCTTGGAGGCTGGTCTCTCATTCTGGGCAACTCAGAGAAGGGAACACCAAGTAAAATGCTGTCAGAGGTCATGTGGGGGAAGGGTGATGCGGGCCAAATATAGACTAGAGACTGAACACAATGGCCACTCAACACCTTTATTGCAAACCACAACACCTAATCAGAGAGAGAGAACAAAAGGGAATACCCTGCCATAGTGGCAGTGTGGGGTGGGGGGAGACGGGACTGGGGAGGGTGGGAGGGATGTTGGGTTTACTGGTGGTTGGAGAATGGGCACTGGTGAAGGGATGGGTTCTCGAACTTTGTATGGGGGAACATGAGCACAAAAATGTATAAATCTGTAACTGTACCCTTACGGTGATTCACTAATTAAAAATAAACTATAAAAAAAAAAAAAGAGGTTTTTCCGGGGCTGGAGCAATAGCACAGCGGGTAGGGCATTTACCTTGCACTCGGCCAACGCAGGTTCGATTCCCAGCATCCCTGAGCACCGCCAAGGGTAATTCCTGAGTGCAGAGCCAGGAGTAACCCCTGTGTATTGCCGGGTGTGATTAAATAAATAAATAAATAAATAAATAAATAAAAGAGGTTTTTCCCCACCGAAATGGAAGAAAAGGAGTCAGGACCCAAGATTCTCTGGAAGAGTCTCCCTGAGTTTTTTTAAATGCATTTTTGGATCATATGTTCAACAGGTTTATTTACGGGTTTTTTAAAGAATGGGTTTGGGTTTTTCCAAGATTTTACCCTTTTTAGGTCCTTAGAAACCTCTATGGGGGTTGCTATCTTAGATTTTGCTGATATTGACAGGTGTGAAACTCACATCCTGAAATCTGCTGCAGAGTGTCAGAACCGGAAAGAACCAGCGTGAGACAGCATCCTGGCAGCCAGTTAACTCCCTGTCTTCGAGGCAGATGCTTCTGTAAGTGTTCCAAACCCCCAAAATCACATTGGAACTGTGAGAGGTTTCTTGAGCCCTTCTGAAGTCTACCCAAACCATAACGATGAGGTCTGAATCCCTCAGTAGGTGTGAAACAGGGGCTTAAGTTAGAGTTTAAAATTTAATTAAATTTTAGAGTTTAAAATTTGATTGATGAGACCTCCTGCCCATATTTCAATCAAACTAAAGTCAGAGAGCAGGAGATGCCAAGGGGCAGCTGAGTCTAGGGAACGTAACAACCATGGAGTGGAAAACGGTCATAGACTCACTTTGTAACCTGGGTAATTTGGAACAGATGCCAAATGTGCTCATGTCCTTGAGGTGGTCCGGACCTTGCTTTGCAAAATAACGTAGCTTGGAATTTCTGCTTCTGTACTCTCTCTCTCCCAACAGCTGCCTGCAAATCCCCAACCCCCATCAGATATTCTATAAAACAGCTCTTGCCTTTGTTCTGAGCCCAGTTATGGAGCACAAACTCAACTGGTTCTGCTTGCATAATATACCAGTGTTTGCCCACTTTTCAAGGCATGCCACTTAGTTTTTTTCACTGACTTTCACTGGGAATTTCCACAACAGGATCTGCTTTATAAATGATCATAATTTTATGTGAATGAGCATATTGGTTTGTGACAGCCTAGAAGAAAAAGCAGAGCAAAACTTTTCCTATTTTTCATTTCCTCTCAGCCAGTGACTCATAAAACCCTACATGCAATCAGATGTTCTGTTTTAAAAATAATTGAATAAATTAAGTGTTAGTATACAGTTTATCGGCGAGAGTCTCTTGCCCGCACGCCTGGCTGTCTTCCCCGGGGCCCCTCGGAGAGGGAGGGGATGGGCTCCAGCTTCCCTCCCTGCCCGGAGCAGAGCTCCCCAAGGCCGAAGACCTCCGGGGCCTAGCCACAGCCATGCTCAAGGCCCCTCTCCACACGTTTGGATGAGCCTCATGCATGAAGGTACTGGCAGAGGAACTCAGGTGTGTGGGACCCAGGGCTGAGACCTCCAAGCCTGCTCGAATCGGGACTGTGCCTCTTCTGCCCAGATTTCCCATTTTCCAGTAGGTAGGCGGTCACACCCAGGGACTGCCCCCAGCGCCGTGTAATCCCACCAATGGCCAACGTCCAGAGACTTAAAACCAAACTCCCGGAAGCACACAGCCGCTTCTCAGCCAGCGCGACATCTTATAGCCTACTTCTCCCTCTGGGAGAACCTGGCAAGCTACCGAGAGTTTTCTGCCCACATGGGAGAGCCTCGCAAACTCGTCATGATGTATTCATATGCCAAAACCAGTAACAGTGATGGGTCTAATTCCCCTGACCCTGAACGAGCCTCCAATGCAACATCATTGGGAAGGACGACAAAAGAGAGGCTTCTAAAATCTCAGGGCTAGAACAACTGGAGACATTACTGAGACTGCTCAAGAAAGTTGATGATCAACAGGATGATGATGATGATGATGATGATGATGATGATGATGATGATGATGATGATGATGATGATGGTGATAGTTTATCAGATGAAGGTCAAAAAACTAAACCTAGATCTTGGTTTCTAAATGGCATTATCCAGGGAAAGGAAACAGAGAGCATGGAGAAATGCCCAAATTCCAGGACTAGTGGAGGCAAGATGGAGGTGATCTTGAAACATCATGTACCAGAAAGGAAGGAAGGGCTATAAATACATCCTATTAAAAAGACATGGTATCCAGTAAGAGGTTTCTACCAGAAAACATTTTTAAAAAAATTTTATTACAGTGAGGTACAGTTACTATTTATGAACTTTCATTTTTGCATTTCAGTCATACAGTTATCATTTACATCCCTCCACCAGTGCCCATTCTCCTCCACAAATGTTCCAAGTATCCCTCCAACCACACCTACCCTAACCCCCACCACCCCACCCTGCCTCTGCAGCAGGGCATTCCCTTTTATTATCTCTTCTTTTGGGTGTTGTAGTTTGCAATAGAGGTATTGAGTGGCCATCATGTTCAGTCTATAGTCTATTTTCGGCATGCATCTTTCAACCCGAATTGGTCTTCCCAACATCCTCTACTTGGCGTTCCCTTCTCTATCTCAGCTGTCTTTTCCCCCAGCTTGTGAGACAGTTTCCAAGCTGTGGGGCAGACCTCCACTACCAGGAAACTTTTAAACAACTTAAGCATCAACAATAAATATGGCATTAATGTATTCTAACACACTTAATTTCAGTTGGGATCATAGCAATTATCAAAAAGAGAGAGGAGAGGAGGAGGAGGGGGAGAAAGCAGAAGGTGTTGGGGAAGGCAATTTGTTACAGAAGGATGCTAACTAAATCATACAAAAAGAAGGCTATAGAAAGAATTGGAAAAATTACTGTTTTTTCGTTACCAAATGTAATCATCTATACATCTATCAATGATTGAGTATTCCATGAGAGAGCCAACCTGGACCCTCCCAAAATGTTCAAATCTTTTTTTTTTAAATTGAATCACTGTGAGAACAGTTACAAAGCTTTCAGGTTTAAGTCTCAGGCATACAATGATCAAACACCAATCCCTTCACTAGTGCACATATTCCACCACCAACAACCCCAGTATACCCCCCATCCTACTCCCCACCCTGCCTGTGTGGCAGATGATTTTCACTTTACTCTCTCTTTACTTTGATTACATTCAATGTTTGGACAGAAATCCCACTACTATTATTTAGAATTTTCCCCCAACAATCAGACCTGCATTAAAGGCATCATTTGATAATTTTTTTTCTGTTGCTGGTAATGAAGAATATATGATTTTGGATTACTAGTATTTTAGCAATTAAGTCCAAAGTGATCTCTGCCAGAAGCCACTGGGTTCTGAAATTGGTTTGTGTGCCTCTGGGATCACGGCTGTTCAGGAGTGGAGGAGCCATTTGTGGGCGGCTGCTCAGGATCTCATCTGGGCGGGGAGCAGCGTCGGTACCGCCCCCCATCCAGAGATTTCCCAAGTGCCCCGTCACTGCAAACTCATACCTCCATCCAATGGGCTCTGAATGATGGCGGTCACCATGCCACTGCCACCAGAAGACCGAGAGACAAAAACCTTTCCCTTCCTGGGGCAGCACGGAGCTATAGCTTAGTTCACAGTCTAGGAGCCCAAAATGTTCAAATCTTTAACAAAGACTAGAGTCCAAAGAAAGGAAGTATTCTAGATTATGAGAGAGCAGATCTGGCAATGACATGCAATGCTTTATTTATTGATTCTGGAGCTAAAAACCAAGCAAGAAATACTCTATCATGAACCTTGTTTGGGCAAATGGGTAAATTTAATTGTTGTTTGTTTGTTTGTTTGCATTATTACTCACTTTGTGCTCAAGGACCAAAGTTCATGATAGAACACAAAAATAATAATAATAAAAAATCTTTATCATGAGCTTTTTGGGGACAAATGGGGAAATTTGGGGGGTTTTGTTTGTTCATTTGTTTATTTGGATTATTCCTGACTCTGTGCTCTAGGGCCACTCCTTGTGGGACATGAGAGACCGTGTGCAGTGCGAGGGATTGGACCCAGGTCAGCTATGTGTACGGGAAGTGCCTTGTTAGCGGTATGATCTCTCCAGCTCCCAAATAGGTCAGTCTACTCATGTATGGTGGCTTCATGTATTGATGTGAATTAAATGTCTTGGCTGTGATAAGTATAGTATATTTATATATGAGATTCCTTTTCCTTTGTAGGATATTTATGGTAAAGTAGTTAGGAGTAATGTCCTGATGTCTATGCCTCCATTTCCAAATAGACCACCATAAGAAAGCAAGCATAGAGAGAAAAAATATAAAGCAAATTGGCAAATGTTTATAATTAGCCTGCCTGAAGGGTATTCCTGGTATGATTCTTTCAATGTGTCTGTAGGTTTCAGTTTTTTTTTCAGAATAACAAGGAGGGCAAAGACAATAACCTTGTGATTCCTAAGGGATATATGAGGAAACAATGGTGAATGCATCTTCTGGAAGTTAGAGGCATTTGAAATCTTAGGGATTCTGGAATAAGATCTTGTAAATTGCCACCAGAGATCCTGATGTTGGATTACACTAGGCTGAAATCCTTGAGGGGTGCAGAACAGGGCGTGGTTGAGAGGATGAGAAGACTCTCTTTCCATTGCACCTGTGAGTGTGAGCAGAGACCTAAGAACAAGAACGGTCATCGAGTTGGTTGTTCCCATGTTTTCACCCGAGTGCACCCCCTTTATCAGTAGTTCCCTAGGGATAACTTTGTTTCTCATTCATTCATTATTCAACAAATATTAGCTGAGCACCTGCTTTCATGGAGCTTTGTGCTATAATCTTGGGATGCCAGCTGTTCCTGCCTTAGTGGCGCTCAGTTGCTCACAAAGAAGCCAAATAAGGGGCTGGAGTGATAGCACCTCGGGTAGGGCATTTGCCTTGCACACGGCCGACCCAGGTTCAACTCCCAGCATCCCATATGGTCCCCCAAGTACCACCAGGAGCAATTCCTGAGCACAGAGCTGGGAGTAGCCCCTGAGCATCGCTGGGTGTGACCCAAAAAGCTAAAAAGAAGAAGAAGAAGAAGAAGAAGAAGAAGAAGAAGAAGAAGAAGAAGAAGAAGAAGAAGAAGAAGAAGAAGAAGAAGAAGAAGAAGAAGAAGAAGAAGAAGAAGAAGAAGAAGAAGAAGAAGAAGAAGAAGAAGAAGAAGAAGAAGAAGAAGAAGAAGAAGAAGAAGAATGATCAGACACCCATCCCTCCACAACTGTAAACTTTCCACCACCAATGTCCCCATTATCCACCCCCCCCCACCTCCATCCCAGTCCTCACCATGCCTCTATGGTAAACAATTGCTCAGACACTCCCTCTCTCTTCATACATGTTAACAGAGATGCAGGGTCCCCATCCTTGTCTAGGATCCTCTGCTCTCAGCAAATATTTAAAAGAGAAACTCCAAGTCCTTTTTAAATCACTTTTCCAAAATACTTAGCTCAATGGCCAGAAACATAAACCGGGAAATTCACTCCTCCCAGTTTTGCTCACTCACAGGAAGAATACTAGGGGAATTTGTGCAGGTTAGACATTCCCAGTAGAATGGCCACGAAACAATGTGACTCTAATCACCCTTGAGTGGAAACAGTCCTCAATTCCCCCAAAAGTCAGAATCTACAGAGGAACCTTACTCAAAGCAGGGAGGGAAGAAATGAAAGCACCTATTTACAAGCTTTGGAAAGGTGTTCAAAAAGCTTTGAGTCCATCCAACAACCATCCGTTTGTTTTGTCTCCTTTCTCTAATACTTAAATATAATTTTGCTGTCTGCCAGATTAAATTACCTTCTGGACCAATTTATGCCCCCCAGGTTAAGTGCTATAATTATCCTTAATAGGCATAACTATCAACCTGGTTTTGCATAATGGTTATAAAGTTTTATGTCTTTTAATAATCCTCCTACAAAATGAGCCTCAATTTTTCTCAGAGAGCTGACATTCTGCAGCAAGCATCGAACCAATTCCCAATCTTGCTTTTATGCAGTGAAACACGAAGAGCTTGAAAATGAGGGGTTCGGGTTGTGTGTGTGTGTGTGTGTGTGTGTGTGTGTGTGTGTGTGTAATATTGTTCTTTCAAGAAAACTGGCAAACCATGGAAATCCTACATAGATTTTACAACAACAAAACTCAGGTCCTACAACCCTTTCTTTCTCCATACAGAGATTGCAAGTGCAACTGGTCAAGAAAATTCATTTCACGGAGCGATAGCACAGCGGGGAGGGCGTTTGCCTTGCATGTCGCTGACCCAGGTTCGATCCCCCACATCCCATATGGCCCCCCGAGCACCGCCAGGAGTGATTCCTGAGTGCAGAGCCAGGAGTAACCCCTGAGCGTCACCGGGTATGACCCAAAAAGAAAAAAAAACGGAAGAAAGAAAACTCAGTTCACTTCCTAGACTGAAGATGATGAGAAATGGACCCTATTTAGAGTCTCCCTGTGCTGGAGTCTCTTCCCCAGGAGAAAGAGCCAGGGGCTGTCCTCTGTAGCTGCAGTGTGTCACTTTTCAATCACTTGTTCTGCTCCATTTCGTCCATGGAGCTCTCTTGTTCCCAGTGAAGGCTGGGTCTAAGAGCTCCTCTTCTTTCTCATTCCCTCTCGCCCTCCCTGTGCTGTTATTGCTGATATCATTGCAATGGCGAGGGTCACACACATGCGGCTTTGGTACTTGCCCCACTTTTTGCTATGGTGCTCACCGGGGGTTGCACCAGCTTCTGAGGCGGGGGGTGGGGCGGTGGCACCCGGTGCCAGTACTCGCATCCTGAGCCACAGTGCTACCGAGAGTTGCACTCTCTTAGTTGTGGTGCTTGTGTCCAAGTTCGCCAGGGGTCATGCTCTTAGTTGAGGCACACAGAGCCTGGTTGTGGTGTTTTCTGGGGCCACTGGAACACCCACACACATGCGCTCCAGGTGTAAGGCGTAGTGCTCACCCCTCTTTTCAGTTGTGGTGCTTGCTGGGGGTCCCACCCCTGCTTTGCAATGCTCATTCACACCTGGCTATGGTACCAGGGGTGACACCAGGGAGTGCAGACAGCAGAACTGCCAGAATCATTTTGAATGCATGGGAGACCCCCAGGATTTAAACTGGTGACTTTTATACAACGAGGCAGGTATTCCCATCAGCTGTACTATTTTTTCATCCAGGCACAGGAATTTCTTTTCAATTTTTTGTAGGTGGATGTCATGCTACTTCCCACCCCATCCAAGTGGAATTCATATATTTTGTTTTTGTTTTGTTTTCTTTTATATTTATCTGGTTTTAAGTAAAAATAGACTTTGTACTGAGAAGGAGAGGAACATATATAGAATGACTGCATTTATTTGTAGGATATAATATATATATATAATATGAGACTAATATTCAGGGCCAAGGAAAGCAGGGGCCAGGAATTCTGGTTAATGGTTGGAGGCTTGCACAAGTCTGTGTGTGTTGGGGCGGAGTGGGGGAACAGAGAGCAGTTAGGGTAGAGAAGGGACCACTGTGACAATAATAGTTGAAAATGATCATTCTAAACAATAACTGAGTGTTGAAAGTAGGTAAAAGGAAATACATGATAACATTTCAGTACCTGTATTGCAAACCATAATGCCCAGAAGGAAAGAGAGAGGGGGAGAGAGAGAGAGAGAGAGAGAGAGAGAGAGAGAGAGAGAGAGAGAGAGAGAGAGAGAGAGAGAGGAGAAGGAGAGGAGGAGGAAGAGGGGGAGGATGAGGAGAGATGGAAAAGAAAAAGGAAAAGGAGTGTCTGTCATAGAGGTGAGGGTGGAGGGCAGGAGGGGACACTGGTGGTGGGAAATGTATGCTGGTGAAGGAACTGGTATTGGGACATTAGCACTGTATCACTGTCATCCCATTGTTCATCAATTTGCTAGAGTAGGCATCAGTAACATCTCCATTGTAAGACTTGTTACTGTTTTTGGCATATCAAATACGCCAAGGGGAGCTTGCCAGTCTCTGCTGTGCCAGCATTATATGAATTATATGAACGAAATCCAGTATGAACAACTTTGTAACTGTATATCTCACTGTCATTCAATTAAAAGTGAATAACTTTAAAAAATGGACTTTGTACTTAACAAGGAGAGACAATTCAGCAAAATTGTCACAAAGGAAGAAAAGGGGTTATACACTAGGGGTTCCCTTTGAGCAGCAGATCTGACATGTCTTGAGGCCAGGATAAAAGAGGAAATAACCTTCCCTAGGAAGAAGGCTAAGAGGAGGGGGTGTGAGGGACGGGATGAAGAGGGGTGGAATGACAGAGCAGCTGACTTGATGTAGCCTGTTCTCAGGCTGTGTGGGGGTCAAGATCTGGAACTCGGTGGAAGGAGAGACTACAATGGATTTTGTTCTGATGGATCAGTATTGACACATATTTCAGTCCATCATTGATGAGGCAGAGTGGGACTCCATGGGGGTGTATCTGACATTGAGGTCAAAGAAGTGGACAATCTTCTCTATATCAAAGGGGAAGCCCGCTTCTTTACAGTAATCTGTTTCTGGACTGCCAAAGGGTGGAATGTTTTCTTAACCATCATTATTTGCCAAGAATAAAGAACATGGTAAAGTTCAACAAGGTCCATAGCCACACTCTGGGCTGGACTCCAAGAACCCAGAACATACCAGGTTATGCTTTGTTGACTTAAAAGAAGAAAGTAGCATCTGTGTTGGCAGAAGGAGTGGGCAGGGATGTCCCATCTGGGCCATTGGCTTTTCCAGAGTCCTCATCTTCCTCCTCCAGTTCTCTGCATTTGGGAGCAGACCCAAGTGCTCTGTGAGCTTGAGAACACTGGGATTTTGGAAGGGTCTTTCAGTTCTGCTACCTACCTACTTTCTATACCCTTATTAGTTCAGTACACAACAATCTTCATTTGGAATTTCAACTATCTCATCACTTTTCAAAAAATATCCTTTTACCTAACCATAATATTTATTTTTTAGCTTTTGAGCCACACTCAGCTGTGCTCAGGGCTTACTCTTGGCTCTGTCATCAGGGATCACTCTTGGTTCTGCACTCAGGAGGCCATATCGGATCAAGGATCAAACTCAGATCAGTCCCATGCAAGACAAGCACCATGCCTGCTGTACTATCATTCCTGCCCCTACCTAGTTGTAGATTTTTTAAAATGTTACATGATCATCAACAAAAATATAGAGAATGTATAAACAATTTCTGCACATGGTCGACCTGGTTTTGATTCCTCCGTCCCTCTCGGAGAGCCCAGCAAGCTACCAAGAGTATCCTGCCCGCACGGCAGAGCCTGGCAAGCTCCCCGTGGCGTATTTGATATGCCAAAAACAGTAACAACAAGTCTCACAACAGAGACCTTACTGGTGCCTGCTCGAGCAAATCAATGAACAACGGGATGACAGTGACAGTGATCTGGATTTAATCCTGTCATTATCTGATCCACTGAGCACCACCAGAACAACCTCGAGCACTTAACCAAGTATAGTCATTGAGTATCACTGGGTATAAGCCCCAAAACAAAACAAATGAACAAAATCTATGTACTACAACCAGAAAGTAACTGCACTTAATATTTAGCCATATTTCCCTTTTAGGCCTCTTAAAATGCCTCATCCTGAATATGTGATTTTTCCATGATATAAGACCTAGAATGTCTCACTGTTGATATCGCTCTTAATATTGTTATTGGTGTAGATGGTTTTTCTGTGGGGTATTTTTTTTTCAGGGGAAGAAGGGTCTAGGCCATACCTGGAAGTGCTCTATGTTTAATCCTTATTCTGTACTCTGGTACCATATGAGGTGCCAGTGTTCAAACCAGGGCCAGCTACACACAAGGCAAACACCAAACCCTCTTTACTCTGTCAGATCCCAGATGAGGTGGGTTTTTTGTTTTTTGTTTTTGGTTTTTTAATGGTCTCCAGCTCTAGCCCATCAGCCAAAGACCCCCAGGAATAAATCTTTAGTTAAACATGCTGAATTTACTGCTCATTTAAATGAGGATAAAATAAAAAGGGGTTTCCACTAGAGAGAGCTATTATTAAGGATGAGAGGAGGAGCCTGTACAAAGTGACTCGGAGGGGCCCCCACGGGAGAGTAGGGCTTTGTTCTGGACTGGTTGCTGCTTGGAAACGAACAATTGTATGATAGGGTACATGAATCATTCCTTTCTGGAAGGTGGGAGGCATGAAATCAAAACAGCCAAGTTGCTGCTCAGAGCTTGATGGGGGCTAGGGGATTATTGCGTGTTTTTAATAAAGTTTGTGTTTTTAGTCCAGGTTCAGATTTAATGAAGGGGAAATTGTGTTTTGGCTCTTGACCCAGCAGATCAATGGGTGGCCTGGTTCAATACTCATGATCTTGACTGTGTTTCTGTTCAGGTAGGGTGTTTGCCTTGCACGCGGCCGACCCAAGTTTGATTCCTCCATCCCTCTCGGAGAGCTACGGAGAGTATCCCGCCCGCACAGCAGAGCCTGGCAAGCTCCCCGTGGCATATTCAGTATGCCAAAAACAGTAACAAGTCTCACAATGGAGACGTTACTGGTGCCCCCTAGAGCAAATCAATGAACAATGGGACAACAGTGCGACAGTGCTACAGTGCTATTCAGAGAGAGACACCCTGGTTTAGCTGCAGGCCCCTCACTCTTGCACACTATATTGGTGAATGTTCTGCAGGGAAACAACCAGCTGGCTACGTAGCAGGAGAGATACTAAGAAATTTATCAAGGAATGGTTCACCTCAAGAAGTCTGTGAAAAGCCAGTGGTGTAGCTCAGTGTAAGTCAAATACCTGAGATTCAGGGCGTTCCTACAAGTCCCAGAGCCCCACAGCCTGAGAGTTAAGAGTTCCTGAGTCCAACAGCAGGAGCTGATGTCCCAGTCAAGGAAAGAGCAAGAGAACGAGGACATGACTCGAGTGGTAGCACGTGTGAGGCCCTGAGTTTGATCCCTGGCACTGCATCCCCACCCCTAGTCTCTGGGTGTGATCCTGGTCAACCCTGAGCCTTACTAGGTGGCCTTGGTGTCCAAAAGCACTAAACCACCAGCCCCTCAGGCAGCACCAGGATCTAAAGAAAGAGAATGAAAAAATTCTCCCTTTTGACACTGTTTTGTTCAAACAAACAAAAAACAGATTAAATGGTGCCTGCCCACTCTGATGAGGACAGAACATTCAGTCTAAGGAATCAAATGTCAGTTTCTTCCAGAAACACCTTCACAGATATACCCAGAAATAATGTTTTGTTTTGTTTTGTTGCTTTTTGGGTCACCCCCAGTGATGCTCAGCGGTTACTCCTGGCTCTGCACTCAGGAATTACTCCTGGCGGTGCTCGGGGGACCATATGGGATGCTGGGAATTGAACCCGGATCGGCCGCATGCAGGGCAAATGCCCTACCTGCTGTGCTATCACTCCAGCCTCAGAAATAATGTTTTACCAACTACCCAGGGTCTCCCTCAGCCCCATCTAGTTTACACATCATATCAACCAACAATCATATTTTCTTATGATTGATCTTCCAGACTTTTCTAGGTAAACATTCAATTTGCCTCTAAAAATTCAAATGAAATTTATTTCATTCTTTATATATGCCTCTATAGCCTAGTTCTCCCTCTCAGAGAACCTGGCAAGCTACTGAGAGTTTTCTGTCCACATGGGAGAGCCTGGCAAGCTCCCTGTGGCGTATTCATATGCCAAAACCAGTAACGATGGGTCTCATTCCCCTGACCCTGAAAGAGCCTCCAATGAGGCTCGTTGGGAAGAACGAGTAGAGAGGCTTCGAAAATCTCAGGGCTAGGATGAATGGAGACGTTACTGAGACAGCTCAAGAAAATTGATAATCAACGGGATGATGATGATGATGATGATATATGCCTCTCACTCTTTTGCTGTTCTAGATTACACATCTAGAGTAGTAGGGCCCTATGAAGCAGAGAGCTCTTCTTGCTCTTGTCTTATTTCTCAAGTTTATTGAATTCCTGCAGGCATCAATGAGTTGAGTTGTTTGGGATGGCATTTGGGAGGATAGTTGATACCCATGGTGGTTATTCTTGAACATCCTAAATAAGGACCTTCTTTGTTGCAGTTTATTCAGGAATGAGTACTAAGTGTATTAAATACTATTTTATATATATGAAAATTATCATGTTTCTCTTTTGTCTACTGATGTGTTAAATGAACTGTTAACCTATTTTAAAATTTTAAACAACTATTAAAATAGTTAAGAGAAGTGAGAGAAGAAATCCGGAGTTCCGACCTTCATCGATGATCGAGGATCAGGGACACTACCTTGTTTGCCAAGCCGTCGAAAATCAGATAGGCCGAACACCGTAATGCGATTTGGAGATGACTGCTGGACTAGAGCCGTTACCGACTGAATTCCAAGGGACATCAAAAGAACACCTGGATGCCCACCTACGAGATGGTCAGACTTCTTTGTCAAGACCCTGAATGAACAGTTAGATGCTCTTCGTGTTCCTGGAGCGAGAAGATGCCATTAGGCTACACTAGCACGCAACAGGGTTGAATGGAGACATTACTGGTGCCCGCTCGAGCAAATCGATGAACAACAGGATGACAAGGGATACAACTGACAAGTGACTAAACTACTCTTCCACTAAAAAAAAAATACTCTTGCACTAAAAAAAATACTCTTGCACTTCCATAATTTTGGTGTAGCCTGGATATATAGTACAAAGTTTAAGGAGTTCACGCTGTGTGGCCAACCCAAGTTTCATCCCTGATAGCACAGATGGTTGCCTAAGCACCACCAGAAATAATGCCTGAGCACAGATCAAGGAGTAGCCCCTGAGCATCACTGGGTATGGCCAAAAGCAAAAACAAACCAGAGTTATAGTGTGGGATTAGCCCTGAATGAGTGTCTAGATTCCAAGCACCCATTCATTCGGAATGACTGCTTCTATTAATAGACAAGTTTGGTTTCTAAGCTTTGTGATGTCATCCTGACTGCGCTTTGGCATCTAAGTTATTACAGTTTCACAAAATAAATTGGGAGATTCACAGCTTTTTCATGAACCTAGAAATAAATTTAACCCTCCCCCCCCAAAAAAAAAGAGATTTGCTCCTTTAGAGTAACATTGACCCACAGACCATTTTGCAAGGATGGAAACATTTTTGGTCTGATGTGGCAACCACTTCTCCATATGTAACTATTGAGCACTTGAAAAGTGGTTATTACCTGCAGCCAAAGGGGTGGGTAGTTAGAGGCCTAGAGCTCATGCAAAGACTACTGGAGACATAAGTTCTCTCTTCATGAGCGCCTGAGCACCACTGGTATAACCTCAGTGGTTCCTGAGACATCTGCAAAAACACCCAAGAAGGAAAAGTGATTAGCATCACCAAGGACCTCTACTTGAAAGTGTGTGTATGTGTGTGTGTGTTTTTGGGGGGGATGTCAAAGATCAAACCCAGGTCCCAGGTCTCATGCATGCAAGGCATGTGCTTTACATTGAGTCACGTCCCTGACTCCTCAATTTTTAATTTAATTTTCATGATTTCAAATTTGAAAAGTCACCTGTAGCTTGTTGCTTACAGGACCTGACTCTAGTGTTTGAATGAAATAACTTACAATACTATATTGGTCCTGAGCTTTTCTCTTTTTATATTTTTTTTTAATTTTTGAAATAGATTGAAAAACTATAAGACTGAAATTCTAGAGACAGTAATTTCTACATATGAAGAAGAAAACCTCAGTCTGCATGCAAGAGAAACTTGAGACATCGAACCAAACACTTATGCGAATGCTTTTCCATGCAGAAAAATTTGAGGCCAGGTTGCAAGCCTTCACAAGAAACAACTATGAAGTGAGATAAAGAATGCGTGAGTGTCATTCCCGCAGTGCTGATCTGAGATCAAGAATGCTTCAAACTGTCAAGTTTTGAAAGCCCATCCTTGTTGAGTAAAGCTTTGGTCTGGGAGCAGTGGAAGCCACCGTTCATTAGGAAACAACCTTTCTAACCCATGACATGAGTTAGCATTTCTGACACATAAATAGCACAGGAAGAATTGGAACACTGTCTTTCTTAGGAAATCAGCTGTTTACGTAACCCAGTGTGCTTGTTTGTGATCATTGAATTAGGTTGTGTATTGCCCTTGAAGGGCTGGAGCGATAGCACAGCGGGTAGGGTGTTTGCCTTGGATGAGACTGACCCAGGTTCGATTCCTCTGTCCCTCTCAGAGCCCGGCAAGCTACCGAGAGTATCCCGCCCGGACAGCAGAGCCTGGCAAGCTCCCCGTGGTGTATTCAATATGCCAAAAACAGTAACAACAAGTCTCACAATGGAGACGTTACTGGTGCCCGCTTGAGCAAATTGATGACCAACGGGACGACAGTGATACAGTGCTAATTTTTGAAAACAGGGGTGGTGGGCAATACCAGGCAACACTCCAGGTCTACTCTCAGCAGCTCAGTGCTTAGGAGTTGCTCCTGGTGATGCTCAGGAAACCAGTAGGTGCCAGGGAACAAACCTGGTCTCCCACAAGCAAAACATTCACTTTAGCCCTCTGAGCCATCTCCCCAGCACCTTCAGCAATCTTTGGGTAATTGCTTTCATCTCTACCTTTATCCCTTTGCATTACTATGCAAACATCTATTCATTTGCACTAGAAGTCTGGTGTCATCAGGAAGCCCAAACTCACAGCCTGTCCCAACCACCTCATGGTGGGTTTTCACTGTGTCACTTGAGGGAGGCAGGTGTGTTGGTGGGGGAAGGGTGAGGGAGAGGTTCCCAAGAGAGGGACACTTCAGTTTCCCAGACACTCCTCCCTCCAGGCCGCCTTGCTCCCTTGGCACTCTGCAGCGCTGGCTGGCTGGCTGCCTGCAGAGGGGGCAGAGGGGGGCGGGATCCTGGGCTGACTGCAGGCGCCCACGCTGTTCTTTCTGACCTTCCTATTCTGTGAGACCATTCTAGTCATTGTAAATCAGTCATTTCACTTAAGCACTGTAGCACCGTAGCACTGTGTCCTGTTGTTCATTGATTTGCTCAAGTGGGCACCAGTAACGTCTCCGTTGTGAGATTTGTTGTTACTGTTTTTGGAATATTGAATACACCATGGGGAGCTTGCCAGGCTCTGCCATGGGGGCGGGATACTCTCGGTAACTTGCCAAGCTCTCCGAGAGGGGCAGAGGAATTGAACCAGGGTCACTGCGTGCAAAGCGAACGCCCTACCTGCTATGCTATCGCTCTGTTGACTTAAGCACTATCTGTACTATATTCTCAAATGTAAAGCCAACATTCCCTTATAAGGATAAAACACATTTTTATGCCATTATAAGCTCATTCAGATTTTTCCATAAAGTTTTCTTGCATCTCCTCAGTCTTAATATTTTCATATGGTTCCTTTCAATGTTTACTGAAGGCTGGAGCAACAGTACAGTGAAGAGGGTACTTGCCTTGCTTGCAGCTGACCTGAGTTCGATATCCCCAACATAAATTAATGTTGTGCCCCTCCCCAAACATTAATTAATTTAAAAAATTATTGAGGTTCTGTGCCACTGATGGTTTTACAATATTGCCCTGGGTGGTTTCTCATGCACATAACTCCCACGCTACACCCATCCCCGGTGCTGCTCCCTTTCAACCCCAACAACAGCCGCAGCTCAACTGTGTGGGTCAGTTCTCTCATTTGTCTCTTGTTGCTACCTTGCTGTGTATCTTTCTGTCCCACATATGAGCTTCTCACTCTTACTATATTGTGTGTTTGTAAGGTTGTTTTTTTCTTTTTGGGTCACACCCAGCGATGCTCAGGGGTTAGTCCTGGCTCTGCACTCAGGAATTACTCCTGGCTGTGCTCGGGGGACCATATGGGATGCTGGGAATCGAACCTGGGTTGGCCACTTGCAAGGCAAATGCCCTACCCACTGTGCTATTGCTCCAGCCCCAGTGTTTGTAAGATTTATCTATTTCATGCTGATTTTTAAATGCACTAGTATAGAATTATACATACTATTAATTTTTGAATCTCACAACAGAGACGTTACTGGTGCCCACTTGAGCAAATTAATGAACAACAGGATGACAGTGCTACAGTGCTACATACCTACAAAAAAGAGAAATTGTTTTTGAAAAATAAATGGGTCCATTGATTATTTGCAACGTTGTGAAATTTCAGGAGTTCAATTTTATGAATCTATATGTGGGTAGGTGTCATCACTTCCATGATAATTTCTTTTTAATTTTTAAAAATAAAATGAGTCGCTATCCTTTTTTTTTTTAATTTATTTATTTTTAATTAGAGAATCACCGTGAGGGTACAGTTACAGATTTATACACTTTTGTGCTTATACTTCCCTCATACAAAGTTTGGGAACCCATCCCTTCACCAGTGCCCATTCTCCACCACCCGTAAACCCAGTGTCCCTCCCACCCTCCCCAATCCCATCTCCCCCCCACCCCACCCTGCCACTGTGGCAAGGCATTCCCTTCTGTTTTCTCTCTCTAATTAGCTGTTGTGGTTTGCAATAAAGGTGTTGAGTGGCCGCTGTGCTCAGTCTCTAGCCCTCATTCAGCCCGCAACTCCCTTCCCCCACATGGCCTTCGACTACAATGTAGTTGGTGATCGCTTCTCTGAGTTGACCTTTCCCCGGAACGTGAGGCCAGCCTCGAAGCCATGGAGTCAACCTCCTGGTACTTATTTCTACAGTTCTTGGGTGTTAGTCTCCCACTCTGTTATTCTATATACCATAGATGAGTGCAATCTTTCTATGTCTGTCTCTCTCTTTCTGACTCATTTCACTCAGCATGAAACTTTTCATGCCCATCCACTTGACTACAAAATTCTTGACCTCCTTTTTTCTAACAGCTGCATAGTATTCCATTGTATAGATGTACCAAAGTTTCCTCAACCAGTCATCCGTTCTGGGGCATTCGGGTTTTTTCCAGATTCTGGCTATTGTAAACAGTGCTGCGATGAACATACATGTGCAGATGTTGTTTCGATTGTACTTTTTTGCCTCTCTGGGATATATTCCCAGCAGTGGTATTGCTGGGTCAAATGGGAATTCAATATCTAATTTTTTGAGAGTCGTCCAAATTGTTTTCCAGAAGGGCTGAACCAGTCGGCATTCCCACCAGCAGTGAAGAAGGGTCCCTTTCTCCCCACATCCTCTCCAACAGCGGTTGCTTTTGTTCTTTTGGATGTGTGCTAGTCTCTGTGGTGTGAGGTGGTATCTCAAAGTTGTTTTGATCTGCATCTCTCTGATGATTAGTGATGCAGAGCACTTTTTCATGTGCCTTTTGGCCATTCGTATTTCTTCCTTGGTAAAGTTTCTGTTCATTTCTTCGCCCCATTTTTTGATGGGGTTGGATGTTTTCTTCTTGTAGAGTTCAACCAGTGCTTTATATACCATTGATATCAACCCCTTATCTGATGGGTATTGTGTAAATATCCTTTCCCATTCTGTGGATAGTCTTTGTATTCTGGTCACTGTATCTCTTGCGGTGCAGAAGCTTTTTAGTTTAATGTAGTCCCATTTGTTGATCTCTGTTTTTACTAGATTGCTTAGTTCCGTGTCACCTTTGAAGATACCTTTATCTTCAATATCGTGGAGGGTTTCGCCGACCTTGTCTTCAATGTACCTTATGGTTTGTGGTCTAATGTTGAGGTCTTTAATCCATTTTGATCTGACTTTTGTGCATGGTGTCAGGTCAAGGTCTAAACCCATTTTTTTGCATGTGGTTGTCCAGTTGTGCCAGCACCATTTGTTAAAGAGGCTTTCCTTGCTCCACTTCACATCTCTTGCTCCCTTATCAAAGATTAGATGGTCATACATTTGGGGTTGTGTGTAGGGATATTCCACCCTGTTCCATTGGTCTACGGCTCTGCCTTTGTTCCAGTACCATGCTGTTTTAATTGTTACTGCTTTGTAGTAAAGTTTGAGGTTGGGGATGGTGATGCCTCCCATCATCTTTTTCCCAAGAATTGTTTTAGCTATCCTTGGACGTTTGTTATTCCATATGAATTTTAGGATTGCTTGATCCATTTCTTTGAAGAATGTCATGGGTATACTTAAAGGGATCGCATTGAATCTGTATAATGCTTTAGGGAGTATTGCCATTTTGACAACATTGATTCTCCCTATCCACGAGCAGGGTATATGTTTCCATTTCCTCATGTCCTCTTTGATTTCATGGAGTAGCGTTATGTAGTTTTCTTTGTAAAGGTCTTTTACTTCCTTGGTTAAGCTAATTCCGAGGTACCTGATTTTCTGGGGCACGATTGTGAATGGGATTGCTTTTTTCATGTCCCTTTCCTCTGCCTCATTGTTTGCATATATGAAGGCCATGGATTTTTGGGTATTGATTTTGTAGCCTGCAACTTTACTGTATAAGTCTATTGTTTCTAAGAGTTTCTTAGTAGAGGTTTTAGGCTTCTCCAGATATAGTATCATGTCGTCTGCAAATAGTGAGAGTTTGATTTCTTCCCTTCCTATCTGGATGCCCTTGATCTCTTTTTCTTGTCTAATAGCTATCGCAAGTACTTCCAGTACTATATTGAAGAGGAGTGGTGAGAGTGGGCATCCTTGTCTTGTGCCTGATCTCAGAGGAAAGGCCCTTAGTTTTTCCCCGTTGAGGATAATGCTTGCCGTAGGCTTGTGATAGATGGCTTCGTGAGTCGCTATCCTTTAATCAAGAAAATAAAACCTCTTTTCAGGTTTTGGGGCTGGAGTGATAGCACAGTGAGTAGGGTGTTTGCCTTGCACGAGGCCGACCTGGGTTCAATTCCCAGCATCCCATATGGTCCCCTGAGCACCGCCAGGGGTGGTTCCTGAGTGCAGAGCCAGGAGTAACCCATGTGCATCTCTGGGTGTGACTCAAAAAGCAAAAAAAAAAAAACAAAAAAAACCCTCCTTTCAGGTTTTGGGCCCACAGACAGTGGTGTTCAGGGACTACTCCTGGTTCTGTGCTCAAGGATCACTCCTGGAAGTCCTAGAGATCAGACCAGGTCAGCTGTTTGCAAGGCAAGTGCCTTATCCTTGTACTATCTGTGTGTGTGTGTGTGTGTGTGTGTGTGTGTGTGTGTGTGTGATTATCTGCTGCCACCACCCCCTCTGAGAGATGTGTTTCTGATGAAAGAACCTCCCTCTTAATCTTGAGGCCAGCAGTTCACTCCCCCATGCTGTCTCAGGCACGAGCACTGTCCGGCTGTTGTGTGGGTTGAGCCTTAGCTGCTCTTGGAGCACCCCAATGTGTGGGCGAGTTCCCCCTGCACTGCAGCTAGATGTGTGTGAGCTACTAATGTGCAAGTCAGACAGTAAGACACCAGGCAAGCCCTGCAGCCAGGAGTGCCCCCTCTGGCAAGCACTGCAACCAGAGGGACAGACAGAGGTACCACCACTAAAGAAGTGTGACGCCTGGCCGGCATCACGGTCAAGTGTGCGAGCAACACAGCCTGATGCATGACTCCAGGAAGGCACAACTCAGAGGTCTGAGTGCCTCAGCCAAGCTTGCATGCAACCCTGTCATTGCAACAACAGAGGGAAGGGAAGGGAAGGGAAGGGAAGGGAAGGGAAGGGAAGGGAAGGGAAGGGAAGGGAAGGGAAGGGAAGGGAAGGGAAGGGAAGGGAAGGGAAGGGAAGGGAAGGGAAAGGAAGGGAAGGGAAGGGAAGGGAAGGGAAGGGAAGGGAAGGGAGGGGAGGGGAGGGGAGGGGAGGGGAGGGGAGGGGAGGGGAGGGGAGGGGAGGGGAGGGAGGAAAGGGAGGAATTTATTTTATTTCTATATTTGTTTATTTATTTATTTAGGTTTAAGGGCACACACAACGAAGCTCAGGGCTTACTACTGGCTCTGTGCTGACTCCAGGTAGGACTCAGGGAACCATATATAGTGCCAGGGATCAAACCTTGCTTGGCTACCTACAAGGCATACATACATACATACAAGCAGATTACCCACTGTACTGCTGGCCCAGAAGGAAACTCCTTAAAAATCTTATCTGAGTCTTGGAAAGAGAACTCAAGGAGCTGGAGCACACACTTTGCTTGGCATACAGGAACCCCAGGTTGTAGCTCCAGCATTGCATGATGAGAACCCCCCAACAATTCCCAGCAGGAGTAGCCCTGAGAACACCCCCTGGAGGTGGCCCCAAAACAAAACACAAAACAGGGACCTAGGGAGTTGGTCCGAGTTAAGGCACTTGCTTTGATTACAGCACCTCAACCTTGCTCCATCATGATCAGGAGACACCTCTGAGCACAGAGCCAGGAGTAGACCCTGAGCAACCTCAGAGTTTGGGGTCTTGCCCCCACCCCCCAACAACAAAAACCCCAAAACCACAAAAGAAAACAGAGTATCTTATCTAGTTTTCGCTCTTCCGTTTTGTGTTTTCGTCATTCCTCTTATGGTGGTTCAATCTTACTCATATCCTCTATTACACTGCTTGCTACTAATGTTAAATATTTGCATATTTGAATTAAGTGTCTGGAACATCTGCTCCAATATCTAAGCCAGACAAATAAATACTGGACTGTGAGCCCTGAAAAAGAAAAGTGTCTCTGCTCCTTTTGAAGATCAGTCCTGCTCCTGCTCCTCTGTATCCCATCTTCATCTTCCAGAAACACTTGCTGGTACATCTCACTCTCTTCACATATGAACCAGCCTCTCCCCTAGTCTTCTAAAGTCTTCCATTCGCGTTGAAACATGACTTGGAATTAAACAACTCCTGGATTCTCTCTTCGCTTCTTTAACCTTCCCCCCAACTCTCTGTTCTCCACTTTCCTGCCCCCTTCATTGAAATATCAAGTGAGCCGCATCCAATGCCTTCTTGAGGTGCAAACTCTGTGAGTGACTTCCCAGAGACTGGAGTTACCAACAATAGAACATGCCGTGTCCATGGCAACCCAACCCGAGAACCCAAGGCAGTCACTGATTTTAACCATCTGGTTCTAAGCTTGTTCTTTCAATCCCTCCTCCCTGCTGCCCCCCACCCCCACCCTGGATTCTCTTTGTACAAAGGATCGTTGCCTGCTCCACCGACAGGAAGTTACTCCTGCTCTCTTAGAAAAGGTGAGACACGGATCTGTGGGTGAGAGACGCTGTGTGAAAAATGAAGAGATGGAGGACATGTTCCTGCCAAAGGAATCAGGAAGGTTTCCTGGAGCCTTGTTTGAGCTCAGCCCTCCGATGGTGAGTGAGTTTGGTTGGAGGAGGTCGGTACTTCAGAGAGAATTTCCCAGCATGCAAAAGGACTTCAGAAGGAGAAAAGAAAAGCAATTCAAGGAAGAACGATGAATTCACATTGAGTTTGAGTTTGAAATGGGAAGTGTGGGGCTTAGAAATGAATGAGATTTACATGCCTAGCCCTCCCAAAAATGTCATGATGCTTGCCTGGTGGTAGTCCCCAAATAGCTGTTATCTATTCAGTTTTTATTTATTTATTTATTTATTTATTTGCTTTTTGGGTCACACCTAGCAATGCACAGGGGTTACTCCTGGCTCATGCACTCAGAAATTACTCCTGGTGATGTAGGCAGGTAGATAGGGAAAGGCCCTTGGCAATGAAAATTGAGATTTAACAGAGTCTCTGGGAACGGGACTCTTAAGATGTGCAGATTCAAGAAAACAAAAGACCCGGAAGAAACCATCAGCAGACCCTGAGGACAATAGACCCCTCCCCAGGGGGTTCCCCAAAGAAGGCCATCACCACTCCCAACCTCCCTGGTAACCTCCTTAGCAACGGACTTTTACTTGGGAAGAAGTCCCCACGTGGGGGGCAGGTTGAAGAAACCCTATAAAGGCCACCTTGAACAAAGGAAGGGCGCGCATATGCTGCCTGAGCCCATGTGCTGCTTGTGCCATGTGGCCGAGCACATGTGTCGCCCGCATCTCCCCCCTTGAGATGTGTACTTTCATGCTTTCATGTCCAGTGCTAGGATGTGTGTAGAGCTTCCTCCACCCTTGGAGAAGCCCGCGTTCTCCCTTGAGCGCGTTACTCCTACTGGTTTTCCTTTTCCACTTATCCTTTCCCCCTTCCCTAAGACCTTCTAAATAAAATCTATTTACTTCACTGCTTGTCTACTCCTGAAATTCTTTTCCGAGAGCGAGACAAGAACCCAGTAACCCTGGGTCCCGGGTGTTTGAGGCGGTTGGAGAGAAAGTGACCGTCTTTCTCCTCCCCGCTTCACGAAAGTCACCCGTGGGGCCCACCGACATCACTGGCAGTGCTCAGGGGACCATATGGGGTGCTGGGAATCGAACCCGGGTCTGCCGCATGCAAGGCAAACGCCCTACCCACTGTGCTATCACTCCAGCCCCCCCTAACTGTTGGTTTTTATCCACAGTGTCCGCTAGATAATCAGAAATGATTAACAGGTTTGGTAAGGAGAAATGACTACATAAAGGAAACAGGGATCAACAATGGGTCCCACTGTCTTTTCACCATTCCTCACCCCTCCCTACCTAGTTTATAGTTTGTGATTCACCATTGAAATCATTCCTTTGCAGATTCTCTGGTCCTGTCTCACCCTGCAGGTCTTCATTCCCAGTTATTCCCTGTCTAATCTACTGTTTAACATATCAGTGAGAAAAAGAAAGGAAAAGATAGACTCCTCGACTGAACAAAGTTAGGACGTGGGTACTAATGCACCACCCACTCGATTTTAGCGCAGGGAGCATATACACCAGTTCTCTTCTTATGGTAAACAATTAGTCATCTATTCAGGCATTGCCAAGCTCCAACAGATAAAGAGCTTAAAAGTCCTCCTGCTGATCGGTGTAGAAAATAAAGATAATTGACTCTTCTTGAGACCATCAGAGAACTGGGGTCACAGAGCAAACCATTGTTTCAAACCCTGGAGAGACAGATGCATCCGGAAATACAGTCCATGCAATTTGCTTCCCTGGAGTAGAAGCTATTAGAATCAATAAGATGGAAAAAGCACTGAAATATTTATTTTGATATATTGCAGGAATCTGAGTGCAGACTTGTATGAAATGAGGGGACCAGTAGGCTGGGAGGGTTGGAAGGGGATACACTTATATGAACTATAAATCTATAAACTATCTGATCTGTCAGGGAGAATATGAAAAAGACCCCCTCCCCTTCTAAAGGAGGAAAGAAGAAAGCAGACAGACTGCAAGCCCACCCCAGTTCTTATCTTTGACAAAAGAGTCTCTAGCAGGTAGGAATTACAATAGGCTGCTCATTTAAAATCTGTATGCATTGGGGATCTGACAGATAGCACAATGGGGAAGGTGCTGGCCTTGCATGAGACTGACCCCAAGTGGGATCCCCAGAATCACATGGTCCTTTGACTATTGCCAGAAGTCATCCCTGAGCACAGAACCAGGAATCATCCTGAGCACTGCCAGGTGCCCCCCCTCACAAAAACGTAATCACGTAGGGAGTGGAGTGAACCCTTCAGAGTTTAGTTTCTTAATTTGTGGCTTGCATCCCCATGGATTCATGTTAAAATGTGTTTTAAAATAAATTTACTTTATTATATATCATCACTATATTTTTATTTGCATACCTATTTTATGGGCTGGAGCAATAGCACAGAGGGTAAGGTGTTTGCCTTGAATACGGCCGACCCAGGTTCGATTCCTCCGCCCCTCTCAGAGAGCCCAGAAAACTACCGAGAGTATCCCACCCGCACGGCAGAGCCTGGCAAGCTCCCCGTGGCGTATTCAATATGCCAAAAACAATAACAACAAGTCTCACAATGGAGATGTTACTGGTGCTTGCTCGAGCAAATCTATGAACAACAGAACAGTGCTACAGTGCTACCTATTTTATATACCCAGATTCACATAGAAAATTTCTCAGATGAAAAGTGGTCATGAGTAGAAAATGTTCTAGAATCTCTGCTTTAAAATGTTGGGAAATTTGTCAATCTAGAATTTTATATTCAGTGGAATTCTTCAAAAGTGGAAGAGAATTCAGACAAATCAAAGGAGAACTTCATTTATTACAGCGAGTAATATTCACAAATGTCTTCAGGCAGAAAGAAAATGATTGAGAAAATTGACCCCACCTGAGTTTGAGTCCTAGCACTACCACACACACAACAGAGAGAGAGAGAGAGAGAGAGAGAGAGAGAGAGAGAGAGAGAGAGAGAGAGAGAATGGACCATAAACTTATATTCAAAAGCCAAATCTATAACATGTCTTAAAAAATGCATTGAAGAAACCTTTGTAGCATTGGATTAGGCATTGACTAGATAGGCACATCAAGAGCACATGTGACAAGGATAAAATTATCAACTGGATATCATTAAAAGAAGCAGAAAACTACAGAATTCCTTTATAGACAGATGCAGAAATCTTTAATAAATTATATGCAAAATGGGTCTCACAATATATTAAAAAGAAAATGCTTCACAATTAAGTAAGGCTCATTCTGCTAATATAAAATCTGTCCAACATTTGTCAATCAACCTATGCAATGTCATACTAATGGATGAGAAGCTAGTGTCATATCAATGTACTGAATAACTAGTCATATGATCATATAAATTTGTGCAGAAGAAACATCGAACAATTTTAAACCATCCTGCATCATTAAAAATAATTGATTTGCTCAAAAGCACTAGAGACAGAATGAGAAATTCCCTAATAAAATATAAAGTGAAAATAAAACGTCTACAGTTTTAATAAACATCATACTTGACTGTAAGAGACCGAGTGCTCCCCTTCAAGAGGAAAAGGACCGTCAAACTAGGGCCGCAGAGAGTACACCAGGTAGCGCATCTACTTTTCATGTGCTCAACCTGGGATCGATCGATCTTTGGCACCCATATGGTCCCCCAGGCTCCACCAGGAGTAATTCCTGAGCGGGAAGCCAGAAATAATAAGTCCTGGGCACTGCCAGATGTGGCCCCAAAACCAAAGTTAAAACAGAAGAAAAAAAAAAGATACTTTATGAGAAAGAGAAAAAGAAGAAAACTGCCTGCCATAGAGGTGTGGTGGGGGGAAGAGAGGAGCTGGAGGGAAATGCGGATATTGGTGATGGAAGTGTACACTGGTGAAGGGATAGGTGTTGAAATAGTATATGACTGAAACCCAATCAGGAACAACCTTGTAACTGTGAATCTCAGTGTGATTCAGTTAAAAAAGATAAATAATTTTTTTTTAATTTTAAGAAAAAGGGAAAAGGAAAAAGCCCCAAGTTAATTGTCACTGTCACTGCCATCCCGTTGCTCATATTTGTTCGAGTGGGCACCAGTAATGTCTCTTGATTGTGAGACTTATTTGTTACTGTTTTTGGTATATCCAATACACCATGGGTAGCTTGTCAGGCTCTGCTGTGCGGGCTCGATACTCTCGGTAGCTTTCCGGGCTCTCCGAGAGGAGTGGAGGAATCGAACATGGGTCGGCCACATGAAAGGCGAACGCCCTACCTCTGTGCTATCGCTCCAGCCCCCAAGTTAATTAATTAATTAAATGTTAATCTTTTTTAAAGGAAAGGACCATGATGTTCCTTCTCACTTTATTCAAATACTATTACATAGATCCTAGTTGACATAATAAGACAAAACAGAGAAATGAAAGTCATTAAAGTAGAACCAGAGAAAGAATACAGGGCTCGAGGCATGTGGTCAACCCCAGTTTGGGGAGGGACCAAGTCAGGAGACAGGGAGGAGCAGTGTGACCTTGAGACATGACTTCATGGGTGGAGGCAAGTCATAAAGGCTTGGTGAGTGAGAACTGTGGTTCCCGCCAATGTTTAACTGGATGGAGGAAGTTTTGCTAAGTCAGTTCCCAAGGCAGCCCACGCCTGGTAAAGCCATGCTGGCAGAAGGTCCTATCCCCAAGGCCCGAGCTCATGGCAATCCAGGAAGGCAGGCTAATGAAGCCAAAAACAGGAGCAAAAAGCAAAACCCCCAAATCTCTAGATCCGCAGGCAGCTCTGCTGGGAGCACCAGTCTGAAGATGCAGGTGCTAAGGAGAGAGTGGCCTTTCCAACGGCTGCAAGAGTGTGGCACAGCACCCTACTGACTGCAAATTAAGGGGAAGCCAAGAGGAAGAAGATGTGGTTGGGACTGGAGGGAGGCACAGACTGTGCTGGGGGACAGAGTTCCTGTATCAGTGCCAGCAGCTTTCCCACAGGTCCCCACAGACTCTGTGACGCACAATCACCCTCAGGCCGCCTTCACTAGCATGCAGGTGGGCATCCCTACAGATCTGCTGGGTGTGTACATAAGGACATAGGTGTTGGCTCATCCATGCTTCATGCTACCTGCTAGGTCAGACTCAGTCTTGGGGCTCAAGGAGCAGGATGCTCCTAGGGTTCTTACATGTCGTTAACCCCCTCACTGATAGGACCTCCTGCAAACTGAACTGCATTCAAAGTATGTTTGCCAATTCCTCTTCTAGATATCATCATCATCATCATCATCATCCCTTTGATCTCGAATTTCTCGAGCGATCTTAGTAACGTCTCCATTCGTCCTATCCCTGAGATTTTTTTTTTTGTTATTGTAGATTTGTTACTAGTTAGGCCACCCTAACCAGCACGTTAGCCTATTTACTTTATTAACTAGAGCTCGATGCATCATAGTTTCATAACATTTAGAAAATTTCAGGATAAATTTTTATTTTTTTTTTAAATTTAAATTTTATTGAATCACCATGTGGAGGGTTACATAGTTCTCAGGATTATGTCAGTTATACAATACTCAAACACCCTTCCCTTCACCCGTGCCCATATTCCATCACCAACCACCCCATTATACCTCCCGCCCCCTCCCGCCCCCGCAGTCCCCGCCCTTGTAAGTGATAAGTTTCACTTCGTTTATGCTTTATCTTGGTTATAGTCCATGTTTCAACACATAACTCACTATTGTTGCTAGGGTTTCCCCCCAAAAAAGAAAAGACAGTCCCACTGTCAAGGAAGCATTTGATGGCTCTCCATTGCTGAGAATGTAGAGATATTAAGTCCCGCTGTTTGTTACATAACTTTTCTATTTTTTTCCCCCCTCGTCCCGCGCCACCGAGATCACGCCTGTTTAGTAATCACCACGCTGCCTGACAAAGGGAAAACAAACCAAAAGAGATGGTCATTTCTCGTCATCAGCCGGCGTGGGGCTCTGGCTTAGTTGATAGTCTGGTAGAATGTCTGCAAGCAGTTTCTGGAACCAAAAGTAATACGCTGGTATCGGCCCGGCTCGAGATTCCACCAGCGTCCCGCTGTTCCAAGTACATAATAATTTATTCCCTTGTATCCCATTCCCACGCCACCAGGTCCGTGTCAGCTTAATGGACATCATACTATGGTTAACACCACGCCGCGTTTCTTCCCGAGAAAGAAGGATATTTCTTCTCAGCCGGCGTGGGGATATGGCTTAGTTCAGTCTATAGAGATGGCTACCACTTTGGTAGCCTTCAATATTTCAGCAAGACTTACTATTCTTGTTAGGATTTCCCACCAAAGTCCGACCCGTTAAAAGGGAACCATTTCATATTGGTGATGATTAAATGACAATAGGTTGCGCGGCCATGGCAGCAGCCTCGCGGCTTTGAATTTCTGTATAAAGTCCAGGGAAGTACAGCCAGAAATTACACGTCGCTACAAATTTTAACCCTATTATGGTCCCCCCAAAGTCCAACCCATTACAAAGGAACCATTTCATATTGCTGATGATTAGATGACATTAGGCTGCCGCGGCCGCGCAGTTTTGGGTTTCTATATAAAGTCCAGGGAAAATTCTGCCTAAAATTCTATCTCTACAATCTTTTACCCTTCAACAAAAAACTCAGTACTATTGTTTGGAGTTCCCCCCACGTTAAGCCCTGCCAAAAAGGAACATTTACACATTGCTGACAATCAAGAGATATTAGGTCGCGCGGCTGCAATAGCAGCCGCGCGGTTTTGGATTTCTATATGAAGTCCAGGGAAAATTCTTTTGGTAATTGCATCACTCGCTGGCAGCACCTGGGCCAGAAGCTCCAAGCACACAGTTTGGAGGCATTTTGGGGGCGCCGCTCGTGTCCAAAGTGGTTCAGTTGCCTCCGGGGTCGATCTCGCGCGGGGCCGGAAAGGAGCGTCCCCACATGGCTCTGCGCTTCTATCCCTGAGATTTTAGAAGCCTCTCTCTACTCGGCCTTCCCAACGATGCTGCATTGGAGGCTCTTTCAGGGTCAGGGGAATGAGACCCAGGTTGTTACTGGTTTTAGCATATGAATATACCACGGGAAGCTTGCGAGGCTCTCTCAAGTGGGCAGAAAACTCTCAGTAGCTTGCCCGTTTCTCCCAGAGGGAGAAGTAGGTTATAAGATATCTTCTGGGGGGCTGGAGAGATAGCACAGCGGGTAGGGCGTTTGCCTTGCACGCGGCCAACCCGGGTTCAAATCCCAGCATCCCGTATGGTCCCCTGAGCACGGCCGGGGTAATTCCTGAGTGCAGAGCCAGGAGTAACCCCTGTGCATCGCCAGGTGTGACCCAAAAAGAAAAAAAAAAAAAGATATCTTCTGGGAGCTTGCTTTTAAGTCTCTGGATGTTGGCCATTGATGGGATTGCACACACCTGGGTTCCTCTGCCAGTACCTTCATGCATGAACATGTGGAAAGGGGCCTTGAGCATGGCTGTGGCTAGGTTCCAGAGGTCTTCAGCTGCCGGTAGCTCTGCTCTGGGTGGGGAAGGAAGCTCATGAGAGGGAGCTCATCTGCTCCCTCTCCGAGGGGCCCTGGGGAAGACAGCCAGGCACACGGGGGCAAGAGAGAGAGAGAGAGAGAAAGAGAGAGAGAGAGGGAGAGAGAGAGTCTTCTAGAGACTGGCTTTTTGGGTCACACCCAGCAATGCACAAGGGTTACTCCTGGCTCTGCTGCTCTCAAGAATTATTCCTGGTGGTGCTCAGGGGACCATATGGGATGCTGGGAATCGAATCCAGGTCAGCCACGTGCAAGGCAAACGCCCTACCCACCCGCTGTGCTATCACTCCAACCCCCAATTCCTCTTCTAAAGGCTTAAGTTTCTCATCATCCTTTGGGCACAGACATGGAGGATAAACGTGCAAAGCTCTCCTAGAATAAAAGAGAAAAACAACAAAGAGATGAAAAAGATGAGAGAGATGATGTGATGATGTGATAGATATAAAAGTACTAGAGACAGATATAAAAGATAGATATAAAAGACTAGAGATCAAAACCCAAGAGTGGAGGGTGTTCCCAAGTCAGAAGCATGAACAATTAGACTAGAACCCATGATCAAAGGTATAATTGAGCAACAAATGTCCCAAGATTGGGGGCGGCGAAGGCGTTGGCAATCTGAATATTCAGATTAAGAGAGTTGTCCACATTTCAATAAACAACTGCGATGAAAAGAATTTCTTCCCTGACAGAAGTTTGCTTACTTTATTCAAAAGAAAGTTAACTTTTACAATATGTGAAGAGTATGGAAATATATTCCTGGAAAATGCAGGTTAGCCAAAGAAAGATTTGGCAAAGATTAGCCAAAGAAATTTATTTATTTTTATTTACAATAATCACTAGTGTTTGGGCTGGAGTGATAGCCCAGTGGGTGGGGCATTTGCCTTGCAGGCAGCCAACACAGGTCTGATATCCAGTACCCCCAAACGGTTCCCCGAGCCCACTAGGAGTGATCCCTGAGCACAGAGCCAGGAATAAGCCTTGAGCACTGTTGGGTGTAGCCAAAACAAAACAAACAAAACACCCCACAATAATATAGAAAATCAGGGGGGTATGGCTTTATGCCTCTATGTGTGTATAAGACCCACTGCACATACCAGCAGTTGCAGTGTCATCCTACTATCAAAAAGATCCTTATCATCATGCTTCCCCACATTTCCCCCATTTCACCTTTCCTTACAATAGCTGATACACATCTTTAGTGGTGAGGGGTGAGGGGGGTGGTACTCAGGGCTTACTCCTGGCTCTGTACACAAGGATCACTCCCGAGTGAGTGTGGCAGGTACACTTTTAAAGAGCAAATTTAACCTTCAATAAATGTGTCCTTCAGCAAATTGACTGTATCCTGTTCTTGGGAGTGGGAAACATAAATGCAAATAAATCAGAGGGTATTCTTACCAAGAAAAAAATCACTAAAGAAAGAGACATGTATTTTAATATAGTAATTAAAATACAAAAAAAAAAAAGAATGAATCCTGAGAAAGATCATAGGAAGGATGTATATCCACCTCTCTCTGAAACCCAAGAAAATACACAAGGAGAATGAAATGTGGATGGAAACTGTCTAAAAAGGATCCAACCACAAATAATTTTTTTAAAAAATTTTTGGTTAAAAACAAAAGAGGAACCAAATACAGCCTTCCCCATACCCCAATGCCTTCTCCCCAGCACTTTCCAGTGTGTGAATTTATGATCAAGAAAGAAAACTTGGGGCAAAAAGGTATAGTAGAAATGACATCTGCATTTCTATGTTCATTGCAGCACTGTTTACAATAGCCACTATCTGGAAAATACCAGAGTGCCCCAAAACAGATGACTGGTTAAAGAAACTCTGGTACATCTACACAGTGGAATACTATGCAGCTGTCAGAAAACATGAAGTCATGAAATTTGCATACAAGTGGATCAACATGGAAAGTATCATGTTGAGTGAAATGACTCAGAAAGAAAGAGACAGACATAGAAAGATTGCACTCATATGTGGAATATAAAATAGCAGAGAGGTACAAGCTTGCAATGATGCAATTTCTGGCAGAAATTTCTCTGGACTCAGTTACTAAAATACAGAAATTCAAAACTGCGCAGCCGCTAGTGTGGCCTCTCAACCTCGTATCTCTTCATTCTCAGCAATGGAAAACAAATTATCAAATGTTTTCTTTTCAGCAGGTCCGACTTTGGGGGGAGAAACTTCAAACAATAACAGTGAGTTTTTTGTTGAAATATTGAATGTAATCAAAGTAAAGTGAAAGTAAAGTGAAATTTATCACTTACACAGGCGGGGTGGGGGGAGGTATTCTGTGATTCTTGGTGGTGGAATATGTGCACTGGTGAAGGGATGGGTGTTCGAGCATTGTATAACAGACTTAAACCTGAAAGCTTTGTAACTTTCCACATGGTGATTCAAAGAAAGAAAGAAAGAAAGAAAGAAAGAAAGAAAGAAAGAAAGAAAGAAAGAAAGAAAGAAAGAAAGAAAGAAAGAAAGAAAGAAAGAAAGAAAGAAAGAAAGAAAGAAAGAAAGAAAGAAAGAAAGAAAGAAAGAAAGAAAGAAAGAAAGAAAGAAAGAAAGAAAGAAAGAAAGAAAGAAAGAAAGAAAGAAGGAGAAAGAAGACTTGGGAGACTGGAGTGATAGTACAACCACTTGGGTGCATCTCTTGCATGCAGCCAACCTAAGTTTAATCTCTAGACTCCCATATGGTCCCAGAGCCACCAGGAGTGATCCTTGATACAGTCAGGAGTAACCCCTGAGCACCTCAAGGTGTGGGGAAGGAAGGAAGGAAGGAAGAAAGGAAGGAAGGAAGGAAGGAAGGAAGGAAGGAAGGAAGGAAGGAAGGAAGGAAGGAAGGAAGGAAGGAAGGAAGGAAGGAAGGAAGGAAGGAAGGAAGGAAGGAAGGAAGGCAGACTTGGGAATGTCTCTCTGAACAACAGCCACCAAGGGCTCCTCTTGGTTTTTGGTCAGATACACAATCACTGACATGGTGTCTGGTGGTGGCAATGGCCTTCCTGTGTTTGTCTTCCTAATCAAATGTTTTCTTGCGCACACCACTGATAAGGAAGCAGTCACTCAGCTAGCCCCAGTCATATCATTTCTCCCCCTTGCTATCATCATTACCTTGGGACTCACCCTACAGAGACTTCTGCAGAAACCTAAGATCCTGTGCCCAGAGTATTGAAGAGCTCAAGGGGTAGAACACATGCTTAGCATGCACAAGGTTCTGAGTTCAGATCCCACACCACTTACCCCATACCCATTATATTGTGGGTGTGCCCCAGTGGCCCCCGACCACAGCCAAGCCTCATCACGGTAGCCCGGTCACTGCTGGCCTGTGTGGGGAGTGGTGCCAGATGACTGCTTGGGTGTGACCCAGTGGTGTCAGTCATACTGCTGGGTGTGACTTCTATTCAAAAACAAACAGTATTAAAGAAAAAATGTGGGGCTGGAGTGATAGCACAGCGGGTAGGGCGTTTGCCTTGCACGCGGCCGACCCGGGTTCGAATCCCAGCATCCCATATGGTCCCCTGAGCACCGCCAGGGGTAATTCCTGAGTGCATGAGCCAGGAATGACCCCTGTGCATTGCCGGGTGTGACCCAAAAAGCAAAAAAAAAAAAGAAAAGAAAGAAAAAATGTGACCAAGCTTCCGGGAGCTTGGTTTTATAGTCTCTGGATGTTGGCCATTGATGGGATTACACAGCACGGTTGGGGGGGGGGGAGCAGTTTCTGGGTGTGACTGCCTAGCTATTGGAAAATGGGGGATCTGGATGGAAGAGGCCCAGTCCCGATCCGAGCAGGCTTGGAGATCTCAGCCCCGGTCCTGCACACCTGGGTTCCTCTGCCAGTTCCTTCATGCATGAGGCTCATCCGAGTGTGTGGAGAGTGACCTTGAGCATGACTGTGGCTGGGTTCCAGAGCTCTTCGGCTGCCAGGGCTCTGCTCAGGGCAGGGAGAGAAACCCAGCCCGTCCCCTCCAAGGGTCCCAGGTGAAGACAGCCAGTCGCAGGGGTAAGAATCTCTTACCCCCGGGCAGAGTCTCAGATTATCAGCAAAAGAACCCCAAAATAGAAATTCTCAAAAAGGAGCAAATAAAGAAAAAGCTTCCCCCCAAAATTAGGTACAACAATGAAATAGTAAACTATGGCTTAAGAAGTAACACAAGGGACTAGAGCCATAGTACAGCGGGGAGGGCGTTTGCCTTGCATGCGTCCAATCCGGGTTCAATTACCAGCAATCTATAAGTTCCCTCGACCACCACCAGGAATAATTCCTGAATGCAAAGCCAGGAGTAACCCCTGTGCATCACTGGATGTTACCCAAAAAGAAAAAACAAAGTAACACAAATCGGGAGCTGGAGCGATAGCATAGCAGGTAGGGCATTTGCCTTGCACACGGCCAACCCGGGTTCGATTCCCAGCATCCCATATGGTCCCCTGAGCACCATCAGGACTAATTTCTGAGTGCAGAGCCAGGAGGAACCTCTGTGCATTGCCGGGTGTGACCCAAAAAAGCTAAAAAATAAAATAAAAGTAACACAACTCAGAAGTAAGTGCCAATCAGATAGATAATTATGCATTTTGTAGTGCAAAGAAAATAAACTATAGTTATCAGATTAAACCTACTCAGCTCTGTAACTTCCTAGATATATGACAGAGAGCAAGTATAGAACTGATTTACTAGGGCTGGAGTGATAGTACTGATTGTGTATGCCATCTTGTGCCTGACCTTGAATTTGAAACGTTTTAATGGAAACAACATTGGTTAATGAACCTGACTGGCTTTGATTTGGTGCCAATTGCACTTCCTTCTCAGACAGTAGTGGGCCTTGATAGTGGATCTTGACTTTTTTGTTGCTGTTTTCTTTTGTTTTTGTTTTAGGGTCATACTTGGCAAAGTTCAGTGGTTACTCCAGTCTTTACACTCAGGAATCACTCCTGGTGGTGCTTTGGGATCAGATGGGATGCTGGGGATTAAACCCAGGTCAGACTCATGCAAGGCAAACAGCCTGCCTGCTGTGCTATTGCTCTGACCCCAGGATCTTGATTTATAACATCCTATCGCTCTGTAGTTTGAGGATGATGGTCATAATTGCTGTGAACTAGGTTGATTTCTGAGTTCTGTGTCATATACTTGTTGAAGAGAAAAGTTTCTCACTCTACTTAGTATGAATTCGTTGAGAAATCCAGTAGGTTGTTTTTCAGAACTCAGTACCTAATCTATTTTGTCTAACTTAAAAAATATGTAACTGAAACCCTGTTCAGTTATATATCTATGAAACTTTGCTATTAATATTTGATAATGAAAAATAATTGAAACCACTGTTAAAATTTTTCCTGGCATTTGAATTTTTTTGGCAGGGAAAGGGGAGCCTCATTGGGCAGTGCTCAGGACTTATTCTTGTCTCTGCTCTGGGATCCTTTCAGCAATGTCATGGGTATATGCATGCCAGAGATCTGGGTCTGTTGCATGTGGGGCAAGTGCTGTACTCACTCTCTGGCCCTGTTCTAGAGCTAGAAAATAATATGTTCTAGCTGCTTCCATGTTTATTTGTTTATATTGAACAACTTGGCTTCTTAAAATACAACCAGAAATTCTTTTTCCCTAAAAAACCTTCCTAAAGTTTTTTAAGAACCAGGGGCCACAAAGATAGTACAGGTGTTAAGATGTTTGTCTTGTAACAACTGACTTCAGTTCAGTTCCCAGCACCACACATGACTCCTTGAGCATTCCCAGGAGTGATCCCTGAGCATAAAGCCAGGAGTAAGCCCTGAACACAGTTGGATGTGGTCCATTCTAGGTTTGAGAGTTGAAGAAATTTAAGATATTATGCTTATTTAATACATAAATAAGTATCACATATTTATAATTATTATATTATAGATATGTGTGCATATAAACATAAGCAACCACTAGTGGAGCTAAAACCAAGACATTTTTCATGGGAGGGAGAAGGCAGAAGGTAATCAGAGAAAATCTAGACCAATGTTTCCCCATGTTTTTCCTGTGTCACCGCTTTCCAACTTTTTTTCCTTCCTGTACTCCCCCCATCCTACTGGGTGGCCCCCATCCTCGTGTCATGGCCCCCCTTTATGTGATCTTCACCGGTGACTGGAATATCCTGGGTCTTAGAAGTCTCTGGCTGAGAAGCACTGAACAAACAAAACAAACAAAATGTCAAAAACAAAGGAAAGATCCAAGAAGGCAGACTTGGACCTGCCTGTTTTCATCCTACACCTATCTCAAAGCTAGACTCACACATTCTTGACTCACTGAAGAGCCCAAGAGCTTTGACAAGAGATTATAGAGGAGTTTTGTGAGGGGGCAGATGGAGGAGTTTACATTATATCCCACAGAGCAAATAACCTAATGGCATTCCTGTTAGATAAACCATGTGCAGAATCCCTGTTGGGCTCCAGCTTCACTGTCAATAGCAGCTGGGGGAAAAGGAAATGAAATACTAACAGAGCAGCAACAAGGAAAACAAGAAATGGATCTTGAAGTAAGAGAAGAAAGGAGGAAGAGGAGGAAGCGGAGGAGGAGGAAGAGGAGGAGGAGCAGAGGAGAAGGAGAATGAGAAGGAGAAGACAGAGAAGGAGGAGGAGGAGAAAGGATAGGAGAAAGAATAGGAAGAAGGAAGAAGGAGAAGGAGGAGGAGAAGGAGAAGACAAAGGAGGAGGAGGAGGAGGAGGAAGAGGAGAAAGAAAAGAAATAAGGAGGAGAAGGAAGAGAAGGAGAAAGGAAAGAAGGAGGAGGAGGAAGAGAAGGAGAAGGAGGAGGAGGAGGAGAAATTATGAAAGTCTGGAGAAGGCAAAACTGTAATTAGAGGAAACTGATCAGAGAAGTCTAGGGGTTGGGCAGAGGAAGGGATATGGGACACTGCACAAGAGGAAACATAGTGGCTGCATACATTCTTTTTGGGAATCACACATTTAGCTGTGGTGCTCTGGAGCATTCTGGTTGTAATACATGCTCAGGGACACTGTGGTGCTCACACATGTGTTTGCTGAAGGTTGTTTTCCTGGTCATGGTGCTCTCCAAGACAGCAAACTCATGGCCTCACACTTGAAAGCCAGGAGTTTTTAGCCACTGAGCCATTCCTCGGACCCAGGAAACTTCTTAGGATGAGAAGCTGCTTTATTTACCTTTTTGCAGTGTTGACACAATTCTACACAATTATCAAAGTTCATGCAATTACACAATTAAAATCAGACAATTTTAAAATATGTAGTACCAAAATAAAGGGAAAAGAAAGATAAAAACTTTAATTATCTAGAAAATAAAAATGTCACAGATCAAAATCTATAGACTACATCTAAAACTTTTCATCTTAACACCAAGAATAACTAAATTAATTGGGAATTCATCTAAGAGGTTGACAAAAGGGGAAAAATATCAAAATCAGTTGAAAGTCATTAAGACAGAAAAAGTTAGACATTAACTCTGAACATGGAAAAGTAAACCCAAGTGCTAGCTACTATTGATAAAGAGAACTACAGCTTTGACTGATCACCTTGTGGGACTTTGATTCCTTGTTTATGGTGAACTTTTGTTCTACATCATGGCCATTAGTCATGTTAGATTCTGAAAGCTACAGCCAGTTTGGTGATAAGCAGCAAAGTTATTCTTCTGGTAACAATCAAGCCAATGAAGTTTCTAAGTACCACAACACTACTGTGTCTATGGGTAAATGAATGATTTCTCCAGTGGACAGACCATGGTAGCTACTCTTAGCTATAGAAAAGTCAATCTGATTATTCAGTCTTTGGTGCTTATGAGAATCCAAAGCAGAACTCATATGATCAGAAATGTTACAGTAACTAGGTTCATCAAAATGCAATAGGATTATAAGAAAGACTTTGACTATGAGCACCTTCTGGTAAATTGTCAGACTGTGGTCAACAAAATTCATACAGACAGCACCCGGCTCTGGTGCTGTCTGTATGAATTTTGGCTCATCAAGGCTCATATGATGAGCAGCCAAATTATAATCGGCAGCTAAATTTCTGTCATCAAAGCCAATCCTTACATTCACAGAAGGCAAACAACAGCCACCAAACATAAGATGATATTCCAGGTGCCAATTGGTCTGGAGAAGATCAGAGGACATGAGGAATCACCTAAGGAAAGAGAGTATCGGTAGGTATGATAAGGATGGAAGGGGTGCTATGACACGGACAAGATGGTGACTGTGTTGGCTTCAAAAATCTTGGTGGGCGCTGCAATTTTGAATCTAGACCAGATGCAGGTTCAGAGTCTGATACTACACATAATGACACTATCTTTGTGCAAAGACGAGGGTGGGGGAAGTCTTTAGATCAAGTGGGGGGGAGATTCTTTTAAACAAATAGAAATTACCAAGACAAACAAGAAGGCTGGAAAACCAAAGATAAATCTACACATGAACAAGGTTAGAGAGAAGCCATATTTGATGACCCAACTCAGGAGCTATTGATAGGTTGATGAAAAAAGAAACCAATGGCAACATTTGAGCGCTCTTTGACACCAGAAGACCCAATTCATGTGAGGAAGAGGAAGTGGAAGTAAGCAGTGAGACCCTGGGAGAACATAGATGGAAAAGCTTTCGGGGAAGAGGCAAATACCCCATATGGGTTTGCCCTGATCCCTCATGTGGAAACATGAAGTTTGCTTCGAGGAATTTCTGTAATCAGTGTAATAAGCCTAGACCAGAGGACTCTGGCCCCTCATATCCAAAGAGACTCCAGCAAAGAGAGAAGTTGCAGAGACACAGAGATGGATCAAAGTTGGAACACATGATTTGCATGCAGGAATCCCTGGTTCAATCCCCAACACCACGTTCCCTCAAGTATTGTCTGTGGATCTTTCCCCGGAATCCACCCCACGAAGAAAAGGATGGGAAGGGAGGGGAAGAAGAAGAGAGGAAGGAGCGGAGAGGGGAGGAGATATAAAGGGGCAGAGATAGAAGCCAAACTCCAGGATTATGGAGGGAACCGTGGTGGTTTCAACTCTGGTGGCGATAGAAGTGTTGGCTAGTGGGAGACGGGCATGGTGGGGCTATACATGGAGACAGCATGAAAGGAAAGGATGAGACTACACAATGGGACGCAGAAACAACTGGAGCAACAGGCCACACTGGTGATGGTTTCAATGTTCCTTTGTGTCTGGCATGATCCATAGAGAAGTTGACCTCTTCTTCAGGAGTGATATGAACTGACATCCGGAGTTTACGTTGGGGCGGGGCTGGGACAACTCTTTCAGAAATGCCTACTAAAACTTTCCCTGTAGTTTCCAACCTTCTTCTCCCCAACCCATTGAAGGTAGGAGCATTATAAAAATATTGCCAAAATGGAAAAGTACTTTGCAACACTATTGTAGGGGAAGAGAGAAAAGAGAACCCCTAACTAACCTGATCATTTCTCTAAAGGGGGGAGGGAGGGAGTAGAAACAAAAATACACAAAAGTAGAACTAGGAGGAAAGAAACTATGAATCACTGCATCACTGTATCACTGTCATCCCGTTGTTCATCAATTTACTCGAGCAGGCGCCAATAACATCTCTATTCGTCCCAGCCCTGAGATTTTAGCAGCCTTTCATTCATTTTTCCCAACCATTGGAAGCTCTTTTCAGGGTCAGAAGAATGAGACCTGCTATTGTTACTATATCTGACATATCGAACACATGACGGGGAGCTTGCCAGGCTCTTCCGTGTGGGCGGGATACTCTCGGTAGCTTGCCAGGCTCTCCGATTGGCATATACATACACATATATATATATACATATTTCCCTTTACGATAATGTGTCACGTGGTCGCACAGTCCAGGAATATGTTTACTCATGTGTGAGGCTCGGCCCGAGTGTGGTATGTTGAAAGCAGCCTGGAGCATGGTGGCATCTGGGTAGTGGAGGTCGGCTGCCAGGGCATAATAAAATATATAATCTAAAGAGCTATAAGTGAGTACCTTGCAAGGCTCTCTTTAATTGCTTTGATTCCTCTTTAAAATGATCTCAAGTTCAGTCAGCAAGAGGAGTGAATTCACTTCTTTCTCATGTTAATAATTCTCTTACAACAAAATCCCCACTCTGAAAGCTGCCAAAAACAGCACAGAAGAAGAAATATGGGAACTTGGGCACTGTTATGAATATTGAAACACATTTTAAAGTTTAATATTAGCAAGTATAATACAGCAGTCATTAAAATAATAGCAGAGTATTAATTGGTTCAATATTTAGAAATGTATTCTGGTGCATGTGGTAATAAATAAAAGGATAAACAACAGAATAGTATTTATTGAAATACAACATCTATTCCTTTTTTTAATCTTTAATAAAATGGCAAAAGATGGCTATGTTTTGCAATAGTATGAATAGCATCATAATAAGCAACATACCCTAGAAGCAGCTCCAAGAAACATAAAAGATTTGAAGAAATGTTAATATGAATAACAATAGCCAATTCCTTCTGCATTTATAGAGAGATGCTTGCCAGATTCTATCCAGTGTTGCTCAGATACAGGAGAGAAACTGGGGGCATTGGTGGTGGAAAATGTACACTGGCACAGGGATGGTGTTGGAACATCATATGACTGAAAACCAATCATTAACAACTTTATAACTGTATCTCACAGTGATTCAAGTAAAAAACTTGAAAACATTTTTTACAGCATTGCCTCAAATAATTCTCCCATTCGCCTAGTAAAGCAGGTATTATGATCATCATGGGGAAACACAATATTGTACTAAAGGTGATCTTTCTTAATACAGATTATGTTAACAGGCTATGTAAACCCCTGCCCCCACCACACACACACACACACACACACACACACACACACATACACACACAGCTAGCAAGAGAATGATTCAGTTCCTTTGAAAACTTAGGCAAATTACTCTATCTCTAGGTCTGTTTCACAAGAAGAAAAATGGAAAAAATAAAAGTTTCTATACAAAAGATTAAATTCAGGCTGAGGGCATGACTCGGGGGCACAGTGCATGCCTCAGATATGTGAGGACCTGGGTTGGATCCCTGACATTACAAAAGTCATTAAAATTTAAATGAAATTTGGTAGGCTGCTAGAAAGTATTTCTAATAGCACCTATCACATAGTACAGGTGTGAACGTTAGCTCTGTTCATAAAATTGCCCCAAAAAATACACATATTTGAAGAGCCATGGAACTACAGAACAAAGTAGGGGGGGAAATGGTCCTATAGGTGCACTTTATCTACCTTATATTAAAATAGAGGTTATCACTGTATCACTGTCATCCTGTTGTTCGTCGATTTACTCGAGCGGGCACCAGTAACGTCTCTATTACACTCAGCCCTGAGATTTTAGCAGCCTCTCCTTACTCATCTTTTCCAACGATTGGAGACTCGGGATCAGGAGAATAAGACCTATCATTACTGTTTTTGGCATATCGAATTCGCCACTGGTAGCTTGCCAGGCTCTGCTGTGAGGGCGGGATACTCTGTAGTTTGCCAGGCTCTCCGAGAGGTATGTATATATCTGTTACTGTATCTGTTACTGTATTTGGGCTATGAATATGCCACGGGGAGCCTGGCAGGCTCTCCCGAGTGGGCAATAAACTCTCGGTAGCTTGTCAGGTTCTCCAAGAGGGAGAACTTGACTATTAGATGTCCAGGAGCTTGGTTTTATAGATTCTGGATGTTGCCACTGATGGGATTACATGGCGCCAGGGGCAGTTTCTGGGTGTGATTGCCTAGCTACAGAAAAATGAGGGATCTGGGTGGCTCAGAGGCTCAGTCCCTATCCGAGCAGGTTTCGAGATCTCAGCCCCGGGTCCCACACACCTGGGTTCCTCTGCCAGTTCCTTCATGCATGAGGCTCGTCTGAATGAGGGTAAAGTAGAGGGTAAAATACAATAATAACAGTTTAGAATAAATAAGCGTGGAATTGTCAGACAATACAGTGGAATTTAAAAGTGCATAGTAAACTCAGTACAGAGGATAATTCAATGCCTTATTTAAACATGGCATTTCAAAGCAATAAGAAAATCTGTTACATGAGAAAATCTGTAAGAATAATCTGCTCATCACTTGGAAAAAGACAAAGTGAATTCTCAACTTGTTCTTTTAATCAGAGTTATTTTACATAAAGCAAAGATTTAAGTTTCTTAAAAAGAAAACAAAAAGTACTTTTCAAGGGACCAGAGAGAGGGCTGGAGTGATAGCACAGCTGGTAGGGCATTTGCCTTGCATGCAGCTGACCTGGGTTCGATTCCTCACCCCCTCTGGAAGAGCCCGGCAAGCTACTGAGAGTATCTCGCCCACATGGCAGAGCCTGGCAAGCTTCCCATGGTGTATTCGATCTGCCAAAAATGGTAACAACAAGTCTCACAATGGAGACGTTACTGGTGCTCGCTCGAGCAACTCGATAAGCAACGGGGTTGACAGTGATACAGTGATGTAGTGAGATAATAAATTGTGAAGAGGTTAAAATGCTTGCCTTGCATGTGTGCAATCCCAGTTCAAACCCCAGCACTATGCATGGTCTCAGCACGGCCAGGAGTGAGCCCTGAGTGTTGCTGAGTGTGACCCTATTGTTTTCATTGGGTGTACTCTTTTTTTTTTTAACAAGATAAAGATAGAGAAAGCTTTCCTAAATATGAAACCCGAAGTCACAAAAAACCAAGATAAGTCATTTCTACATATCAATTGAATTTTTATACAGTGAAGGCGTGCATGTCTTATATGAAAGCAAAGGAAAATATTTGTAGCACTTTAAAAAGGCCAAATTAATTTCCTACTATACAAAATGACAATACCAAACAATAAACCTTCCAAAATAATGTATATATAAAATGACTAAATATAATTTGTGTGCTATTTCCCCATTTTAACTCCCACCAAGGAATATAAATTACCACAGAGATACAGTATTGTCCGAGGTACTTGCAATCCTCTTTCTTCCAGAAGTATGTGAAGTCCTGCAGGTTTTTTCCCAGTAAGTATCTATAGCATATTTAAGAACATGCAGTACTTATATTTCATAGCAGGCATACTGAGAACTTCAGTAGAACTAGATGCTTCCTTCTGAACACTATTTTCTTAAGGAGACTGATAACTGAATCACAAAAAAATTAGAGCCTTCCAAAATAGTCCTATATGAGAAGGAAGATGAACGTTAGTAAACAGAGATCAAAGGATACTCAGAGTTTCCACTATGCCAATTTCTCCCCCCACCCCATTCTCTAAAAGCATCATTTAAAAATGAAAACATTTTATTTTTTATACTTGTGGTCTTAATTTGGAATAAAATGTGCCTAGGTTTTTCTGTTAAAAAAATTAATATAATTTATGTCTGTCCAAATGGCCTCATTTAAAAGATCAATACCATCTAAGTTTGGCAAGAAGGTGAAGAAAAAGTGTTCCTAATACGTTCAGCGAGGATATTTTTGTTGGAAAATTTGGTGAGAGTTACAAAAATGGTAAGTGTGCCTTATTGTAAGAATTCTTTGAAAAGAAACATTAGCAAAAGTAGGCCAAGATATAGAACAAGGAGGGTGAGGAGATCCCAGCAAAAGCTTAGGTGTTGGGCAGCAATCTGAGAAGCATCTGAAACACCCAACCCAGAGCTGCGTTCCTGACTCTCTGCTTCATTGTCCCGTCCAGCTCCATGGTCAGACCACTCCGAGTGGGGTCTACAGACAGACTCCACAGACTCCACAGACCATTGACCTCTTCCTTCTCTTGCTTGCATTTGATTTCACAAGCTACCATCGTGGCGCTACATACATTGTGCTCACTGGTGCTTACCATAAGCTGTCCTCTAACTTTCAGTTTTCAGATAGGTAAACACTTTCTTATTTCCATTGTGACAGAGGGTCTTGCACCAGAACTGCTAAGGGGCCAGAAGAGAAAAAAATGGAAGGATGTGAAATGCTGGGCAGGAAAGGAGGAAAGACTCCCCAGATGAAGACACAACCCCCAGACCTCAGATTCATGGCTGAGTATGAGTGAGTAAGGGACCCTCCTGGAACTCAAGAAGGAGCCACAGTTCATGGAGATGCTCCTTTGAGCGTGCTTCCTCCTCAGCTGGGATTTGTCCGATGTGACAAGAAGCCAATGGCCAGAGATTTCCCAGATGGGTGAAACATCACCGTCACCCTACTCACTAGAGCCCAGCACATTTGACTAAAGACCAAAAGTGGATTTCCTGAGTCCTGACAGTATTCAGGGTGGAGAACAGAGTCTTGGGCTCTGCAGATCTCTGTAAACCTTCTCTTGCACAATCATATTATGGGGAAAACCCTGCCCTCAGTGGGGAAATATGTCACTTTCAGGCACCTCCTATATGCCTCAATTGCACCTGCTTTGATAGTGCTTCCTCATTGACTCCCACCAAGAAATATCAACTACCACAGATATACAGTAATGTCCAAAGTATCTGCAACCATTTTTCCTGCAGAAGAATGTGAAGTCCTCCAGGGTTAAAGTTCTTTCCCAGTAACAGCTATAGCATATTTAGGGATATGGAGTACTTATTTAGGAGTACTTATTTGGGAACATGGAGTGTATTAGGAACATGGGGTATTTAGTAACATGGAGTATATTTAGGAACATGGAGTACTGTTTCATAGCAGGCCTTCAGTAGAACTGCATGCTTCCAACTGAAGGTTATTTTCTTCATTTTTAGAGGCTATTTCTGAGTGAAATTCCCTTACAGCAAGCAAGGCTGAAATGCCAGCCCTGCAATGTGCAGAGGAACCACTTTTCCACTGAAGGGAGTAGCTCTGAAGGAAGAACCGGCCACAGCTTCCCCCGCCCCTTCGAAGAACCCCTGGCCCACATCCTCCCAGCTCCTCGCTCTTGTTGAAATAAACACTTTCTTCCATGAAGGGATGTGCTCATTATCCAGCTCCAACTTCCCATCATCATGATAGAAGTGGAATTCTTGCAGGAGATATACTTCAAATCCACTTGATTCTAGGACACAATCTCAACTCTTAAAGAACGGATTTTATCTGTGTATAAAAATAAAAGGAAACGGCGCGGGAGAGGAAAGGGATGCCTCACCGCACCGAGCCAGGCACAGGGCCTAGGGCAGCAGCTGTCTCTCCCGCCACCCGAGTTCGGTAGCCTCCAGCCGCTTCCCCCACCCCGGGGAGGTTGATGGCGAAGATGTGGCAGGCGAAGGAAGGAACGGAGCCAAGATGGTTGGTCTCACTTGCAGTTTATTCCAATCTTCCCTCTATACACTCTCCTCTGGAACTCTTCCCCTGCCCCCTCATACAGCTACCTTAAATCTCCCCGTCCCCCAGCAGCCTGGGGCTTATCTAAAGGTGTGGTTACAATCCATAGGGGGTATAGTTCTATCTCTTAGGGGAATGCCTTCACTAGGACAGAATCTCTCTTTCAGCAGGAAGACCCACCCAAGGGCAGAGTCCCATGAATGTGTTTCTCTTCTCCTCAGCCAGCAAACATATAAGAATTCATAATATTAATCATTTTGTATGGACACAATAAGAGATGCATTAAAGCTTATAGAATTGCTCTCCTGGGGCCATCTCAATCTCAGACTACAGTGCTCAGGCCAGATCAGTCTTTCCTATCCCTGGCAGGGTCCCAGTCTCATAATTACTATTGGATCATGACAGCATTTGTCTATGATCAAGCTCTTAACTTATAGTTAAGAATTAGGCACTTTGGCCAGGCCCATCTCGATGCCAGGGTAGCACATAACTCACTGCTTGCCCTGGATCCTTCCCGTCCCACGTCGGGGACCCTACTTTGGGGTGCTAGGAACTGAGGGCAACTGAGGCTTAAGTGGAGAAAGCAGATGCCCAGAAGGGAATAATATTCGAGGCCAATTAAGTCTTAAGTTATAAAAACATAATATTGTCTTCTTGTGTCTATACAAAAAGAACATAGCTTTAAAGTAAATTATTCAAAAGGCATAAAGAGGAGAGAAAGGCAATGTTATAATATTCAGTGTCCTAGAAAGTTCTGACCTTACCAATTAACAGAGTTTGATTAAGGGAAGAGCAGATAAACTGATAGAAATGGTTACAGATAAACAAAGGAATGGGAGTGACTCGGGAGCACTTTGATGGGTGTGACTGATAAACCTAAGCTCCTAGTGGCAAGGGGGAAAGGACAAACCAATGATATCCAACAATCTGTTCCACTCATCACAGAGTAAGGTAAAGAAAGTCTGGCTTACAAATGAGTGTGTGCAGTGTTGGAGATCAAAGAGATGATACTTCCTTCTGTAACAGGGAAATTGAGAAGACGGATGACTTGCTATTACAAAGAAGTCTTAATACAATGTTCATCCTGTATACAACAGCCATAGAAACCGATGTCAGATCATATGTCATTCTTATGTAAAGTGATTTCCAGCTGCTCCTTGTTACATCCAGCAAACACAACCTCCAACACCAATCTCAGCTGCTCCTGTGCCCAGAGTATCCACCTTTCCACATACCCCCTGAGATGGTCTCCTTTTCTTCTAGAACGTACTCAAACAAGAAAGAAGTTCTGCTTAGCAGTATAAATATGGGTGTCACTAGCAGATAAGTATTGAATAATACCATGAGTCTAGATGAGATTATTTAGACAGTAGACAGAGACCCAAACAGGCCTTGATTGTTATCCTGGGGCATGTATCTGTGTACAGTAGAGAGGAGGAAGCAGAGAGACTGAGACAGAGAGTGACAGAGAGAAGGACATAGAGAAAGCATAAATATGGTATTCAGAAGCCAAGGCTGGGAGACCATAGAGTAATCAGCTGGTCCAGGAAAAAATAGTTTGAAAGTACAAATAAACAAAGAACAGAAAGAGTGGTGGTGAAAATTCCAAATGACAAATCAAGAAAGCAGATGGATAGGATGTCTCTCCTTGACCCAAGAAGGCAAACCCTAAGCTAGCTGTGGAGAGTATGAAAGCGGTCTTATTTACACTGCTAAATCACTCCCCAGAAGGCTGACACACTGGGGACACCTGGTCCCTCTGGAAGTATAGATGAAGACAAGGGCTAAGAGCGCTGGCTTAAACACTAGTTAAGAAGTGTCTGGGGAGAGAGTGCAATGGCGAAACATTCGCCCTGTGTGTGTGGGAGGAGGGGAGGGGGCAGGAGGTGGGCGGTGCTCTGGATTCAACCTGTTGCAAAAAAAAAAAATTTTTTTTAATTAAATTTAAATTGAAGCAGCAGTCAAAGTCCCGCTCTGCCCAATCTGGCCAGTCAGGTGACTGACTTCCTCTGCCCACGGCAGGCTGGACAGTTAGTTCCTAGAGAAGGTGCCCTGGGCGCCTGGTGAGGAGGCAGCAAGCAAGCTCGGTGCCAGGGAGCCGCTGCTCTAAAAACAAATTGGGTGAATGTGCTCAGTCTGGCTGCCAACCCTCCCCCAGCCCTGCGCTTTGTTCAGTTCCCAGAATGCTGCGCAAACAAGAAACAAGGCCCGCCCGAGGTCTCTCGTGAGGGGCTCAGACAGCTGGAGCCTGCTCGCCACACCCAGGCAGGCACAGCCTCCCTTCAGCTGCTGGTGTGCCACTGTGAATGAAAGCAGGTGCCACAGGCGGGAAGCCGCTAAAGATAGAACACACACACTTTTCAGTCAGAGGAAACAGAAACTATGCATGTTAAAGACATGTTAAACTAGCATATTGTTAGGGAGATAAGAGAAAATGACCCATGACATGATACAGGATGCTTTGAAGAGCCTTATTCCAGAGAGCAAAAGAAGAATCTTTAGATTAAAGTCATGGCACTCATCTGTGGAATATAGAATAATAGACTATAATACTAACGCCCAAGAATAGTAGAAATAAGTACCAGGAGATTGTTTCCATGGCTTGGAGGCTGGTCTCTCATTCTGGGTAACTCAGAGAAGGGACCACCAAGTAAAATGTGGTTGGAGGTCATGTGGGGGAAGGGTGATGTGGGCCGAATACAGACTAGAGACTGAACACAATGGCCACTCAACACCTCTATTGCAAACCACAACACCTAATCAGAGAGAGAGAACAAGAGGGAATTCCCTGCCACAGTGGCAGGGTGGGGTGGGGGGAGACGGGTCTGGGGAGGGGGGGAGGGATGTTGGGTTTACGGGTGGTGGAGAATGGGCACTGGTGAAGGGATGGGTTATTGAACTTTGTATGGGGGAAGCATGAGCACAAAGATGTATGGATCTGTAACTGTACCCTCACGATGACTCTCTAATTAAAAATAAACTAATAAAAAATAAATAAATAAATAAAAATAAAGTCATGGCATGCTGGAGCACATGCTTTGCATGCAGAGGGCCTGGATCCAATCCCCAGCACCACATGGTCCTCTGAGCACTGCCAGGAGTGACCCACCCACCCGTACCCCGAGCAATGAGCCTGGAGCACTCCCTAAGAACCTCAGGTGTGGACCAAAAACAAAAGAAAGACAGAAAGAAAAAAAGGAAGGAAGGAAGGAAGGAAGGAAGGAAGGAAGGAAGGAAGGAAGGAAGGAAGGAAGGAAGGAAGGAAGGAAGGAAGGAAGGAAGGGAGGGAGGGAGGGAAAGATAGAAAGAGAAAGAGAGAAAGAAAGAAAGAAAGAAAGAAAGAAAGAAAGAAAGAAAGAAAGAAAGAAAGAAAGAAAGAAAGAAAGAAAGAAAGAAAGAAAGAAAGAAAGAAAGAAAGAAAGAAGAGAGAGAAAGAAAGAGAGAGAAGAGAGAGAGAAAGAAAGAGAGAAAGAAAAGAAAGAAAGAAAGAAAGAAAGAAAGAAAGAAAGAAAGAAAGAAAGAAAGAAAGAAAGAAAGAAAGAAAGAAAGAAAGAAGGAAAGTGTAGGATAACATGGCTTCAGGTAGTTTAGGTTTATTGGGTTACTCCCGTCACAGTGCTCCCATTCCTCTGTGTTTATTTGTAGCTTCTTTCTTAGTGTTCTGTTGACTTGTAAATAATGTTTTTCTCTTCTCCTTGAGTCCTTTCCATAGTTTATTCAGAGCAAGTCCTTTTTGTATGGACACAGAAAGACAACAAATGTTATGCTTTTGTAACCTGGGAGTCATTTGACTCTACATGATATTTTCCTCCAGGGCATCTGTTCTCTTGACCTAAGCCTCAGCTGCCCTTACTTCCTAGCATCCCCAAAGCAGGGTCCCGATGAGGGACGGGACGGACCCAGGGCAAGCGGTGAGTTGTGTGCTACCCTGGCATCGAGATGGGCCTGGCCGAAGTGCCTAATGCTTAACTATAAGTTAAGAGCTTGATCATGGACAAATGTCATGATCCAAACTGTGATAACCAGATTTGGACCCTGCTAGGGTGAGGAATGATTAATCTGTCCTGAGTGCTATGGTCTGAGCCTGTGGCAAGATGTTGCCAGGAGGGCTGCCTTGCAAACCTCAATGTATCTCTTGCTATGTCCATACAAAAATAACTAGTATTAAGATGTTAATAAGTTCCTGGACTAAGGAAAAGGAAAAAAACCTTAAGAGTGAGGAAGGGCTTTGGAGTGCCCTGCCCTCAGGAAGGGCTTTCTTATGTTGATTTTGCTACCTGGCTGGGTGTAGCCTAGAAGGCAAGGTGGGAGAGAGAAGGGGGAGGAGACAGGGAAGCCTGAAAGAAGTGGCAGTAGATCCAGAGAGAGGCCTGAGCTGGGAGTGCGGGAGATGAGAAAGATGGAAGATTGAATAAACGGTAATTAATCAGCAACCAGCTTGGTCCTCGTTCTTCCTTCCCCTGTCCTTGGCCAATGGCTGTCCCGATGCAGCCCATACACTGCGGTTCCAGGGCACTGAACGCGGGCGGTGAGACAGAGCCACCCGGAGAGCCCGCGAGTGCACTCACCCCTCCGCGAGCTTTAGTTTTTTACAAGAAAGAAAGAAAGAAAGAAAGGAAGGAAGGAAGGAAGGAAGGAAGGAAGGAAGGAAGGAAGGAAGGAAGGAAGGAAGGAAGGAAGGAAGGAAGGAAGGAAGGAAGGAAGGAAGGAAGGAAGGAGAAAGAGAGAGAAAGAAAGAAAGAAAGAAAGAAAGAAAGGAAGGAAGGAAGGAGAAAGAGAGAGAAAGAAAGAAAGAAAGAAAGAAAGAAAGAAAGAAAGAAAGAAAGAAAGAAAGAAAGAAAGAAAGAAAGAAAGAAAGAAAGAAAGAAAGAAAGAAAGAAAGAAAGAAAGAAAGAAAGAAAGAAAGAGAGAGAAAGAAAGAGAGAAAGAGAGAGAGAGAAAGAGAAAGAAAGAAGGAAAGAAAGAGAGAAAGAGAGAGAGAGAGAGAAAGAGAGAGAAAGAAAGAAAGAAAGAAAGAAAGAAAGAAAGAAAGAAAGAAAGAAAGAAAGAAAGAAAGAAAGAAAGAAAGAAAGAAAGAAAGAAAGAAAGAAAGAAAGAAAGAAAGAAAGAGGGAGAAAGGGAGAAAGGAAGGGAGGGAGGAAGGAAGGGAGGGAGAAAGGGAGGAAGGAAGGGAGAAAGGGAGAAAGGGAGGGAAGCAGGGAGGGAGAAGTTAAAGTCAACAAATAGAAAACAGAATAGAAGATAAAGGTGAGGAACCCTCCAGAAGGAAGAGAAAAGACACATTAAATGAAAAACATGGGGAGGGGAATTTAGTGGGTCAGGTAGATTGAAAGTAAAAAATCTGGTCTAATAATAATAAATTATCATCTAAAAATAATAAATCCAGTGTTTAATGTATAGATACTCCATAAAAAGGAAACAGAGAAACCAGAGGGGAAGGGATAATCAAAAAGAAAATTTTCAAACATTTTCTAGAGTTAAGGAACATGAGTTTACAGATTGGGAGTAAAGCCAGTGGAGGAAAAAATAAAACAGTCCTATTCAGAAAGCCAGGAATTGGAATTTGGGATTTGTCAACAACCAGTCTGTAAGCCAGTAACAGGGAGCAATACCTACAATGACTAAAGGGAAAACTTAGCTGACTAGAAGGCTATGCCCCAAAAAATGAAACTTTAAATTTAGAATAAAGGTATTTTCTCTTTTTTTTCTTATTTTTTTTGCTTTTTGGGTCACACCCAATGATGCTCAGGGGCTACTCCTGGTTCTGTGCTCAGGAATTACTCCTGGCAGTGCTGGGGAGACCATGTGGGATGCCAAGGATTGAACCTGGGTTGGCCGAGTGCAAGGCAAACGCCCTACCTGCTGTGCTATCGCTCCGGCCCCCAGAATAAAGGTATTTTCAGAAATGCCATCACTCAAAAAATTTTACCCTCCCATGAGACAGTTTTGCTGGGGAAATAAATTTAGGGACAAAATTTTGTCTCAAACTTTAAATTAAAAAACTGCCTTATTCCAGGACAGTGATCTGGAATAAACTTTATATCAAAATGTGCCTCCCATCATAGAAAAATCAGGGAAACGTTAAAGAAAAAAAAATCTCTGACCTTTCATGAAGCCAAGGAGATATCAGTCATTAGCATATACACAAATGTTGAAGATAAACAGTAATTAGTCCTCAAGTATAAAAACTTAACAGCACCATTTATCACAAATACTATATTATAAATTTACCCAGTAATGGGGAGTCCATCTTTGTTTGCTAATTATCCAAGTGAAAATAAACTTGTCTTCATTTTATGAAGTGTAGTTTTGCTATTTAGAATAAAGCACCCACCTAAGTTAGACTGCTCCCCAGACAGAAACTAAGAGATAGGGTGTTATATCTCTAGGTACTTTACATGTCGAAGAGATAGTTTCTGAACCTCAAGAAAGACACCATTAGCTCATCAAGTTGACAAGAGGTTTATTGATCTTCTTTAAAATGTTGTATGTATTTCTTTTTTTTTTTAATTTTATTGAATCACCATGTGGAGGGTTACATAGTTCTCAGGATTATGTCAGTTATACAATACTCAAACACCCTTCCCTTCACCAGTGCCCATCTTCCATCACCAACCCCCCCAGTATACCTGCCGCCCCCTCCCACCTCCCCAGTCCCCACCCTTGTAAGTGATAAGTTTCACTTCGTTTACGCCTTATCTCGATTACATTCCATGTTTCAACACACAACTCACTACCGTTGTTGGGGTTTCCCCCAAAAAAGAAAAAGACAGTCCTATTGCCAAGGAGGCATTTGATAGTTCTCCACTGCTAAGAATATAGAGATATTAAGTCCCGCTGTTTGTTACATAACTTTTCTTTTTCCCCCTTGCCCCGAGCCACCGAGTTCACGCCTGTTTAGTAATCACCACGCTGCCTGACAAGGGAAAAAAAACCAAAAAGGATGGTTATTTCCCGTCATCAGCAGGCGTGGGGCTCTGGCTTAGTTGATAGACTAGTAGAGTGTCTGCAAGCAGTTTCTGGAACCGAAGGTCTTGCGCTGGTATCGGCTCCGACTCGAGATTCCACCAGCATCCCACTGTTCCATGTACATAATTTTTCCCCTTATATCCCATTCCCACGCCACCAGGTCTGTTTGCTTAATGGACATCACACTATAGTTGACGACACGCCGCGTTTCTTCCCGAGAAAGAAGAAAATTTCTTCTCAGCTGGCGTGGGGATATAGCTTAGTTCAGTCTAGAGAGATGGCTACCACTTTGATTGCCTTCAATATTTCAGCAACAGACTTACTATTCTTGTTAGGATCTCCCACAAAAGTCCGACCCATTAAAAAGGAACCATTACATATTGCTGATGCTAAGATGACATTAGGTCGCTCGGCAGCGGCCGCGCGGTTTTGGGTTTCTGTATAAAGTCCAGGGAAAGTACAACCAGAAATAACATCACTACAAACTTTTACCCTTTTATGGTGCTCATAAGATGGAGAAACCTAGAGAGAGGCTCGGCGTCTCCATTTTGCGCTCAGAAAGCCGCGGACCCTGCGCTGTGCTCGGGAGGAAGGAGTTGAGAGAGAGAGAGGTTAAAAGAATTGGGGGATGCCCGGTTCCCACTGTTTCAGCGCGCCGTGGGGTCTCCGATCGCGTGCCGGAATTAGTTCAGTGGGCTGCTTGGAGTCCAAGGGCGCTTCCTTGGGCTCTTCCATCATGCTCGCTCCGCAGCAGGGTCCAAAGGGACAGGTTGTATGTATTTCATAGATAGAACCTACACATTTTCTAAAGATCTTTTTAAAAATTTATTTATTTATTTATTTAATCACTTTGAGATAGATACAGTTACAAAGCTTTCATGTTTGAGTTTCATCCATACAATGATCAAACACCCATCCCTCCACCAGTGCACATGTTCCACCACCAATGTCCCCAGTATACCCCCCCCCCAATCCCAACCCTCCCCCTGCCTCTATGGCAGACAATTTCCCCCATACTCTCTCTCTGCTTTTGGGCGTTATGGTTTGCAATATAGATACTGAGAGGTCATCACATTTGGTCCTTTACCTACTTTCAAATTTTCTAAAGATCTTAAGAAGAGAAGAGGGTCTCTTTATCTCAGGGGAGAAAATTGAAACATTTTGTGTAATAATTTTTTTAATTTATAATATTCCACCAAATTTAGAGTTTAAATCAGGAAAGGGAAAAGCCAAGAGGTAGTAAAGAAAGGAGAGTGGCAGATAATCTCGTCATCCACCACCATCCAGATGGCACAATCTTCTCTCCTAGAAGAAAGCATAACATGACACTTGTCATAACCTTGTCACTGGACCCCGAGCCAGGTTGTTTCAGTCGGAGCGCCTTGAAGGGGGGAGGGTGAGACCCCACCCCACCCCAAGGGACCCAGCTCTGGCAGCCAAAAACCTCCAGATCCCAACTGCCGCCATACCCATAGCTGCTCTCCACACACTTGGGCCGAGCCTCACCCAGGAGCGAATCTATTCCTGGACTGCACGGCCGCACACACCTTACCTATATTCCAATATTACCGCACCACATTTGATAGGTTTCAGAGGAGGAAGCAACCAGTCTCAGAGGGAAATATACATTTTTTACAGATATGTATACATATACATGTATATATATATAGATATATAAAGTACACAAGGCTCAACCTTTAACAACATGTTAGTGATCTCTTTTAGAAGGGTTTAATAGCCCTTGGTTGTAATATAACAACCTCCATACTCTTCCCTCTAGGGATACTTTTTTTGTAACATTTTCAGCGATTTTTCACAACAAACAATACAAAATATATGATTTCAGTTCTGCTTTGGAAATACAAAATATATGATTTCGGTTCTACTTTTGGGGTTCAGGATGGAAACATCCGAAATATGGTGGGAAGGTGTAGTGGTGGTGGGATTGGTGTTTGAATATTAAATGTAATGAAATATTGTGAACTACTTTATAAAATAAAAAGTAAATTAATTAAAATGTGCTCATTAAAAAAAAGAGAGAGATTGGAGCACCAGAAGTGCCGAAGATGCTCTAGTTAGAGGAGGTGGAGCACAGCACAGGGAGGAACCACGGGAAGGCGGATTAGCTTAGAGAGCCACAGGGAGCCTCCCCATGCTTTTTCAGAAAGAAGCTGGTTAGGGGTTCACATGCACTAAAGGCATTGAGTTTTAGACAACTGGAAGGGAGATGGGGGTTAGAGTCACAGTCACATAGATTACCTGACTCCTGGCTGTCTTGGGTGTAGGTGACCTGGGTGCAACAGAGGAAGGCAGCAATCTTGGGTGAGTGCTACATCCCTCCCTCCTCAGTTTCCCAGATTTAGTATCTGGGGTGGGGAGGGGGGAGGTCAGAAATATGTGGACTATATAAAAGAAATCATATGAAAGACTCCACGCCAGGCTGTTTTCATTCATGACGGCCCAGAGAGGGGTGGGTAAGAACTCTTCCCGCCCCAAGGGACGCAGCCCTGGCAGCCGACCTCCACTACCCAACCGCCACCACGCTCCAGGCCACTTTCCAGACACATTATAAGACACTTCCTACCCATTTTCCATAATTACCACACCATATTTGATGGAGTTCAATCAGTAGGCAACAAATCAAATACACACACACACACACACACACACACACACACACACACACACCTCTCAGAGAGGACAAGCTGCCAAGAGTATCCCGGCTGCACGGGCAAAGCCTGGCAAGCTACCCTTGGCATATTCAATATGCCAAAACCAGTAATGATAGGTTTCATTCCCCTAACCCTGAAAGAGCCTCCAATAGTTGGGAAAGACGAGTAAGGAGAGACTGCTAAAATCTCAAGGCTGGGAGGAATAAAGACGTTACTGGTGCCCACTCAAGTAAATCGACGAACAATGGGATGACAGTGATACAGTGATACAGTGATATAAAAGAAATATAGTCAGAAATATAAGTACTGGTGAAATCGAGGTCTTAATGATTGCATGGTGAGATATAACAATGTTCACAAACTTTTCTTTTACTGAAGTATTTTGTCATTAGCCATTTAGCTATTAGTCCATTAGCCACAAGCAATATAAAATTATCTGGTGCCTGCTAAAGGGGCAGACTTGGGGGATGATTGGGGAGATGGGAACAATGGTGGAAGGAAGGTCACATTGGTTTGGTTGTTGGAATATTGGATGCTTGTAACAAACTTCGAAAACCAGGGTGTTTAAATAAATGTGTGGGGGCTGCGAGGGGGGGGGGGGAGGCTGGTGAAGCCTGCCATGAGCGCCTGTGCAGCACGCAGGCTAGTGTCCCGCCTGCTGGGCAGCCGTCAAGCTGCACCCAAACCCTCTTGCCCAGGTGTGGGGAATAGTTTCCACCACCCGAGTTCTCTGCAAGCCACTGTCTCGGCTGAAGCAAGGAAACGCTCCTTTTAGGAAAGGACAGAAAGTCTTTGAATACCTCCAAAGAAAAGCATTCCAAGAAGAAGATGAACATTGAAGTGAAACATATTTTTCATGAGGAGAGAGAAAATCCTGTTGACCAGGGAACACCAGCTTCTCCAGAGGGGAGATTCAGGTACACATCCCAAGGTGGGATGCAGGTAGAGCCCGTGGGGGTGGGGGGATACGCACACCAGAAGTTAGTTTGACAGGGTTTTCCAAAAAGCCTCAGTCTTGGGGCTTTCTAGGTAGATAGGAGTCTGGGGAGAAAAGCATCTGCTGCAAGGATGTTGTCAAGGGGAAGAGCCTGGAACTTTGGGGGCTTTCTATCTTATTCCGACATGGGCCCTTTGTTTCTGTGGGAGATTTTCTAGAGTCTAGAAGGTCTAGAGGTCTAGATTTCCAGGCTGATGCTGGCGGCCTTCCTTTTTTCCTCTTAATAAGTTCCCAGTCTCTATGCTTTTAAACTGGTGCCAAAGTAACATTTTAAATCTACAGCTTCAAGGGCTTCACCTGCTTCAGCAATATAAGAAACATAAGTTGGATTGTGATGTAGCTCAGCTGTAGAGCCCTTACCTTGCATGTGTGAAGTCCGGGAAGGGAGGGGGGAGGGGAGGGAGATGAAGAGAGAGGGTGAACATAAGCAAACAACAACTAAGCAATTATCAGCTCTAGGTAAAACATAGTTGGAAAGGAAAGGAAAGGAAAGGAAAATACTGTATGCGAGCAATAAATCTCCATCTTGCTCCTTATATATATACTTATAAATTCTCATCTCCCCTTGGCCTGCCTCCAAATCCTAAAAAATGTTCTTCTTGCTTTGATGATTAATGTTAAAGCAGGGACAGTTATGAATGAAGAGGGGAAAGCAAACATACTCTGGAAAAAATCTTAAAGACTGTCAGTCAGGCCCTGAAGGTGGGTATTGATAAATGGATATTGATTAATCAAGCTCTCTAAAAGTTGTACCAGGGACAAACCATACCCCTGCCCCAGGCACTCATTGAACGCTGATGCCAACCCAGACATGCCTGAAGGTAGGACTCCTTCCTCCCAGACTATGAATCTCTTGTAATTTACTTTCCCAACCAGCCCTTTCTGAACCTGCAACTCCAACATGAGGGGAAGATGGACTGAGGCAGTACAGGAAGTCCCTCTAATTTTTCAGGTTGCTAACACCTAGATAAAAGTGGTGTGTGCCCCAAAGGACAGAGAGAGTAAGAGGAAATGTGCCTACCACAGAGACAGGGGACAGGAAGGGTTGGGGTGGGGTGAGGGTGACTGGGAACATTGGTGGTGGAGAATGGGCACTGGAGGAGGGGTGGGTACTCCAATATTGTTTGACCAAAACACACTCATAAAAGTTTGTAAGTTTGTAACTTTATCTCAGGTGATTCATTAAAATTTGAAACAAAATTCTAATTAAATGAATGAAAAACGGGTGTGTATCAGTGGAATATTATGCAGCCGTTAGGAAAAATGAAGTCATGAAATTTGCTTATACATGGATGGACCTGGGGAGTTCTACCTGGATGGACAGGGAGAGCATCATGCTGAGGGAAGTGAGCAGAGGGAAAGGGACAAGCATAGACTGACGGTACTCATTCGAGGGACATTAAAAAAAAAACATAGAATAAGAATAATACTCAAAGACAGTAGAAACAAGGGCCAGGTAGGAAGCTTGCCACAAAGGGGATGGCAGGTGCAGTTAAGACAGAAAAGCAACCGCAATAACAATGACAGTTGGAAATGAGCCTCTGGACAGCAACTGAGTGCCAAAATAAGGTAAAGCAACACACATGATACCCTCTCAGCAACAGTGCTGCAAGCACAATGCCTAAAAGATGAGTGAGAGAGAGAGAGAGAGATAAATAGAAAGAGAAAGAGAGAGAGAAGAAGAAGAAAAGTGTTTGCCAAATAGTCAAGCTGGGAGGGATGGTGGTGAGAGGGAAATTGGGGACATTGGTGGTGGGAAATGTACACCAGTGCAGGGAAGGGTGTTGGAACATTGTATAACAAAGTCCAATCATCAACAACTTTATAACTGTGTAACTCACTGTGATTCCATTAAAACAGAAAAGACACAAAAAACCAAAAACTGGTGTGTTTGCGTGTGTGTGTGCGCGCGCATTTGTATCAAGCCCTTCTCTTGAGTAACTAGCATCAAGCAGCACTTGGCTTCAGTAGCAAAACTAGTAAAGGTCAAAGTAGGCTGCTAGCATGGAGAAAAAATAAATGAAATTTTTCTTAGAAAGAAATTTTTATCTGCATAAAATGTAAGAAGATAATCTTTCAAAGTTGAAAAAAGAACGTATAGTAATAAAACGATATCATTAGAAATGGATGGATAAATGCCAAAATAATTAGCTAAAATATGAAATTGCTTGCAGAAAATAGAAAACTAAAGGAGACTAAAGCCTGATAATTTCCTTTCAAATACTACAAAATTATTTGACTCTGCAAACTAATATGCATAGCTTTGTTTTTAAAAAGTGGAGAGTGAGATTGTAAGCAAATCAACCTCTCCAAATGTATTCATTTGCAAGGCTGGGGATATGCCTCAGTCATAGAGTGTATGCTTTGTGTATGAGGCCCTAAATCCAATCACCAGTGCACTCACAATATATGATTGAGGGACCAGAGAGAGAGTACAGTGGGTAGGGTGCTTGCCTTGCATTCAGCCAACCCAGGTTCCATCTCTGGCATCCCATATGATCTCCTAAGCATCTCCAGATAATTCCTGAGTGCAGAGCCAGGAGTAACCCCTGAGCAACACCAGGTGTTCCCCCCACCAACAAATTAATTACACATATTAATTTGGATAATCCATTCTTGAATGTATAAGAATAAAATTGTATGGGGCTGGAGAGATAGCACAGCGGGTGGGGCGTTTGCCTTGCACGCGGCCGACCCGGGTTCAAATCCCAGCATCCCATATGGTCCCCTGAGCATGGCCAGGGGTAATTCCTGAGTACAGAGCCAGGAGTGACCCCTGTGCATCGCCGGGTGTGACCCAAAAAGCAAAAAAAAAAAAAAAAAAAGAATAAAATTGTAGAGCTTGGAATATAAAAGGAAATGGCTATAATTCAGTATAATATAAATATGTGCTAAAGGTAGAAAACCATTGCATACTTCAAGGCACAGCTACATTTTGTTTTTACTTCCTGTATCCTCTATTACGCCTGGCCAGCAGAGGTGTGGTATTTATGAGCTCTTGTTGCATAAAAACAAAACAATGCAAACAAAACAGAATATTTTACTATGTTTATGTCATAAGGAAATTAAACACAGGAAGATTTCGCAACAGATGTAAAATTTGAATGTGCAACTGGAAATACAGTAAGGCTATTGCCAGGTGTACAAAGATGTGAAGAGTATTTAACTCTGAGAGAACAATTTATATCCCTCCCAAAAGGGGAGAGTAAACTGGATTTATTTAGTGTATTGATAATAATGTATAAGAAACCACCCTGGGGCTGGAGTGATAGCACAGCAGGTAGGCATTTGCCCTGCACGCGGCCGACCCGGATTCGATTCCCAGCATCCCATATGGTCCCTCGAGCACTGCCAGGAGTAATTCCTGAGTGCAGACCCAGGAGTAACCCCTGATCATTGCCGGAGTGTGACCCAAAAGCAGAAAAAGAAAAAGAAAAGAAACACCCAGATGCTGTGGCTGTCAAGACTAATTTCCATATGAGCACTCTCAGGTCAGCTGATTTTGGCTGATGGACTGGGTCTTGAATCTTGATTCCAGGTTGCATCCACATATTCTTCATCCTCTTTGTGAGACAGGAAACACTGGCCAGTGTAAATATGATATACAACTGACCTAAATGGGAAATAAACTTTGGAAAAACTTCACCAGTTACGGAGAAGTATTCCCTGGGGCAGACATCACAAACTTAACAATGCTTTAGTCCTCATCCCTTAAGCAAACATCTATGTGCATACACAAGGATTAATAATGATTGTGTCCTGTCCTTTAATGAGTAAACACCACTCCCTTCCCATCTTTGATCAGGTTTCCTTGCAAGTTCTGACACCATGCCTGGAAGCTTAATATGCATTTGGCAAAGGAGTTCATGTGGGACAGCAGCTAGATGTCAAAAGGTGAGAATAAGGGTCAAGACCAATCGAAGCCTGAGTCAAGTAAATTCATGATGGAGAATCCAGTTACCAATGGATGATTTCCAGTTTCATTGCGCATTCATTATATTATAGCAACATGATAAAAAGCACACCAACTTGCATCGTGACAGTTTACAGGTATCATGGCAACCCCCAGAAGTGACAACGTGAGATTAAAAAATCACCAGAACAAAATCATCTGTCTTCTCTGAAATTTCATGCACTGCCCCTTATTAATTTACCCACTTCTATATTTACATACCTAAAAATTTGGATAGAAGTGGTGTTACTCTCAGGTCATATAAGCCCCTGGAATTATGTGGTCTGGCCCTGATGCCTGATAGGACAGATACATTCTTGAGGCATGCCCACAGCCTGTCTGCCCACAGCCCATCTGCTTTTGTTGTGTGGCCCTCAAATGATGTGACAAATATCCAAATGGCCCTGCACAGTTAAAAGATTTCCCATCCCTGTTCTGAAGCATGCACTTACAGGTGCATTCTGTCTTTTTCTTTTCTTTTTGTTTTTTACTTACATACCTCTAATAAACTGCTGGTACAGCCCTCTCAGACCCTTTGAGTATATTATTTGTATCACTTGTCATCCCGTTGATCTTCGATTTGCTCGAGCGGGTGACAGTAACATCTCCATTCGTCCCTGTCGCGTGCTAGTGTAGCCCAATGAAATCTGCTCACTCCAGGAATAGGAAGAGCCTCAAATCGTTCATTCAGGGTTTTGACGAAGAAGTCTGACCATCTCATTGGTGGGCGACCACGCAGTCTCTTGACATCCCGTGAAATTCTGGATTCCTGGATTGAGTGTATACACTTGCTTTTAATAAACTCTGTCTCAAAAACAATGTAACCCCTCTTTTATTTACACCTGCACTTTCTTTTTTGTTGGGTGTTTTTTTTTTTTTGCGTCACACCCGGCGATGCACAGGGGTTACTCCTGGCTCTGCACTCAGGAATTACTCCTGGAGGTGCTCAGGGGACCATATGGGATGCTGGGAATCAAGCCCGGGTCAACCGCATGCAAGGCAAATGCCCTACCCGCTGTGCTATTGCTCCAGCCCCTACACCTGCACTTTCTTGACCGAGGACTTTGCTTTAATGAAACTTGTACTTCATTTCTCGGACTCACTCTGAATTCTTTCCAGTCAAAGCTTGGAACTCTGAAGTACAACTAACCACTTTAGCCCTGACTGAGTTTTTCTTAGAACATTTGTACCAAGAACTACCCGAAACAGGCTTCTCTCCTGATGGACACAAAGGAGCAAGAAATCAGGCATATCTCAAGCATCTGGACTAGAAGTTCCCAAAATATTTGGCCTATTGCTCTCTTTTCAGAAAAATTAAAAAATCACTCGACGTCCCCACGGAAATCCATCTCTTTAACATGAAAAAAAGGGCTCCCCAGTTGCCCCAGAGTATTCTGCCCTCCCTGATATTTCTAGTGCCCCCTAAAGGGTAGAGTGTTCCACTTTTGTCACCCATTTTTGGGAACACTGGTCTTCCCATCCACAAACATGCCATCATCCAAGTAATTTGCATAGACTAGCTTAACACAAATGAGTATGAGACAGACATTCTGCCTTCATTAGTTTGATAAAACACTATTTCTGAAAAGTAACTGCCACTCTCACAACTGTGCTCAGTAATAGCATAAAATGCACGTGATTTCCATTTGCATTGCTCTCGAAAGCAAGGGCAGAATGAGCCACATGTGGCTACTGAACTGTGGTGGGCGGGGCTGAGGAACTCAATCTGAGTTCTGTTTAATTTGCTATCGCTTTAGCTATCGCTAGGCTCACATGACTTTCAGTTGCCATATGGCGTATGCAGCTCTAAGCTCAAACTTGATATTTTGACCTGAGGATTCCTTTCTCATGATCAATTCTGAAACTGTAGTTGTCTCCATTTGCATAGTCTAGTACACATTTTAGGATTTATTTGGATGACACACTTGTTCTTTATGGAGCTGAGAAATTCCACAAGGGCCAAGTTAACAATTCTAAATAAATACTGCTTCCTCTGTGCCTGGCCAACCTTCTTAACAATGTGTGTTTCTAGAACAAGAAATGTTAGGAGAGTGTCTAGGTCTCTCTTTAAAGGAAATAAAGTGACTGGAGAGATAGTACAGTGGTAGGGTGCTTGCCTTGCATGCTGCCAACCTGTCTAGTTCCAGGCATCCCATAGAGTCCCCTGAGTCAACCAGGAGTTATCCCTGAATGTAGAGTCAGAAGTAAGCCCTGAGCACTGACAGATGTGGCTTAAAAGCAAAATAAATAAAGGAAATAAAGCCAGCAAGAATTAAAAAAAAAATACTGCAACAGCAACTGATACACAATTTCTTATATATAAAGAACACATTGAAAGATAAAATGTTGTATTCACAAAGTATAATGCATGATGATAAAAGGGGATTTCAAAGACAAGACAATCCCTCACAGATGTCTGATGGGCTCGGGTGGGGGGTGAGAGCAAGAATTCCACTTTCTATGTTTTCTGCTCTACTTTCTACCAAATTCTACATATTTTTCTGCTCATTTATGAAGAAAAATCTCTTTAGAATATTCCAGACTGAACACAACAGCATTCACAAAGAAACAGACTGGAAAAGCAATAATAAAGGCAACTAGTTCCTTATGAACGAAGAAGAAAAGAGACCAAAAGAATCAAACGCTTCCTCCTCATTCTTTGTCTCTTGGGGCTCTTTGTAAAAGCTAGATTTCACATCGTAATCATACAGCAATCAACGAACTTTAGTCATTATCAGAATAATTTAATATAATTTTCACTTATCAAATTGGAATACTTAGGGAAGAATGCAGTGCTGTGCATGGAGATTCAGACATATTTTCGTGGGAGTGGAAATTGGTACAACCTCTCTGGCTGCATGTTTTAAAAGCTTAAAAACATGCCCATTCTTTGTGCATATTCTATATCTCCTGGCAGTTTATTTAGCTGCCAAGATATTCTTCCCAGCTACATAATGAAATGCTAAGCAAAAGTAGTGTTGCATAATAAACTATTATAGGGGACAGGGGTGGGAGGGCATTATTAGTTTAAATGATGATTGTATTTAGCTAAGTAAAATTATATGCACACATAAAGGGGATAAAATTGTTCATATTTTTACTTTCTTTGCTTACCTTTGTTTTCCATAGAAAACTATGTTATCCTATGGGTAAAGAGATGTCAAGGTATGGTTTCTTTCTCTTTTCTTTAAGGCAGGAAATATTTTTTGAATGATCAAGCTAAAGGAGGGAATGACTTATTGCAATGACTGGGGGTTGTGTTTTTTAGTTGCCATGCATACACACACACACACACACACACACACACACACATACATGTGTGTACACAGCATGCACACAAGTTTGTGTGCAAGCAGCAGTGCATTTGGGCAACACCCAGGATTGAACTTGTAGCCCCATCGTCACAAGGCGGGTGCTTTTAACTACTGAGTCATCCCCCAGCCCCTGGAATTTGCCACGGTTGCTCCAGGCAAACAATCACACTAATAGAAAGTTTGGCTCTTGCTTCATTCTTGGCAGAAGTCACATTCAAAGAAGGAACAATCCATCAGAAGATCAAAACAAATTCTTTTTTTGGTAATATCTACATATTACTTACTTATTAATAAGATTAATCCTTGAGGGCATAATATTCCATGGGTTTTGTGCCCCAAGGTCTTAAGAGGAAGGTTTACTTTGAATTTGACTGGAACCCTGCCACTATTTCTATGGGCATGAAAGAGCTGTCTTTGCCCAGATTACTCTGGTTATGTTGGGTTTGCCATCAGGAATCCCATGTTGGTATTTGCTTCTCATGTCTGGATAAAATTTAGAAATTTAGTTTCATCTGGAAGATAGACACCTTCAAATTAAAGGGGGAAAAAAGTGTGCTCCCTCTGGCTTTAGAGACCTGATTTATAGCCAGCAAAAAAAAAAAAAAAACTTAGACTACAACCCTCTAGTCATATCTGTCATTTAGAAGTCCAGGTCTGTCATTTAAAAGTCCATTTAGAGGTCTACCTTGGGCTCCAAGATGATAGAGAGAGAGCAGTCTCAAACAAAACCATTAGATGCCTCTCAAGAAAATACCAGAGGTCAGCACATGGCATTTCCAAATCATGCTAGAGAATCTTAAGTGAGACACTAACAGTCAACCACACAGGGACATGCAGGAAAGAAGGGTGCAGAGCAGTAGACCACTCAAAGTGGAAAGAAAGTTCCAGTTGAGGGAGAAGATCCAGAAGCCACTGAGTCCCAGTGAAATACCAGGACAAGGCCGAGCTCTTGACCAATCATCCAGGGACCCTTGTGGCCTCAGGATATTTCAAAGGGGTCACAGGTGAAAATTATATAAATGGGGGCCCACAACACAGAATTGAGAGCTAATGGTAGGAAATGGAGCCTCACTTGGAAGGAGATTGAGAAGCAATGCTTTACACTGTTTCTCTGAGTAGATAAAATCTCATCCCTTGAGGATGCTATTGGGGTGCACTTTCTCTTTGCCCTCTTTAAGCAGATAGATTTTCAGGGGATGGAGAGATACTCACTGAGTACCTCCAACAGTAGCTTCCTAACACCACTGTGTGTGACCCCAAATAGCCCTCCTCTGGCTCCTCCCACAAATCACTGTATTACTGTCATCCCATTGCTCATCAATTTGTTCATTGATTTGCTCCAGCAGGCACCAGTAATGTCTCCATTGTAAGACTTCTTGTTACTGTTTTTGGCATATAGAATACGCCACGGGTAGCTTTTCAGGCTCTGCCATGCGGGTGGGATACTCTCAGTAGCTTGCCAGGCTCTCCAAGAGGGATGGAGGAATCAAACCCGGGTCGGCTGTGTGCAAGGCAAACACCCTACCTGCTGTGCTTAGCTCCAGTCCACAAACAAAGAAGGAATATCTACAAGAGGTGTGCTAAGTGATTTATGCATGTGCAAAGGACATGATGAGCCAAATACGCTTGGGGGCCAACTGCTCTAGGACGATGCACCCTCATCAGGAGGGATGTAATGAGCGCTCAGGATGGGCCTTGGTAAAAGCAGCCTCTGACACAGCAAAAATATGGACCAGCAAAAAATGTTATGAAGATATTTGCTTTACCCAGTGGTGGGAAAGTTCTAATCATTTTGATGCTATTTCAAAACTTCTTCGAAGGGCATGCAAGTTTTCTGGAACCCATCCAAAGCAAAGCCTTCTCAGAATGTGGTTGAAAACAACCACAGTGATTACAGCCTAAGCAAACCGGGTTTGTATTGGCAAAGACAGGGGAAGAAAATCAACGAGGAACTAGGCGTCCTCTACAGAGACATTGCTTTTAGTTCCTCCACTTGGACAACACAAGAACTGAAGATAGACTTGAGACACCTTTGACTTCACCTTGCCTGTGTGGGATTAAGTCCCCAGCTAACTCGCTTCTACCTAACAGAGGACGCCAGGAATACAGGAGGTGTAGCCAAGCATATATATGAGCATAGATTTCCTTTCCTAAGAGCCAGGCCCTCCTGCAGAGCTCTAAAGTCCCACTGCTGAGATTCCAGGAATCTTCAGGCTAACCAGAGCCTCCTGCACACCCCTTCCCCCACCCCCTGACATGCAATGCTCCGAGCAGAAGAGCACCTCTTTCTCTTCCTCCTCCTCCTTGTCCTCCTTCTCATCCTCCTTCTCCTTGAGACTCCCAATGTTCATGTGAAAAAAAATCCTTCCCATTTCACCACTCACAGCACGTTCCACTCAGGACTTAGAACTTTGCCCACAGAAGCTAGACCATGGCAGATGAACAGATGAGCACCATTTTCTTGGCTCCCAGACCAAGCTTGGCCACGCGACTTCCTCACTGTTCTTCTTGGGGGATCCTGACAGGCCTGACCCACCAAGGTGTCGAGTTCTCAATTCAATAGACGTCTAGAGCTGGACGCAGTTCAGACTCAAATTGAGATATGCCCCACCCCACATTTCCAAACCCAGCCCTTCCTTCTTATGCACTTTTCCCCAGCATGACAGTTACACAGAAATTAAACACCCGATCCTGGTGACTCCCAGGACCCCTGAAGGAGCAAGCATAAAGCCACAGGAGAGTGCCCCAGACTGTACCTGTGCAGACACTGTGTGGGAGAGGAGAAGAGGGAGTTTGTTGGGGGCCGGTTTAGGAGAGGAGGCTGCACCCACAGGGCCCAGGCTGGTTCAGTGCCTGGAGTTTATTCCCAGTGGTGTGATGCTGGGGACCAAATCCAGTCACCCCACCCACATGCAAAGACATGCCCTAGCCCTTTGAACTCCTCTGCCCTAGAACATGTTTTTCCAGCAATGCAGAATAATTGGCAGAGAATGCCTGAAGAAGTCAATTGGAACCAGAAAAAGGTCAAACTTCCCCACCAATGTCATTTCTCAAAAGAACCGAAAGGTATTCAAATCCTCTCACCCTTGTAATGGACATTCAGATCTTCAGGTACTTTCCACCCAAGTAACTTTGAACAGACAATTCTAAGAGTTCTCATGAACCCCAAAGACCTATCAGGGGCCTTGCTCTGCCACCTTTTCTTTGTTTTTTTTTTTAAAAAGAAAAGTGGTTTCTGCTTTTACTTTTTGTATTACTATTATTATTGAATCACCATGAGATACAGTTATAAAGCTTTTATGTTTGAGTTTCAGTCATACAATGATCGACCACTCTTCCCTACACCAGTGCACATTTTCCACCACCAATGTCTGACAATTTCCCTCTTACTCTCTCTCTACTTATGGGCATTATGGTTTGTAATACAGATACTGAGAGGTCATCATGTTTGGTCCTTTATCTACTTTCAGCGCACATCTCCCATCCCAAGCGATCCCTCCAACCATCATCGACTTAATGATCCCTTCCCTATCCCAGCTGCCTTCTCTCCCATAAGGCAGGCTTCCAACCATGGAACAATTGTCCTGACCCTTGTCTCTACTGTCCTTGGGTGTGCTACCTTTCTTTCTTCCCAAAAGATTCATACCTAAGAGTTGGCTGTGGAGATGATATTGATTCCCATATTGCACACTTCCCTTTCTTAAAATAAAAGCAGGGGCTTTAAAATAATAAAGCCAGTGGGCACTTCCCATGCATGCATTTGACCATATGTGGTAACAACCCCAAGTTATCACATATGGTCCTTCAACCCCACTGAGAGTGATCCCTAGTGCAGAGCCAGGAGTAAGTCCTAAGCACTGCCAGGTGTACCACCCAATAAATAAATAGATAAATAAAATTAAAACAGCTGGGCCAAGGAGATGGTACCCTGGGTAGGTCTACCAGCTCTCAGGTTCATGCGGGGTGCAGCCTTGGTGGGCCCTGGCATTGCAGGGCTGAGCAGTACCACATCCTCTAGCTCTATCATCAAACCAGGACATGATTGCCCGAGTATCACAAGGGGCCATTGATCCTCTAACTCACCTCCCCCTTGGTGAGGATGACCCAGGAAACTCTGACACTTTCTCCTCTGGGAGAAATTCTTTCCAGAGACTAGGTGAGCTGAGGTGGAACTAGAGAAAGGCCTTGGGAAGAGAAGAGATTTGCAGGACCTGAGGTAGGAAGTTGTGTGCATGGAGGAAACCTGACCAGGTAAGACAGGTGGACCAAAGGGATTCAGCACTAGAGCAAAACCCCTAAGAGTTAAAACAAGCATACAAAACTCCAGATGTGTATGAAGTTATGGTTACTTAACAGCTGAAGAAGGTTCAATTCGGCCCCCAGTTTCCTGTGTCCAGGCTTCATGCTGGTTCCTCACTGGTCTTGTCCTTCTGTGTCCTGTGTATCTAGTGCCACTGGTTTTTTGCTTGTTCTGTTTGCTGATATTCCATTATGTCTAGTCATCTCTTGTCCCACATGGCTCCAGTGTCCCTCAATGCTTGGTGTTCTCAATGGCAATATAGGAGTGTCAAGGGCAGGTCTCTGTGGTCATCCATAGTTCCCAGGTTGTTCAATACTTGGAAAGATAAAAGTATTGAGTAATAAAGATGCTCAGAGTTAAAGATAGAAAAACTTACTGGGAAACAGAAGGGAACAAAAAAGAAACTCCCCATTCGGGGAGAAACTTAGTATATGACCAAATTTAAAGTAACTTCCTGTTTTGTGTAAGCCCTTTTAAGTGAAAATTGGGTTCTGTGTGTTATTTATTGATTGACAAGAATATTACAGAGAATGTAAGGATCACACAGAGTGGTCTGATTGTTTTGAGTCTTTTAGGTTATTTATCTGGCCTTAAGTATTGCCCATTGTCTCTCAGTCTTGATGAGCTTAAGTCCTGGGGAGTATCTATAATCTTGGGGAATTTTTAATGTCTTATTCATCAGAAAGAGCTCTGAGACCACTCGTAGCATCTAGCAAGGGAAACTGAGGCTTCCTCTTTCATTCTCCCTCCTCAAAGATGGAACTCTGATTGTAGTCCAGGAATGGGGCTTCGAGTGGGTCAAGCTACTTCCTACTGCCTTTAGGGTGTCAACAGGGGCCCAGAGGTGTCAAGTGTCTTAGGAAGAAGGCTGCCTTGAGTCCACAATGCCACGCTTTGGCCAACTGTATTAGTGGTTCCACATTGATCACCATCCATAGTTTGATTACCTCAAGCCTAGAGGAAACAAACCTGACAAGAAAGTTATAAGGCCAGATTCTGTTAGTAATTACAGGCTGAGGTCCACCAAGGAACCAAGAAGGGCAGGACTCAGGAGTGCCGAGACCAAGTATTTTCCATAAAAGCCACTTCTGAGATGCCTGTTCCCAGAACTGGAAGCCTTCTTTTTCTTTTTGAGTCACACCCAGTGATGCACAGAGGTTACTCCTAGCTCTGCACCCAGGAATCACTCCTTTGCAGTGTTCAGGAAACTATATGGGATGTTGGGGATCAAACCCAAGTCGGTTGTGTGCAAGGCAAACGCCCTACTCCAGCCTCTGAAAGTCTTCTTCGTGGATTGAAAATTGGTCTGGATTTGTCTAGATTAATTCACAAAGAAGTTGACATTCCTTTCCAAGCATAGCACACACATGACAGGCTGGAGGAAACTTGTGTCTAAGGGATAAGTGTAATATTTAGAGCTCAGTGATCAATTGTGTTCCCAATATTATGGGCTCTTTTAGAATTTTTCATCTTGAAAGGCCCGGTATTGAAACACAGCCATTAAAACAGGAGAGAGGATCCTGAGGTGATTATCTTCTAGTGTCTAGTCACATAGATTATCCAGCCTGGCCTAGGTTGTTTAGGTTATCAAACACCACTTAGGCCACCCACGTGACATTCCTTACCTATGACCCCCTTTCTTTAGGACCATTTTCCTAATCTCGCTCTGCCTGTTCTCCTTGTGTCCCTACTAAAAAGTTGTGGAAGTTTTGGACTCCAGGTGGATCCCTCTCTAAAAGGGATCTGTCCACGGGTCCTCTGTGGAATTCAGATGGAATGTCCCTTCAGGGTCACTGAGGCCTCTCTTCTTGGTTTAGATGCCTTCTGTCTTGCTGTGTCCTCCCTTGAAGAAAAAGTTACCTTGAGTGATTAAAAATAAAATTATGGGAACCCACCTCCCCCAGCCACCAGCATGTTGAGCCACCCATTAGCCCTGCTCTACCGGTTCCCAACCAAATCACCAAGGGGATGCACCCCAAGCAGCTAAAACTCATAGAAACACAGTCCCCGTGGCTGAAAACTCTGGAAGGCAGGTGGATCAAGTACCCGTCCTGCCAGAGCTCTGGCAGCCACATTCACACCCTACAGCTTTGGCTACACCTTTTGGCAGCTTTTGCTCAACTCCATGTGTTGGTGTACAACATCCCATAATCTCGGCCCAGCTAGGCTTGGATGTAAATATCGTTTTCTGTTGCTGTTACTTTAACAGACCATACTAACGGCTATGTAACTGACTTTAATACTGTTTCCGTTGACTAAGTTAATTTGCATATTCTGCCTATGTGGCTGAATATCATTGGTTGGAACATCAAGCTAGTTAATAAAAGGGGGCTGAACAGGCTGCTCTCCGGCAGGCCACAACACAAAACTCCGGAGACAGTTATGTGATCCTCCCAAAAAGCGTATATTTCTTTCGCATGCATATCTTAAATGCCTCAGACTGTCTAGCTAATCCTTACTGAAACATTATTGCAACATATGACGCCCAATGGGAGGCTCGAAGATAAAGGCCCGGTAGGAAAGAAATGTACGCTTTTTGGAGCTCTGGCAGCCACACTCACACCCTACAGCTTTGGCCACACCAAAAGCTCAACTCCATGGCCTCAAGAATATTCTCTGCATGGGGATATGGTGCTGCCAACGGGTCAACCTGTACCTGGGGGGGGGGGGGGGCGAGTGCATCAGCAGCCTGATGGTACTTCAGGTTTCCTGACTCCACACCCCAAAATTGCCACTGCGCCTTTGGCTGGACCCCAACAACTTGAAACCAAATTTCCCAAGAAATTAAAGGGCCAAAATTTAGGTATGCAGGAGCCATGCCCACAAACCACCTCTGGCTCAGCTATACAAGTTCATTTATTGGCCTTATTTCAGAGTCCCATAGATAAATCTCAAAACAGATCAAAAGTTACAGTTAATCTCGGACCCATGCATGGCTGAACAGAGAGGGGTAAATTGGGGGGGTGGAGGGGGAAGGAATGTGGATTGGCCTGTGCCCACCCAAGCAAAACCCCTGGCAGCCACTTGCTTCCACAATCCAAAATCACCGCCATACTCCTGGCCTGACTCCACCGTCTCAGGAAGGACCTCACCAAGATATAATCTGCTGAAAATTTTGGTATGCGGGTTTTGTGACTGAAATCTCCAGGCTTCCTCAGGGTTGGGATGGGTTACCTCCCCCCACCTCCCTGTACTTCGGGAAGCCTCAGCAGTCACATCCACACCCCAAAGCTGCCACCCAATTGAAAAGCTACTCCAGCCTTCCCCTCCAATAAAAATACCAAATTCCCTGAATAAACACCATGACCTCTTAGCACCTGTATAATAATCAATAAAGGAAAAAGGAGAGAGAGAGCAAGAAGAGGGTAGGGGGTGGGGAGTTAAGGGATGGTGGTGGGGAGACAGGGGACATTGGTGGTGGGAAATGTGCACTGGTGGAGAGATGGATGCTGCATCATTGTATGACTGAGAGCCAATTATGAACAACTTTGTAATGGTCTATCTCACCGATATCCAATTAAAAAAAATTTTTTAAGTATTGTGGAGTTCATGCCCAGTTCAATCAGCTTAATCAATGGCTGAGTAAATAGTAGTACTCCTATAATTAAAAAAAAAAATCTCTGCAGAGACACCAACTCAGAATAATTTCAGGTACCCTAGTGCCCAGGCTGGGAACTCTGAGGTATTCTCAGAGGGTCTTCTCAGAGTAAGGGTCAGTAGCCTCTCCTCACTCCCTATAACTCCAGAAGCCCCAAAAGCTGTACCCACCACCCATATTTGCCACCATTTCAATTATCAAGGCCCAGACCATAGATCCTGAAATTTCTGGACCATGACCCCTCCTAATTCCTCAATACTGAAATTTTCAGTAGAACCACACCAAATTAGATGGGAAAGTAACATAGAAGCCAACTAAACACAATAACACAGAAGACTCCAGTAGCAATAAATAGCTTAATAAATTCTTAGACAAGGACGGACTTAACATCTCTGTGATCAGATATAATAATTTTCACATAAAAATTGATTTTTTAATATTTATTGTTTTTAATATTGGAGCTTTGTTATCTAATCAATTTCAACTCTAGAGTTGTATCTACAGTTGTGGCTATTATCTACATTAAAATAAATGAAGGGGCTGGAGAAATAGCACAGTGGGTAGGGCATTTGCCTTGCATGCAGCCGACCTGTGTTCGATTTCCAGCATCGCATAGGGTTCCCTGAGCACCGCCAGGAGTAAGTCCTGAGTGCATAAACCAGGAGTGGCCCCTGTGCATAGCCAGGTGTGACCCAAAAAGCAAAAATTAATTAATTAAAAAGTTAAACAAAATAATATAAAATTAATGGGCAGAGGAGGACTCACAAAAGGCTTTCTTCTTAGGGAAAACCAAAACCAAAACCTTCCGGGAATGAAAGTGCTGAGATTGTCCCCACCCGGTTTCCAATTCCAGTCTCCTGTTAAAGTCTTTGTGGTAAATAGGTCAGGCTATTTACAACAGACCCTGGGTCAGGCATCCTTTCAACATATTCTAAGAATGTCAAGTTCCTGGCTCCTAGATTGCATCTAGCTCATGCCTAGATAATGTCCCTACTCCAGACCCCCGAAGTATAAATGCCCTTTTTGATCAGCTAGGATGTTGGAAATTTCCAGGCACCCACCAAAACAGAAAAACTTTGTCTCTCCCTAAGTTAGTTCAAATGTAAATGTTTCCTCTACTGGAGATATCCAGCTTTTCAAAATATAGACAAATAGTCTGTTTAAATGCAGAAGAAGTTGGGAAAGATGCTCCATTTGGCTTCTTCCCCAGGGAAACCTAAAACTGAAAAAAATCCAAGTTCTTTTGAGGGGAGGGGTTTTGGGGGTTTTATATTTTTATTTTGGGGTCACACTTGATGGTACTCAAGCCTTACTCCTGGTTCTGCACTCAAAAATCACTCACTCCTGGTGGGCTCACAGGACCATATAGGGTGTCGGGGGTCAAACCCGGGTCAACTCTGTGTAAGGTCAGTGCTCTACCAACTGTACTATATCTCTGACCCCACAAGTTTTTCTTTTATGTCCAAATACAGGCCTGATCTGTTTTCATTAACGGTTCTTATTGAAGGTTAACATGCAGACTCAAGTGAGGGAGCGGTTCACATGTGGCAAACGTCCTAGGAGATACTGGACATGGTTTGGGGTCACAGGAGGCCTCATATATGGCTAGACAAGAAAAGGACAGGGAAACTTTTATAGTTCAGGGGAATGCAGGAACAAAGATTAGGTGAGTGCAAGGGGAAGATAATCACCCTACGAACATCATTCAACTAATTTCTTAGCATCTTCAAGGCCCCGAGGCTATCCTCACAAGGGATTTACAACTGTACAATTCACTGCATCACTGTCATCCCATTGCTCATTTTTTTGCTCCAGCGGGCACCAGAAACGTCTCCATTGTAAGACTTGTTGTTACTGTTTTGGGCATATCGAATGTGCACAAGTGACTTGCCAGGCTCTGCCGGGCGGGTGGGATACTCTCGGTAGCTTGCCAGGCTCTCTGAGAGGGACGGAGGAATTGAACCCAGGTCGGCCATGTGCAAGGCAAACACTCTACCTGCTGTGCTATTAAAAAATAAAAATACCCTCGTATAGATACACTCTCTCCTCAAGCAGGTGTGGGTTCCCCTCTCCCCTTCTCTATCACCCAGACGATTAAAATTCCCAGAAAAGCAATCTCTACACCCGTATCTTCTATTTCCACTTCTTCTGTCTTGTTCTTTCCAGTGCTGGGGATCAAACCCAGCGCCTCACAGCTTCGAGGGATGAACTCATGCCTGAGCCGCATGCCTGAGCCTCAGGGGACCTCGGATCCCTTTGCCCTATGGATACTATTCCTGTCACATCTTCAGTAACAACTTCTCCATCACCAGCTCAGCTCCCACAAAGCACAGGTTCTGGCCTCGGTCTTTGTTCGTGGTTTGCAGCAGCCTTTTTTGGAAACACGCCTCCCTCAGCTTCCAGAACCCTCTTGGTCTTCCCTCCCACCTCACCAGACATCCCCTCTCTGGCTCTCTTACTGGCAGCCCTTCCCCCAATGTAGCAGTACCATCTAGGAACCTGCTAGATATGGAGATTTCTGGCATCTTATCCTGGGCTTGTTAAAAGAGAAGCTCTGGGGAGGAGCTGGCAGAACAGAACTCTCTTGGTTTTATCAAGTCCTCCAGGGGACACGTGGTGAAGATTGAGAACTGCAGCTCTCAACTCAGTGTTCCTGTCAGCTCCATCTGACCCACAACTCTGAAAATCTATCACTGTATCCCTGTCATCCTTTTGTTCATCGATTTGCTCAAGCGGGCACCAGTAACATCTCCATCCCTGTAGCATGCTAGTGTAGCCCAATGGCGTATTGGAGGCTCTTTCAGAGTCAGGGGAATGAGGACCGTCATTGTCACTGTTTTTGGCATATCGAGTATGCAACAGGTAGCTTGCCAGGCTCTACTGTGAAAATCTGTATACGAGATAAAGTGATAGACAGATGGTCAGAGCTATAGTACAGTGGGAAGGGCATTTGCCTTGCACGTGGCTGGCCAGGGTTCAATCCCCGGCATCCCATATGGTCCCCCGAGCACTGCCAGGAGTAATTCCTGAGTGCAGAGCCAGGAGTAACTCCTGAGCACTGCTGGGTGTGACCCAAAAAGAGAAAAAAAAGAAAACAGATAGATAGATAGATAGATAGATAGATAGATAGATAGATAGATAGATAGATAGATAGATGAGATATAGATATATACTCCTCCCCTGAGTGCTGTAACCAACCATGTGTCACCTGTTGGAATCACAACAACAGGGAAGATATCAAAGAAAGTATAATCACAATACTCCACCACACACACTTAAATCTTCAATGTCCATGCCACACCCTGCATTTCTACTGGGGGTCCCGGCATGCATACTATACCACCTCCTCCCAGCAGGGAGGTATAAATACTGTAACTGCCATAGAATAAATGCCTTTTCTCCCTCCTCTGGGCTCTGCGTCTGTTCATTCGGTTGCGTCCCCTTCTCAGCCCCACAAAGGGTTCTCCCTGCTGAACAGAACGAGACCTCCACATCGACCTCCACAAGAGGTTAAGATGACTCTTGTCTTGCATGCAACTAACTCTGGTTCCATCCCTTCTAGGATAACATTGGTTTGTCCTTTCTTCCTTGCCACAGGGAGCTTAGGTTTACTGGGTTGCACCCAAGTAAACATCACAGTGCTCCCAAGGCACTCCCATTCCTCTGTGATTATCTGTAACCTCTTTCTTTGTGCTCTGCTTCCCCAACCAGTTAATCACCTTTATCTCCTAATCAGACTCTGTTAACTTGTTAATATTTCTTTTCTCTTCTCCTTGTGTCCTTTGCATAGTTAATTCAGAGCAATGTCCTTTTTGTATAGTCACAGGAAGACAGTTAAAGCTATGCTTTTGTAACTTGGGAGTTAATTGACTCCAATAATATTCACTCCTGGGCATCTGTTTTCTCAGCTTAAGCCTCAGTTGCCCTTAGTTCCTAGCACCCAAAAGCAGGGTCATGATGAGGGACAGGATAGACCCAGGGCAAGCTGTGAGCTACCCTGGCATCGAAATGGGCCAGGCCAAGAGCCATAATACTTAACTATATGTTAAGAGTATGGTCATGGGCAAATTCTGTCATTATCCAAAAATTTAACAACTAGATTAGGACCCTGCTAGGGTTAGGAAAGATTAATCTGGCCTGAACACTGTAGTCTGGGATCTATAGTAAAATGTCCCCAAGAGAGCCACCCTACAAGCTTAATGTATTTCTTACTGTGTCCATACAAAATGACTAATATTAAGAAATAGAATTAAGATGAGTGTTTAAATGGTCATTGGACTAAGGAAAGGAGAAAAAGCCCTAGGTAGTATTTCACCCTTGAGCAGATCTCATGGCTGCAGGCAATCAGGAAGGGCTTTGATATGCTGATTGTGCTATGGGACCTGGATGTGGTTGCTACAGGCAAGGTTTGGAGGGGGTGAGAGACTAGAGAGACAGGAGGCAGCAAGTCGAAGCAGGAGAGACTAGCAAGAGGGATAGGAGGGGAAGAATGTATGGGAGAAGAATGTAGAGGAGAAGGATGTAGAGGAGAATAATGTAGGAGAAGGGTGGGGGGGAGGAGGAATCAAGGAGAATCGGGGGAATCAGGGAGTATCAAGGGGAATCCAGGAGAAGGAAAAGAAATTTGGGGAAAGAGAGTCAGAGGAGAAGGGAGATGAGATTGGAATAAACTGCAATCGATACCAACCACCCTGGCCCTCATTTCCTCCTTCGTCTGCCCTTGGCATCAGCCGTCCAGAGTGAGGAAGCAGCCCGAGACCACGGAATGCAGGTGCTTCTTGTTCATTTTATGAATACACATCTGGCGTCCCAAGGGCGGGCACGAACTGCCAACTAAAGGTAAGAACAGCATTCGGTGGACATCCACTCTAGAAAGTGAGTGGGAGAACAGGATTTTTTAGGGTGCTGGGAGTTAGAATCCTAGCAGCAATCCCCCACTAAGATGGGACAGATTCTAGGCCTTCCCAGGATCTTTCATTGTTTCTCTAGCCAGATTGAATGGGCCAAACCATTTATGGATTTGATTCAGTATCTCTCCCGCAGAACACGGGACCCCAAAGACTGCATTTCCAGAGATCAACTCCGGTCCTGCTTTAAAGTAGTTTATGAAATAAACCCATGGTTCCCAGATGAAGGGACTCTAGAGACTGAAATTTGGAAAGAAATTAAGAAAAATGTCTATAAGGCATATAAGGAAGGGACTAAGATCCCCACGTAATTCTGGGTCACATGGGAGATTGTTAATTCCATTCTCCAGTCTAGGGAAAGTACAGTTGAGGAGGAGAATATTAGGGATAAGATGCCCTCAGCTCCCCCTCCCCCACCCGTACCTAAGCCCCCAAAGAGATGCAACATGTTTTCCAGTGAAAATGTGCTCTCAAAGTGAAAATATTTCTGATGCTGGTGAATTAATGTTCCCTACAGAGAGGCCCTCATCTCTTCCATGTAACTCCACCTCCCGTGCATCAGATGAAAGTGATGCGGATGATGAATCTGCTGCCACTTCTTTGGATTCTGAGTCCGAGAGTGGCTCAGCCAAGCAGCCTCCAGACCACTCGGGACTTGCTTCCAATCAATCGCCCAGTCCAGATGGAGGAGAAGCAGCCTCCATCTTATCAAGGGTTAAGGATGGATTTACTCAGCCATTTCAAAAAGGCCTATGCCCGTATGGAACTACATCTCCATACTGTAGGGACTATTTCACAGGCTGGAGTAAAAAGGCTTATTGGTTACCTCAAGATTTTCACATGGTTGCTAAAATGTGCTTAAGTACATGTCCTTTTCAGTACATGCAATGGAGGAGGTGGTTCAGTGATAGGCCAGGGCAAAACCTAGGCCATTCTGGACAAAAATTTTCAGGATTAAATTGATTTATGAGATGTTAATAAATAAAGGGAAGTGGCACGACCCAAAAAGCAAGTTACCTTGCCTCATGCTATTTTTGCTCATGTTTGCCAGGCCATTTGTGGACCTGGGAGAAGATTGGTGCAGATGCTAAATTTAAGGGAAGCTATAAAAAGATTATTCAGGGACCTTCCTGAGCTTTATGCAGGCTTCATAGGAAGCCATTGATGGAAGCCATTGAAAGGCAGGTTAAGGGTAAGGAAACTCAGGAGCCTCTGTCAAAACAATTGGCCTTTGAAAATGCTAAGAAGGATTGTCTAAGCCAAGAAGGCCATTCTGCACCCCATTAAGGAGAAGAAGGACATAATGGGGAACTTGAAGTTGTGTTGGAATGTTGGTTCTGTCAAACATCAAGCACTATTAGTGCTGTTGAGGCCTATGCAGTACAGAGACAAGCTCAAAAATGGTCACTTTCAATTAGGTCACTTTCAATTAGGTCACTTTCAAAAGAATTGCAGGGAACTCCCTGCACCATCCTGGCTCTGCGTGGTATAAGAGGAAAGCAACTCCCGGGCCCTTCAGAGGGGAAACCACTGGGCCTAAGGTTGTCACTTCAATTTTGTTGCAGCCGGTGACCCCAATTCAGTAAACCTGCAGTGGGCCAGCTCCAGGCCCTGCAAAATCAGGAGACATTCCCAGCTGCAGCCCCCCTCCCCAATGTGGAGTTTCAGAGCTCCAGTCAGTAGATTCATGCAACCAGGCACGGCAGGGAGTGCTGCCTTGGATATTCCCGGCCCTAATACAGTTACCGTCTCTCCCACCCAGAGTCCCTACAGATTAAATTCTGGGATAAAGGAATAAGATTTGAGCCCCCAGGTAGAAAGGGAGTTTGCTCAAGTGAACCTTACAAGCAACACATCAGGTATTCATGGTTGTCTGGAGGATTCCCTGACAGTGAAGGTAAAGGCGTCTCCGATCCCTGACTCCATTCCTCATGGAGAACACCCAGAGTCTCACCGACAAGCATTTGAATTCAGGGAATCAGGAGCTATGCCGCATATGGGATACGCAGAGCTGAATTCTGCACCTATTGGGCATCAGGTTTTGAGTCAGGACAAAGGCAATGAACTTTGGAATCAAATAGTTGTGTCTATTGATGAATTTGCCCTGACAAACCAAACAGAACTTTGTGTGAAAGGGTTCAGGTACCCCGAGAGCCCTCAGTCAGGTCAGAGGTGGAGAAAGTCTTCTCTAGTTTCCAGTCTTCATTCGCAAGACCATCTGCCAGGAACTCAATCTGGACAACTGACTCTCAGGTTTTTTATCAGAACCTATGGTGACGTGCCAGTTCCGAGAAAGGTTATTCAAAGACTCATGCTGGTACAGTTTTATTTTGGGGGACGTGAACTTCCACTTCTAGTTCATGAGATGCCATCTCTGGGAAAACGGCTTCAAGGCCAGTGTGTATGTGGTTATTTCCCCACTCAGCAATTGCTTATTGACCCAGGAGACGCACAGACACCTCATTCATGGGTATTAACCCACTCAGCCATTACGGATGCTAGGTCTGGTGAGGGACAAAAGGCATTGTCACTAGGATACTTCTGCTTGTGTGTGTGTATGGTTATGAAGCAGGTTACTTCTGATATCAGGAAAGAGCTGCCAATGAAGGCTGTAATTCGCCACATTTGTTTATTTATTCTCCCGTGTGCCAGGGCCTGCTAATATCATCTCAGACTCAGCTTATGTTGTTGCCTTTTCCCTGATATCGTGACGACTTCTCTAAATGCCCCCAATTCTATAGTTCTTTAATTGCTTCAGTAGCTGCAAGCTTTTTTACAAAAACACTCTGAACCTGTTTTTATTACTCATATCTGGACCTCTTGAGCACTGCTTAGGAATCCCACCAAGTAAAATTTCACGGGCTTCCTCTTACGGACTCCTGAACTGTTAGGCCCCGTGTGGGCCTTCTACATGGCTTCCTATATTTCCTTTGACATCAGAGGTCAGACACCATAATGACCTAATTCGCACAAGGTGCGCATTCATTGAATGAAATTATTCTCCTTTGGCACCTAAGGTCAAGGTAGAGTTTGACTTCTTTAGCTTTTCCATGTTTACTGCCGAGGACCTAGGTGACATTGGCAATATCCTTAGGCAAAACACAGTTGATGCAAAGGCAGACTCTCAAAGAAAGACTTGGTGGTTCTGTAAAGCTTGCCACAGTAGAAGCTAGCACCAGATGAGACCCCCAAAAGACAAATCCCAGGGGCTGGGAATGTAACTCCACAAGATGGCTTTGCATGAGTGAGGTTCTGGGTTCCATCTCTGCTACTCAGAAGTTGATATACAGACAACCAGGAGGTATGTGAAAACATTTATTGTCATTGATTATCAGGGAAATGCAAATCAAAATAATGTGATCTCATCTCATACCAGTGAGACTGATCTATACCAAAATGGCTGGAAACAACCAGCGTTGTGTGTGTTGAAGGAAGGATGCAGCAAAAAATGACCTGTCATTCACGGTTTGTAAGAATGTCATCCAAGGGTGTTCGAGTATTGTATAACTGAGTCTTAAACCTGAAAGCTTCGTAACTTTCCACATGGTGATTCAATAAAATAAATAATTTTTTTAAAAAAAATTAGTATCTGGGGCCAGGGTGATAGTACAATGGGTAGGGTGCTTGCTTTAAATTAACTGACCATGGACCATTCCTTGACACCTCATATTGTGCACCAAGCATTGCCAGGAATTATCCCTGAGCTAAGAGCCAGGAAAAAGACAGGAGCCCCTACTGGGTGTTGCCCAAAAACCACAAACATGATTTAAAAAGTAAAAATGAATAGCATAATTTAATTAAAGCACAGATATATTGCATGTTTTTACCACTATATCTTCTTTATAACATAATTTTAGTCATCACTCTCAAAGTAAGTTTGTTTTTGGTTTTGAAGGACATAGTAGCCCAAGATTTAAAAAAAAAATTATATGTTGTTGGGGCCGGAGCGATAGCACAGCGGGTAGGGCGTTTGCCTTGCATGCGGCCGACCCGGGTTCGATCCCCAGCATCCCATATGGTCCCCCAAGCACCGCCAGGAGTAATTCCTGAGTGCAAAGCCAGGAGTAACCCCTGAGCATCGCTAGGTGTGACCCCAAAAGCAAAAAAAAAAAAAAAATTATATGTTGTTTGCACTAATAGTAACATAAAGTTTTTACTGGTATAAATTAAAAGTTTAAATATTGTTAATTTCATTTTAACTCATATTTTAATATATGTGTTTGTGGTTTGCTAGTGAATGTAATTGTATTGATTTATTAATACATGTCATTTAATTTGAAAATATATGTCATCTATTGGGGAAAAAAAAAAAGAATGTCATCCGAGCGGGGCTGGAGTGATAGCACAGCAGGTAGGCTTTGCCTTGCAAGCGGCCGACCCTGGTTCGATTCCCAGCATCCCACATGGTCCCTAAGCATCGCCAGGAGTTATTCCTGAGTGCAGAGCCAGGAATAACTGCGTGCATCACTGCGTGTGACTCAAAAGGAAAAAGAAAAAAGAGATGAGACCCAAGCGGCCACACACAAATGGTCCTCCGTTCCTGAGTGACCAGGATCCCAGAGGCCCACTAACTACTTTCAGCACCCAGCAGCTTCTTGCAGAAATGCCTCTAGACTGTGAACTAAGCTATGGCCCCATGTCGCCCCAGGAGGGGAAAGGCTTTTCTCTCTCAGCCTTTCATTTTGGCAGCGGTGTGGTAACTGCCATCTTTTAGAGCTCACTAAACAGAGGTACTAGCTTGCAGTGATGCAACTTCTGGCAGAAATTTCTCTGGACTTAATTATGAAAATACCAAAAATTCAAAACCATGCAGCCGCTGTTGCGGCCGCGCGACCTCATACGCTCTTTATTCTCAGCAATGGAAAACATATTACCAAATGCTGCCTGTTCGACAGGTCTGATTGTTGGAGGGAAATTCCGAATAATAATGAGTTTTCTGTTGAAATATTGAATGTAATCAAAGTAAAGAAAGATTAAAGTGAAAATATCTGCCACACAGGCGGGGGGTGGGGGTGGGATGGGAGGTATACTGGGGTTCTTGGTGGTGGAACATGTGCACAGGTGAAGGGATGGGTGCTTGATCATTGTATGACTGAGACTTAAACCTGAAAAGCTTTGTAACTTTTCTCATGATTATTCAATTAAAAAAATTAAAAATGACAAAAATAATAATAAAAGAATGTCATCTGAGAGGCTGGAGCGATAGCACAGCAGGTAGGATGTCAATCCTTGCACATGGCCAACCTCGGTTTGATTCCCAGCATCCCATATGATCCCCTGAGCACTGCCAGGAGTAATTCCTGAGTGCAGAGCTAGGAGCAACCCCTGTGCATTGCCTCATATGACCCCCCCCAAAAAAAAGAATGTCATCTGAGTCAGCCCCTTTGGAAAGCAGTATGGTAACTTCTCAGAAAACTAAGTACAGGGCTTCCACATGACCCAAAAATTCCACTTCTCAGCATCTACCCCTAAAGCACAAAAACATTAATTCAAAAAGATATATACACCTATGTTCGTTGCACTGTTAAAGCACTATAGCAACAACATGAAAACAACCCAAACAACCAATGACAGGTGACTGGGTAAAAAGACATTGTGGTATAGAATAAGAAAAGTTGGAATTTTGTCATTTGCAAGATTGGTGGATCTGGACAGGATCCTGTTACACAAAATTAATAGAGGGGTGAATATCAGATGATCTCATTGATCAAAAAACAAAAACAAGGGAATAGATTATTATCAAATGGTGCCAACCCCTTGGTCTTGAATTGCAAAACTAAGGTAACCAAAACTTTGTCTGAGAAGAGAAGGGGAGGGAAGAGACACACCACAGCTGACAGGAGGGCAGTGGCGGAGGGTCTCGGGCACTTTGGTGGTGGTGAAAGTGCAGTAAACTTGTGCATCAAAACAATAAGCATTCTCACTATTATAAACAAGCTACTCAAAAACAAATTAGAAATAAATCAAATAGTCAACCCGGGTTCAATCCTCTGCATCCATATGGTTCCCTGAGTACTGCCAGTAGTAATTTCTGAATACAGAGCCAGGAGTAATCCCTGAACATTGCTGGATGTGACCAAAAAAAGTGAAAGGAAAGGAGGAGGGAAGGGAGGGAGGGAGGGAGGAAGGAAGGAAGGAAGGAAGGAAGGAAGGAAGGAAGGAAGGAAGGAAGGAAGGAAGTGTAGGGAGCCAGAGCACATGGAGCAAAGATGGCGCCGACATCCGGCTGCCCTAGGTAATAAATAACCTCCAGAGCGCGGGCCCCGGCATCGCCCCCCATGGGGTGATTGGAGGACAGCCAACTGGCGAGCAACACGTCAGAAGTGAGGGGTCTTCTCTATAAAAAGGACATCGCTCTGAGGGTCGGGGCCTTCCTCCCCCCACTGGTGTACGTGTGAAGATCTCCAATAAACTTGCTGCAGAAGGACCCTCAACCGGTGTCGTCTCTCTTTGCTGGTGAAGGGAAACTGCGACAACGCGATTTACAAGGAAGGAAGGAAGGAAGGAAGGAAGGAAGGAAGGAAGGAAGGAAGGAAGGAAGGAAGGAAGGAAGGAAGGAAGGAAGGAAGGAAGGAAGGAAGGAAGGAAGGAAGGAAGGAAGGAAGGAAGGAAGGAAGGAAGGAAGGAAGGAAGGAAGGAAGGAAGGAAGGAAGGAAGGAAGGAAGGGGAAAGGAAAGGAAAGGAAGAAAGATACAATACAAGGAGAGGGAGGAAGGAAGGAAGGAAGGAAGGAAGGAAGGAAGGAAGGAAGGAAGGAAGGAAGGAAGGAAGGGGAAAGGAAAGGAAAGGAAGAAAGATACAATACAAGGAGAGGGGTGGGAGAATAAATTTGCCTCTAAAGAGCTGTGTTCAATTCTGAACCACACAACAAAGGACAAATCCTAAATCCCAAATCCCCTCCCAGTCCGGTATATGACCTTCCTTGTTTACAATGGGATATGGTAGAGGAAATTGTGACTAAGATTGGGATGAAGAATGGTATTGGGTCATTTGGGTCATTTCCCAAAAGCTTCCTCTTATAGAATACACTAACCAGTGCTGCCGAGTTCAGTGAAAGAAAATCCTGAAGACATTCAAAGCAAATCACCAATCTCAATGGTCGTTTTTTTTAACAGCACAAACTCTCTGATACTTTTCCATTGAGAATTGGGATGTTTCCCTTGCCCTTGAACACGGGCGGGTCTTTGAGTGCTTTATTTCAAAGCATACAGTACAAGTGGCATTCTGTGACTTCTGAGCTGAGGTGGGAAGGGGTATGCCATTTCAGTGGGTTTTTTTTGCTGAAATTCCCTTGCCCTAAGAAGTCAAGAAGTCCATTCCCTGCCATGCTGGAAAGAGACCAGGTCCCAGGGAGGAGACAGGTAAAGGGCACTCTCACGCATCAGCACATCTGACTTTCAGTTCTTCCCAGCCTCTGCTGCCAGCCAGGCAAATGAGAATCTTCAAGTGGTTCCTGGCCCCAACTAGTAAATCAACCTCAGACAGAGCCTCCCAACTCCAGACATCACAAAGTTATCAGTTCCCCACAGGCTCTGTCTGTCTTCCTGACCCACATACTTCATCATCATTACTAAATGGTGCTTATTTTAAACCACCAAGTTCTGGGGTCATTGCTACATGTCCATCAGCAGTGTCGTCTCTGAGTGAGCCTGCTGGGGTTTCCAGAGTATGGCGTGTGGGGGAGAGACTACCCACCCCAACTGAAAAAAAAAATGCCACCAGAGTTCTCACCCCAGGCACCAGGTACCTGAAATTATTCAGAGACTGGTCAGTGTCTCTGCAGAGAATATTCATGAGGGGGTGGAGTCGAGCCCTTGGCATAACTGTAGTGGTGGGCAGTGGGTGCTGCCACCAGAGCCTTGGTTTAGCGGGTATTTGGCCCCCCTGCCTCTCATGGGCTAAGCTTTGGTGTCTCAAAGCAAGCTTTACAGAGTTCCAGCTGCAGGCAGGGGTGGAAGGATGGGAGCCAGCCCCTGGCCGAATCTGATCTGGGCAACCACCACCAATCCCAGCCCCACTGGAGAGTGAAAAAGCTCCAGTGCCCTGTGCTCACCTTGAAGAAAGCCACCTGTGAGGAAAGAAGGGTGAAGCCCATCAGCGAGCATCCCCAGCATGACTGCCCAGTGCTCCAAGGACACAGCCTGGTTCACCTGATGGAAGATCAGTCCCACCACGGGTGCTTCCCACGCCTCTCATTTCCCCTTCCCAGTTCCTGTCACATCAGCATCCCCCTGCAGCCTCATCAGCTCTCACGCCACCTGCCTGGTATCTCCTGACTGCCCACTTCCCCCTGCCTGTCTCCTCCCGGTCCCTCTCACTTAGTGATCAGCAAGGGGTGATGTTTATGTCACTCAAATTCTGCTTCCCAGGGTATCTCAATAATCCCAAACTCTTCCGGATTTGATCAAGACTTTGCGCGTAAGAGAACCAGAGGTCTCATTTGCCCCAGGATACTCTCAGGGTATGCCACTTTATGTGGTCCTACAAATTCTAATTCCCCATTCTTGATTTCTCTAGGGATGAGCTTTTTATTTTGGGGGCGCGGGGTCGGGGTGGAGGATTGAAACCCGGGCCTCATACTCAAGAGACCTCTCTCCTTCTGGGCTGTATTCCCAGCTTCTCCATCCCTTAAATACAAGTCCCTCTGTAATTTCTCAGCAGGAATAATGAGCAGGAGTAGGCGTATATTCTTTTCACAGGATACTTGGGGTAATATGACACACAGTCTTGCTATGTGGAATCCACATTTCTCACTTGTGAATATCATCTCTTTTGCAAATTAGCAACAGGAATTGGGTCGAGGAAGAAGTCAATGGTGGCTTATATCCTTTCCAAGTCTCTGTTCTGTTTGGGGGTATTGTTTTTGCTGTTGTTGTTGTTGTTGTTGTTGTTGTTGTTGTTGTTGTTTGGTCCCGCCCCGGTCTCAAATTTTTAAAGAATAAAAATCCACATGGGGCTGGAGTGATAGCACAGCGGGTAGGGCGTTTGCCTTGCACGCGGCCGACCCGGGTTCAAATCCCAGCATCCCATATGGTCCCCTGAGCACCGCCAGGAGTAGTTCCTGAGTGCAGAGCCAGGAGTAACCCCTGTGCATCGCCAGGTGTGACCCAAAAAGGAAAAAAAAAAAAAAAGAATAAAAATCCACAGATTTTTCCGGGCTCCGCCCAGAGCAGCGAATACGTTTTCCTCTCGTTAAGTATTTCTAGTTACCCAAGCTTCACAAACTGCTTTCTCATTCCCTGCCCTCGCTCCTATTCCCACAGTCCCAGCTCCCGGCTTATGTAACGGACCAGGGGGGAGCCTTCGGCGGCGTATCCCCCTCCCCAAAGATATGTATAGTCTATGAGCAACGAATGACAGGTAGCGATGACCCGCGATCAGCTGATTCAAGTGTTTCACCGAATTCCAGCTCGTTTTTTCCGGTGACTCAGGTGCCCAGCCCGGGCGCAGTCCACCGTCCAGCCCCAGAGCCGGACCTGGGTCGCGGCGCGCCGCCGCGTGGGTGCGAGGCCGCGCGCTGATTGGCCCCCGCGCGGCCCGGCCCCGCCCCCGGCCGCAGCCCCGCCCCGCGCGCCGCGGGCGCTCGCCCCAGTCGCTGACAGCGCAGCGCGGGGAGCGGCGCGTCTCGGGGCGCAGGTAAACAGCGCGGCCGCCCCGAGACTCCCAGTCGGGGCGTGGGGGGCGCCGCGGACGCGCGGGGACGCACGGTAGGGGGGCCCGGGGTGCTTCTCCCCGGCGCGGGGCGCGTGGGGCCGGCCCCGGGGGGCGCGTGCGTTTGCGGGGATGCCTCCCGGCACGGCCTGTCTCGGCCGGGAGAGCGCCCGGGGTTCGCGCCGGGGCGGAGGCCGCCGCTCGGGTCCCGGGGAGGGAGGGCGGGAGCGCCCTGCGGTCTGTTCGCTCCCCCCGGTCCCGGGAAACAGGCGCGCGCGTGCCCACCCCGGCCCGAGCGGGGCGCGGGGCGCGGGGCGCGTCTGCGAAGGGGCCGGAGGGGCCCTCCGAGGAGGGGCGCCCGGGCGCGGCGGGGGTCCCGGCTCTCCAGCAGTTCCGCGGCCCCTAGGAACAGGCCTGCGCCCCCGGGGCCCAAGCCCGCCTCTCCCAGTGCCCGGGGCGGCTGTGCGGGTGGCGATCCGTGGGGTGAGCGGTCGCCCCGGCCCCCGGGCCTTGGCCGGCGGAGGAGAAATCCCGGGGCTCTAGGGGGTGCGGGGGAGGGGAGAGGGGGGCCTCCGGGGAGGCCGCCCCGCCCGCCGGCCCCGCGCGCGTCCCGGAGGTCCCGGGGGAGGCCGCCGCCCGCGCCGCCCACAGCGCCCAGGCCGCGCTGGGGGCGCCGCCGGGGGTACCGCGCGGCCGAGGGGGCGGGCGGGGGCGTCCCGGTGCGGAGAGCTCCCCGCGGGCCGCTGGGGGGCCCGACCCGCAGGCTCCCCCGATTTCTGTCTTACTTGCCCTGGCCAGGGGAGCCACTGAGCCCTAAGGAGGAAGGGAGGACCCGGGGCATCTTCCGTTTTTTGACCACCAACAGTGGGTAGAAATGCATTTTTACTGTTCTTGTTGGTTGTTCTTACAGCATCGAAACAGCTGTAGAGTAAATGGTGTCTTGTTTTAATTACACTGATTGAGGGAAGTTGACGCCGCGGTCGGTCGATCGTGGGACGGGTGTTGAAATAGTCTGTGCCTAAAATGCAATGGTCAGTGACTTTGTCAAGCACAGTTCTTTCAATTTCACGTTTTTTCAGTAGAGTGAAATCGGTGGCCCACCCTCTTCCCATCCAGCGCTCTCCTCTGAAAGGCTCTGTGCCTGGGCTTCTACCCGACCCAGAGCTTGCTTGCAGTTTAGCGCGAGATGCGGGGACAGCTTCCTGACTGCCTGGTTTTCTTGTTCCTTTGTTGCACTTTGAGCTTTTAGGGTTTAATGGGCAGTTTCCCACGTGCTCAACATTTGAGGTGTTTCCTGGAAAAGTCCAGATAGATGTAGGGTGAAAGACCTTTACAGATCAAATTGAGAGGGGCGGGGTGACACACACAAAACTGATTTTTAAAAATGTAGACCTCTGAAAAATGAACCTCGCTCTCAGATTTGTAGAAGAAAGCAAACCATGGACGAGAATGAACCATCTGTGTTTACCTACACAATGAGCAACTCCTAACAAGGAAAAAGAACTCAGCAGAAAGGGAAAGAAAGCAAATGAGATTTATATATTATTTGTATTCAACACCAATTTTTCTTACTTGTGAAAGGAAAACATCAAGATTATAATAATAGAGGACTCGAGAAATGATGAATCATTAACTTAGTAAAATGCCAAGGAGAGCAAGTTTGGATTCTTTTTTTTTTTTTTTACATCTTGTTAAATTTAAAGTGACCTGCTTTGTGACTCAGTGTCGAGGACAGGCCTCACTTGTGTGTGGCCCTGGGTTTGAGCCTTGGCAACTGAAAGAGGACAAGAATTCAATGAACAAAAGCAACATTTATAGTCACAGCAACCCCTGTGGAAAGGGGACAGAGCTTTGGAGTTAGAAATAGCTCTGCCACTATGGTTCTGGACCTTTCCCCCGATTTGCTAGTCTTCCTTTTGTCCCTTAATAAAATACAGGAAATACTTATTTCCAGCAGTACCATCTACGCCACTGGCCCTTGGCATGGATGTGTACTTTGTTCTTTTCCTGCTTGTATCAGTCTGGGGACATTATGCCTCAGTCCCTGCTCTTTGTAAAGCAGACTGCTGATGCATTTGGGAGTTCAAAGCTGTGACCCAGAAACCCCCCTCCTAGGAATTTACCTGCTACAAAAGAAGTGAGAAAGAGAGAGGGAGGCCTAGAGCCATATGCAGGCACATATTCAGGGCAGAATGATCTAAAATTAGAACCAACTGGGAAACAACCTAAATGAATAACAGCGGGCACTAGCGAGGAAAACCATGGCATAGCATGACAGGAGCATTATGTAACCATCCAAAGTTGTTTGGTGGCCTAGGCTATAAACTGACAGGTCAAAATTGAGGTTATCAGATTGTGTTAACATATAACCCAATGCATAGATTAAAAACCTGAAAGGAAATGGGTAACAGTGAAAGTTTTCATGCGAATTGTGGGTGATATAATGCCCATAAGTAGAGAGAGAAAGAGGGAAACTGTCTGCCATAGAGGCTAGGGGAGGGGTGGGACAGGTGTGGGGGGGTGGGTAGGGATACTGGGGACATTGGTGGTGGAAAATGTACACTGGTTGAGGGATGCGTCTTCGATCATTGTATGAAGTGAAAGTCAAACATGAAAGCTTTGCAAGTGTAGCTCACAGTGATTCAATTAAAAAAGGAAATGTAGGTGGCTTTGATCTTTCTTGGGTGATGTGTTTTCCTAAACGGTCATTCTTTAAACTGTTCACAGGGCTCTATTTTTTTCCCCCCCAATCAATGTGCCCTCCATGTTAGGGACTTGAAAGGGAAATTTTAGTGTCGAGTTTGCTTTGTCAGCCAAACTTTTTTTCCCAAATATTTTTTCCTTGAATGGGTTTCTATAAGGGTTTAGCTGTTTATATAGTAGATTTTTGTCCTATTAAGAACCGGTCCTTAGTTATTTGTTAATTTGTTAATTCTGGTGTTGTTGTTTCTCTATTTTATTGTTGCTGTTAAGAACTCCTGAATAAATTTGAAAGCAAAGCCGTTTCCGCCAAGCCAAAGCATCTCTCTCTCCCGGGGCACAAAGCCAGCTTAGCTGAGCCACCACCGACGTAAGTACCCACTAGAATTTCTGATCTTGTGGTCGATGCTTCAAAGTCCCCAACTGCCACAGTAAGTCTGAGGCGGGGGGATGGAACCTTTGCTCTGGTGGCCCCTCCCGTCTGGCATGTCGCTCACGCCTCCTGCATCGCCCTTTCTTGTAGAACACCAGCTGGTGTTGCAGCGAAAGGACCACAGCTTTTCCTCTCCTCGGGCTAAATTATGTAAGGAAGGAACCATTTTAAAATATGTACAAAAACAACATACAAGCTGTTTCTGCCCCCGAGTTAACCCTGCAAGGGACAGTCCCCCGACTGCCTGAAGATGCCTGCCGGAGAAGGGTTTTCTAAACTGAAGTTTTAATTTACCTGCTCCCATCCTCCCTTGGGGGATCGTATTTCCTCTTCGAAGGCTGTGAACTGCTACATATTTAAACATTCAGAATGTGCTGGTGTCTAATCCAGGGGTGATGCCTTTGAGCACCATAATCCTTTGTGTGTGTGTGTGTCTGTGTGTGTGTGTTGGGGGGTGCCACATCCAGCAATGCTCAGGAACTACTCTTGGCAGTGCTCAGGGGACAATAGGGGATGCCAGGGTTGGAACCCGTGTCCGCTGCCTGCCTGGCAAGTGCCCTACCCACTGTGGAGCGCCCTACTCTCTCCAGCCCCAGCACAGTAATCCTTGAGTGAATATTCCCGGTAGCAGTTGTTAGCAGTTAGGAGAATTTTTATTTTTTATTTTTAGTTTATTCATCCTGGTGTTCTCCTGCTCTTCTCGTGATTATTGCAGTCACATGTTTACTGCCAAGGCAGTGCAGGCTTCGGGGGAAAGTGCTGTCGGTGCCGTGGAGCGCTGCTCCTGACGCGTCCTGCAGCCTGGCAGCCGTCAGGCACACTCAGGAGAGATTGCGGGGGTGGTTCCCACACGGCAGGAACGGGATGTGGCCATAAGGCAAGGCCACCCGCAGCGTGCAGCTAAGTTATGTTTACACGGCGTGGCCCGCTAGTTCATTCCCTACGCAGTGGCCTGCTGTCTGAGAAGAACCCCGCGCTCTCCTTCCGGACATGGGCTGCAGAGACGGCAGCCGAGTGCGTGCCTCAGGGAAAATGGAGCTCACGGACGTGCAGGGTGCCTACAAGCCCTTAATTTGTTAAAAGAATCCTCAGGGCACTCAAACCAAGCACACCCACCTGTCCAGATTCTTCTTTAGACACTCCTAAGCTCGTTGGTTTAGGGTAGGTTATCGAAGTGATGCTCTTTTTTTCTTTCTTTCTTTTTGCTTTTTTTTTTCTTTCTTTCTTTTTCTTTTTTGAAGGGGGCCCAGGGGATTGACTGACCAGGAGTCACACCTGGTGGACCTCAGGACTTACTTCTGGCTCTAGACTCGGAGATCATTCCTGGTGGGATTATGGGGGACCCTATGTGGTGCCAGTGATCAAACCTGGGTCAGCAGCAAGCAAGGCCGGCCAGCAAGTGCCCTGGTCATGTGCTATCTCTCTGGCCCCTGGTAATGTTGCTCTTAAGAAGTCCTGCAGTGAGCCGGAGAGTGGCTCAGAGGAAGAGCACATACTTTGTATATGTGAGCCCTGCGCTATATCCGCAAAAAAAAAAAAAAATTAATAAGTTAAATAACAACTTTCCAAGCAATACAACCGAATGGCTTAGAGGCCCTTTTCCCTATAAGTTTATATCAGTTCAGGGGTAGACGTGAAAACCAGGATGCCCATGGAAACCACCACCCCAAACTGTTCTTGCAAAATTTTGCATAGTTTGTATTGGATTCTGTAAGAGGTAATAACTTCAAAAAGATTACAGATGATGAATTCTGCTTAACTCAGGGAAGGGCAAGAAATGTCTTTAGAAGGTAAAGAAGGACAAGGAAGCTATGTGATGACACTCCCCTGCCCCCTACCCCCTGTGACTGGGGGTCTAGTTCCCGGCAGCTCCTCCCAGAATCCATGTATCAGTGGGAGTAGTTCGGATGGGGTCATCTGTGGGTGTTTCCTCCTCTAACAGAATAATACTCTGACCTTCTGCTCATGTGTCCAAAGCACACGATCTTATTTATTGTAACTTTACAGCAGTCTAATAGCTAACAGGTCAAGTATACCCTGGATTGTCTTTTGAGATTTCTTTGTTTTGTTTTGTTTTTATTTTGAAGTTTCTTAAATCACCTTCATTTATAGGATCATTCCGTCATGTTCTTTAAAAATCCTCTTTGAATTCTGATTGAAATTTTGTTGACTTTTTGAATTTTTGCAAGGGTGGATCATTCGGCACTGATTTTTTCAAAATTGTGTACCTCTTTCTCTTTTACTAGTCATCCCTTTCTCTGCAACATTTTACAGTTTTCCTATTGTAGGTTATTGTAGGTTAAATGCTAGATATTTGGGGGTTGGTTTTTTTTGGTTTTTTTTCTTTTTGAGTAGACTATTTTTCTTTTTTTCCACACCAGATTATCTAAATAATTAAAATTCATAAACTCATTGTTTTTTTTTCATATTATCAATTTAGAAAACAGCCACCCTACTGAACTTATTTATTTATTCTAAGGCATTTTGAGGGATGATTTTTCTGGCTTTTCCAGGTTGAAAACGAGACCTGACTATTACTTCTAGGACACCCTGAAATGATCGTGATGGCTTGCATTCTTGTCTTGTTCACTATGTTAATGGGACACCTGGGGCTGGAGAGCTAGTGCAGCAGTTAAGGCTGCATGCACCCAACCCAAGGCCAATCCCTGGCACCCCTTGCCATCCCCCGAACTCCTCCAACAGTGATTCCCGAGTGCAGAGCCAGGAGTAAGCCCTGAGCACCCACCAACTGTGCTCTCCCCACACACACACAGAAAATGGGGATACCTTTCCTCTTGTATTCAGGACAGGATGGGAAGGACCAAGGAGGTAGCTCCCTGTAGAGCATCATTTTCTGCCTTGTATGTGTGGAGCCCCAGGTTCCCCACACTGGGGGGTGGGGCGGGTGGAGGAAATGTGATAACAATCTTTTGTGATTGTGAGAGCAGTCATAAAAGATAGCAGTCTTCTATCATTTGTGATAGCAATTCCAGTGCTTCCAAGTTTTTTTTTTTTTTAATAAGGAAAGGATGTGTGTTTAATTAAAAAACCAGTAAGCTTTTTTTTTTTTAATCCTCCTTAATAGAGTTCCTGATTTTTGTTTTCTTCTTTGTTTATTGTTTTGGGACCACACCTAGCAGTGCTTAGCACTTACTCCTGGCTCTGAGCTCAGGAATCACGCCTGGCAGACCCACGGGAGGCACCAGCCTGCTGCACTGTCTCTCCAGTCCTGTAGCATTCCGGATTTTGAACCGTCTCTGTATTTCTTAGAGCATGTTCTTCTCTTACTAACCCACTAGTATTTCCTGTTGGATGTGGGTACCTTTGTTCTGTTAGGTGGCTTCCTTGACCCACAAGTGAGGATGCCCGAATGTTTCTTTGTTATTGTCCAGATTTATTTGTTTGTTTGGCATATGAGACCCTCCCTGCAATTCTCAGCTAACCCTGCCAGCTGATTACTGTGAGGGTTTGAAGAGGCTGTAGGGGGTCGCTCAGTCCCGCAGTACTGGCCATGACCCGGCCACGCTGGCAGTGCTCCGAGTCTCCAGGGCTGCACCCAGCAATGCTCGGAAACCCTTGAAGCAGGCTTGGCCACATGCCAGGCAAGCATCCTCACTGCTCTGCTCTCTCTCTCTCCAGCCCTCTCTCTCCAGCAGGAGGACCGGCCGGAGTGGGAGTACAGCAGGTAGCGTGCTTGCCTTGCACATGGCTGACCTAGGTTCAATCCCCAGCATCCCACGTGGTCCCCTAAGCCCTACCAGGCATGGTCTCTGAGCAGAGAGCCAGGAGTAAGCCCCCAGCTTACTCCTGGTGTGGGCCAAAAACAAAAGGCAGTTTTATAAAGTGATCCCCCTAGGATCCTGGTTCAGAGTCAAATGGACGCATTCTCACTGCTTGCTGGCCTGCAGCCCGCTGCCCTGGCACTCTGCCCTGCCCACTCGTCTCATCCTGCCTCCTGCCCGCTCTTATCTGGCCGCAGACACTCACTCCTGCATAAGCCCCGCCCCGCGCAGCCGAAGATGAGCACTGCATAGCCAGGGCACCTTAGAGACCTGAACAGTTGGGGGTTAAAGGAAGCACCCTGCTGCCTTCTGAGTTTTACAGTATCCTGTACCGTTCCGACCGCTCTTTTCTCCATTTTTTAATGATTTTAGTATTCTGCATGTCCTAGTAACCGCCATTAATATTTGTTGGATGAATTTAAACATGTACTTCTATGATTTATATTTTTAATAGTCAGGTAGTCTCTGAGAGGAACAGATTTTTAATTCAGAGGACCAAATAATGTATCCTAAGTTGTTCATCCTGCTAACAGCTGCTCTTTTTTCTGGAATTATTCTGCCTTTCTCATTTCGAGTGAGGTCCAGTGAGCTCTGCTTCTGTGTGTATGACATTTTCAAATAGATTCTACTTTTTTTCCTATTATGTTCTCCTTATGATTGCAATGTTTTACTGGGAAATTTCTGTTGATTTTAAGAATTGTTTCTTTTCACCCATTCTATTTTTACTCCTGTTAAGTTATACTATCTAGAAGGCTTTTGTTATTTTGTCTGTTTTTGCATCACCATACCCAACAGTGCTCAGGGCTTGCCCCTGGCCCTGTGTTCCAGCTCTGCCCAGTGGATCTTATGTGGTGCTGGGGATTGAACCCAAGTCAGCTGTATGCAAGGCAAGCCCCCTAACCACTCTCCTATCCTTCTGGCCCCTGGTTTTGTTCTTTGTGGGGCGGGGGGAGGCAAACTGTTATCATTTTGTTTTTGTTTTGCCTCATTTCATTTGATTCTTAATTTTTTTTCAATTTTTTATGCTTTTATTATAATTATTTTTTTCTGCAATTCCGGTAATTGAACCCCAGGCCTTGGTGGGGGGGGGGGGGAGTGGTCATGCACTCCACCCCTGATGAGCCACATCCCCAGCCCTGAGAGTCTCAGCTTCATGCTATGAGATTCTTCCGTTGCCTGCTTCATGTCTGTGTGTTTTGTTTGAAAAGTCCATCCCTCACTCTCTGGGTCAGGGGCTGTGGCCGCTGAGGGCCCGCCTTGAACCCCCGACATTCCAGTGGGGAGACGTTCCCCTGTGTGCCCTGTCCCACTCTTGCCCCTTGCCCTGCCTTTCACCTTTCACACTCAGGTCTTTAATCCTAGTGCGGAGCTCAGGATCCAGTTTTGTTTTCTCCAGTGTCCCAGAAATGTCCGCGGCAGACGTTACCCCGTGCTCATTCCCCACCACTGGCCGTCTAGCCACTCTCCAGGCCAGTGTGAATGTGTGGACGCACGGATTTCTTCCTCGGCTCTGCTCTGTTGCTCTGCCTTTGCACCTTGCCCTCAGGGCTAATGCGGCAGACTCCCACTTTCCTTTCTCAAGTCTGGGTTTCCTGCCGGTGACTGTCTTCTCCTCTGGTGACTTTACTCAGCTCCTCAGGTAAGCCAGCTGGAACTGGACTGGCATGGTATTGAGTATGCAATCCTTCCTGATCAAGATAACAGGATCCATTTTTATGTTTTAGAAACTGCCCTCTAGATTCTTTTTCTTAATTTTTTTCATCTTCTGTATAACCAGAGTTTTAAAAACTGTTTTCTCTAGTCTTATTCTATATTTTCGGCCAATTGTTAGCCACCTTGCTTATAGAGATGATTATTTTTTGTTTTGTGTTGGGCCACACCAACTGGTTCCACACTCACAGATCACTCCTAGCAGGTCCAGGGGACTGTGCGGGGTGCTGAGAATCGAGCTTTGTTCCGCCAGGTACGAGGCAAGCACAGCACCTGCTGTGGCCCTGACACACTATTTTCTTTGGTATTGTTTTTGGTTTTGGCCCACACCTGGTGGTGCTCAGGGCTTACTCCTGGCTCTGTGCTCAGGGATCACTCCTGGTAGTGCTCAGTGGACCATAGTCATCTGCATATAAGACAAATGCCCTATGCATTGTACTATCACTCTGGCTTTAATGTACTGTTTTTTGTTTTTTGTTTTTTTTTCAGAAAAAAATTTTAATTTATTTAGGGGCTGGAGCGATAGCACAGTGGGTAATGCATTTGCCTTGCATGCGGCCAACCCAGGTTCGAATCCCAGCATCCCATATGGTCCCCTTAGCACCACCAGGGGTAATTCCTTAGTGCAGAGCCAGGAGTAACCGCTGTGCATCACCGGGTGTGACCTAAACAGAAAAAAAAATATTTAGTTATTTATTTATTTTGCTTTTTGGGTTATTCCTGGCTCTGCACTCAGGAATCACCCCTTGTAGTGCCCAAATGGGATGCTGGGAATTGAACCTGGGTCGGCCGCATGCAAGGCAGACACCCTACCCGCTGTGCTATCGCTCCAGCCCCAGAAAAGGTTTTTTTCTCTCCAGTGAGTTTCTACTCTGTACGGAAGTGCTGTCAGTTCTTAGAGGTCTGTCTCGTTTCCCACCAGCTTTCTGGCTGCCTCACTGGGTCTCGTGCTACTGCATTTGGCTCTGTTGGATTGTCTCTGTACCTGAGCACATTCTAAACAACCACGGCAAGGTCTCTTTTTTGTTTGTGCACCGATTACTCGTTGGTGTTTGCAGAGAATGTTGGACAGAACCTCCAGGCCTGTCACGGGGGTGTCCTGCCTTCCTCTGGTCTCAGATGCACCCATTGAGTATGTCTGCTGCTTTGTTAACATAATTTTATCAAGCCAAGGACATTTCATCCTGTTCCTGATCAGCTGAGTATTTTGTTAGTGGTAAATAGATACTGACCTTTAGCAAATACTCATTGGCTCGAAACATACCAAAAGTCAGGACCAGAATCTGACCACAGAGACTAGTGGGGAGGCCAGCTGGAGAGCCGGACCCATTCCCAGCAGCTGGTCTGGCCACCTGCAGCGGACATGTGTCCCTTCTCCTTTCTGAATTTTGGCGATCTGGTTTGTAGACTAAAGGTGCCCTCATTTTTTTTCTCTTTTTTTTTCTTTTTTTCTTTTTTTTTTTTTTTCTTTTTGGGTCACACCCAGCAATGCTCAGGGATTACTCCTGGCTGTGCACTCAGGAATTACTCCTGGCGGTGCTTGGGGGACCATATGGGATGCCGGGGATCGAACCCGGGTCAGCCGCGTGTAAGGCAAACGCCCTACCCGCTGTGCTATCGCTCCGGCCCCCGGTGCCCTCGTTTTATCATGGAACAGAGATTTGCCGAGGTCTCACCTGAGTTTTGAGTCCCTCTCCTCCTTAAAAGTGGAGTGATAGCACAGCGGGTAGGGCATTTGCCTTGCACGCGGCCAACCCAAGTTCGATTCCCAGCATCCCATATGGTCCCCTGAGCACCACCAGGAGTGATTCCTGAGTGCAGAGCCAGGAGTAACCCCTGTGTATCGCCAGGTGTGACCCAAACAGAAAAAAAAAAAGGCACTGTCTTCATCACCTCGAAGAATTTATTTCTTATTTGGAAGACTGTCTGCATTTTAACAGGGGAAAGTTTTCCTAGACTTATACCCACCACTGTAGTGCCAGTAACCCTCCAGTAACTGACGTTGGAATGGCCTCGGCTTCGTGTTCTCTGATAATCCAGAACCCCATTGTCTTAAGGCTCCCGGTCAACAACACACGCCCTAATGTACAGATTGTGCCTTGTTGCCGCTAACCCCGGTCCATGGTCTCTCTCGACTCCAGACTGGCTCCTGCCGCCTTTCATCTAGCTGTGAAGGGCCTTCCCAAAGCCAGAACCCGCCTCAGCTCCTCCACACCTGGCCCGCCCCGTGTTCTGTCCCTCTGGTTGCCCACTCCAGGAGCTACCTCCTAACATCCGTGATCCCTTCCTTGCCTGTTCGGCCAAGACCATCTCCTCCCATGATCACTCAGCAGTCTTCTAGTAGCTTCTCCACGCACACATAGACACACACACTCACACACGCACAGACACATGACACAAGTGCAACCCCCAGCACAATCTGTCAGTGTCCTTTGTAAAAGAGAATTCACAGGTGGAAACACCCGCCCCCACCTCCCCCCCACTGCCCTTGAGCCCCCAGAGCGAGTCCACACCACCGACCATGCCTTGTAGTTAGCCTTGCCCATTCCTCCTGACGTCCCACCGGCAGCGGTCTGAGAGGAGGCGCCTCAGTGCGCTCTGCTGCTAAGACCCAGGCGTGAAGGGGTGCCCCTGGACGCAAGGGAAGCCGCACAGTGTGGCTTCATGGGCACAGAGGCATGGCCCAGGCCAGTTGGGGAGCCGGCCAGCCACAGGGCAGGTGTCCACCAGGAGTACGGTGCGGGAAAGCATGAGCAGCTGCGGGCTGTGGGGTTTGTCTTCAGGACAGAGCTGGGGAACACCCTGAGGAGACAAGTTCAAGAGTAGCTCCAGGGCGGTCACGCTCTTCGGCCCCGTGCAGTGGGTAAGAGAGATGTTGGCATCGTCCTGCAGCTGGAGGGCCTGGCAGGCCGAAGCCCATGTTCTGTCCCCCCGGGTGCCTCTGGTCTCTGCTCTGGGGACCCAGCCCTCAGACAGATGAGATCTCTCACCTGAAGGGTGGTGCAAGGCGTTGTAGCTTATCCAGATGAGTTTGTCTCCTCAAATCCGCTCAGCCCCTTGGTGTTGGATGGGTTTTGTGTCAGAACACTAGAACAGAAGCCGCTCAGAGGCCACTGAACGCTGAACTCGGGCTGCAGAGCTTGTGGCCACAGGCCCCCTATCTTCAGAGAAGGCGCTGACGTTGAGGGGCAGCCTGGCGCAACCCCTGCTTGTCTCCTGTCTCCAGAAAAATGTGCTGAGAGGTCCCCGGAGACTTCTCGGCGTTCCTGGGCTCAGAGTGTGAGACGGCTCCCCTTCACAGAGGCCTATTGTCGCCTGCCTGTGCCAGGCGCTGCTCTGGCCTCTCTCGGGCAACAAAAGACTCGTTCCCCGTTCCCAGCCGGATCCGATGGGCAAGGGGCAGAGAAGACGTGAGGCAGCAGATTCCGAGGCTCTGTAATTACCACAGCGCCCTGTGGGGGGTCTTTCTAGGTGGGGGTTAGACTCTCAGATTGCCGGGGGCCACTCCAGGGTGCTCATCACCGCCCACACAACAACCCGGGACTGGTCAGTAGCAAGGGGATGGGGTGCATGTTGGGTCAGGGCACTGTGGAGAGACCCCAGCCCCACAGCAGGCGACAGCCTTCCCCACAGCCAGATGCTCACAGCTCCCACCACTGCGCGCTAAACAGGCCCAGGACTCTGGAGACCCAGCCGCTACTTAGAGTTTCCCCCACGCCAGAAGCGGTTTTTTAGTCCAAGGTGGTTTTTACCGTGGCCAACTTTGCTGACAGTTCACCTTTATCAGGTTCCCTGGAGACAGAAGTAATCAGGGTTAGATTTGCCTTTGAAGGGGAAAGGTCTGTTTTGTTTGTTTGGGTTTTTTTTAATCCTCCTGTTTTTCGTGTGGGGGTGGGATGGAGGTGGGGCTACACCCAATGGAACTCGGGCTGTTTCTTGCTCTGTGCTCGAGTGGCCCCTGGCAGTGCTCAGGGAACCAAGTGTGGTGCCAGGGATCCAACCTGGGTTGACTGCATGCAAGGCAAGCACCTTACCTCCTGTACTCTCTCCAGCCTCTGTCATTCTTCTTGTTTGAGTTTGTCTGTTTTCTGTTTTTTGGGTGTTTTTCTTTTCATTTTAGTCACTGAAATTATAAAGGTATTCATAATTTTGTTTATGAATTCATATTTTGTTTTGGCATATAGTGTTTTGATACTGATCCCTTCACCATTGTCCACTCCCCTTTCCAGATGCTTCTGGTCTACCTCTATGAGAGGTGCTGTGTACATACATACATTCCCCCTGTGCTTCCAGGACTTTGCTGACAGGGTTGTACACGCAAAACCTGACCCCTTTCAGCACCCCCTCCTCCTCCCCATTGAACACTTCTCTCCACCATAAACATTGCCCCTTCCCTGCCCAAGAATTCCGGCCCCCTCAAATGTCACGTTCCTACTGAAGACCAGTTCTCATATTATTTCCGTGGTCTTTGGGTATTCTTTATTCCCTCATGTTTCCTTATGTCCTGCATCTGAGAGGGATTGTTAAGTGTCAGTCTCTCTCCCTCTGCCCGACTTCACTCAGCCTGATACTCTCCAGGCCCCTCCATGGAACTGCGAATTGCATGGCTTCGTCTTTCCTTACAGTAATATCGCACTGTGTAGCGGTACCCCAGTCTTGTTATCCAGTCATCTATTCTTGGACACTTGGGTTGTTTCCAGATTTTGGCTACTGTCAGTATTGCTACCGGAACACAGGGGTGCAGATTCAGCCCCTGTTTCTTCACCTTCACAGAGTGAATGCTGCAAAGAAGAAGCGTCGGGTGTGGGTGCGGGTGCCGACGGCTGCAGGGCGGGGCTCACTGGGCGGCAGGCGTTAGGTCACTTCAGCGCTCACACACACCCTCTTCCTTTTGCAGCTCCATCATCATGGTGACGGGCCACCTAGGATGCTGGCTCCTGGTCCTCTTCATGGCCACCTGGAGTGACGTGGGCCTGTGCAAGAAGAGGCCGAAGCCCGGCGGAACCTGGAACTCTGGGGGGAGTCGGTATCCAGGCCAGGGCGGTTATGGGGGCAACCGCTACCCACCCCAGGGAGGCGGAGGCTGGGGTCAGCCCCATGGGGGTGGAGGCTGGGGTCAGCCCCATGGCGGCGGAGGCTGGGGTCAGCCCCACGGGGGTGGAGGCTGGGGTCAGCCCCACGGTGGAGGCTGGGGCCAAGGCTCCCACAACCAGTGGAATAAGCCCAGCAAGCCCAAGACCAACATGAAGCACGTGGCCGGGGCGGCGGCGGCCGGGGCGGTCGTGGGGGGCCTGGGCGGCTACATGCTGGGGAGTGCCATGAGCCGGCCCCTCATGCACTTCGGCAACGACTACGAGGACCGGTACTACCGTGAGAACATGTACCGCTACCCCAACCAAGTGTACTACAAGCCGGTGGACCAGTACAGCAACCAGAACAACTTCGTGCACGACTGCGTGAACATGACCGTCAAGCAGCACACGGTCACCACCACCAGCAAGGGCGAGAACTTCACCGAGACCGACGTCAAGATCATGGAGCGCGTGGTGGAGCAGATGTGCATCACCCAGTACCGCGAGGCAGCCCAGGCCTCCTACCTGCAGGGGGACAGCACAGTCCTCTTCTCCTCCCCGCCCTTCATCCTGCTCATCTCCTTCCTCATCTTCCTGATCGTGGGATGAGGACGGCCCTCCCGCCCGCGCCGACTTCAGCTTTTCTTCTCGCCAGGTTGGGGAGGGGGGGTCTACCTGCGGCCCTTGTAGTGATGGTGTCTCATTCTTGCTTCTCTCTTTGTCACCCATAGGCTAATACCCAGGGGCCCCCAGTGGAGACTGGAAAAGGTAGAGTAGACAGAAGGCCAGTTGTTCAAGCCCCCGTTGGCTCCAGCCATTGTCACGGGCCTGTGCCTGACTGGGCTGGGAAGGGTGTCACTGCAAAATCGGTCGACCTAGATCTAGGCTGATCTATATATACATATACATAAATATATATATAAAAAAAATTGTTCTTTGTCTAGTGCAGTGGATTAAGGTGTAAACCATCTCAGAACAGTGGTTGAGTCCCTTTGCCTAAATCTCTCCAGCTCCTTCCCCAGCTAGAGCCTCGCACACTTAACTCCCCACCTTAGCAGTCATTCCAAAACCCTTTGAAGGCGTTTTCTCACACATTTGAAGAGAAGCTGATGGCATTTCCCTGTTCAAGCCACAGTTTCCGCCAAAGTTGGAAGGAGGCCACGTGATACTCATTCAGCAGCTCAGCTGACTTAGCTTGTGGCAGTGGGCTGTCCTGGGACCACCAGGGGGTGTCTGCAGGGAACTGCAGCAGCGTTTTGCATCTTCTCTGTAGGCTACGCAGCAGCCACTATGTCAAGGGCTGTGTGTCCTGCACCCCAGACCTATGGTCAGAGAATATTTCACAGGGAATGAACATAGCTTTCCATAACCTGGAAGGTTCCGGGGACTTACAGCCCCACATTCGGGAGCGGTGTCCAGAAGGCTAGCTCCTGTTCGGGACGTGTAAAAGCCCCTCCATGTGGCATTCCTTTCCGGAGTCCTGTAAGCGATAGAACTTTAAGGAATAAATATTCAAAAATTAAATCACCAGCTGGACACCAAGAAGCAGCTTTCCTGCGTCCATTCTCCTGGAAGCAGGGGCTGAATGGATGGGGTTTAGGAGAGGCTGGCTGAGCTTAACTCAGGAGGCAGCAGCTATGGAAACACCGTCACCAAAGGAGAGTTCTGTCCTGAAGGTCAGTGCACGAAGAAAAGCATGGCTTGCAGTTCTCCAAGGACAGTCTCATGATAGGCAAGAATCAGATTGGAATTGGGGGCCAGGCCAAGTCCTGCAGTTCTGTGACCGACCTTGGAATCAACCAATAGTGAGCCCAACCCCCACCCTGCCCCTCCCCCCAAAAGAACATAGGTTGGAGATGACCGAAATAGGATCCATTCTGAGTAGAAAAAGAAATTTTGTTATGTTAGGCACAGTTATTTGCTGGATCATTCAACATTGTCACCTAGCAGATACATATTTCTATTCTGCAATGTTAATTGGCTTCTACTGTGTGGGCATTCTCTGTAAAATATACATACATGTATATACACGTATATATTTGCCTCTGACAAACTTAGAAGTGTTGGTTAGTGCAGTTAACATCGGACATAGCTGCTGCATTACCTGTTTTTGTAAGGTACTAATATTTAATGGGAGAATTCTGTTCTGTCCTTAGGCTTACAACGTGCACTGAATAATTTTGTATAAGGAGCCAAAGTGGTCTTGGAACTACGCATGTACTTTATATTTTCTATATTTGTAACTTTGCATGTCCTGGTCTCATTGTATACACATTTCTAGATGTTTAATATCTGACTAAAATTAAAGTAGGCGCTAAGGTGAGCATCTCCTGTGGCATGTACTGTCGTGTTTGCTCGTGTGTACCTCGGATTGGCAGACTCGGGGGGTAGTCGCTCGAGCAAAGTGGCATGTCCCCTCGTCAGCCAGCTGTGATGGTCCCTGTGTCCTGCGCCCACTCCTGGCCTTGCATATGCCATCTGTTGCTCTTTGGTAGACCCCCTGGTATCTGAGCATGCCTGGGGGAAGGCCCTGCCTTGCAGAGGAAGAAGGGCCCGGCTCTCATTTTCTTGTTTTAAATGCAGCCGTCTCTCGGGTACCTACTCGGCCCCTCGCCCTCCCCAGCAGAGCTGTCAGAGCCACGAGCAGTGTCCTTGGCTCCTTCTGAATAGAGGTTGAACCCACATGCCGCTCGGTCCAGCCCAGCCCTGCGGCTCCTGCGCCTGCTTCCGGCCTTCCCCAGTGTGAGCACCAGCGGCCTGGACTCAGGTTTGCCTGCACAGAGGGTTTTCATTTTCATTTTGTTTGGGGGCCTCAGCTGGGGGCGCTCAGGGATTCCTCCTGGCTCGGGAGATCATGTGCTGGGAGTGGAGCCCGGACAACCTGTCTGCAGAACCCGAGTTTTGAGCCATCTCCCAGGCCCAGTAGAGGTTCTGTTTCCTGTAACTTACTAGCAGACTGCACCAGGGGATGGACAGCGGTTGAAATCACCAAAATCTTCGTCCCTGTCAATACCTTGGTTGATACTGACACCCTGCCATAATCAGAGGATCGACCTATACTACAAATGGAAAGAAAAGTTGCTGTGAAACTCCATCTTTCACAAAACCACCTAAACAAATGACACAGTTAAACGGAAGATTTAGAAAAGAACTTCGGGGCTGGAGTGGTAGTACAGTGGGCAAGGCACCTTGTGCAAGGCCAGCCCAGGTTTGATCCCCACACTACACAGGGTCCCCTGAGCCCACCAGGAGTGATCCCGAATGCAGAGCAAGGAGTAAGCTCTGAGCACCACCTGGTGCGACCAGAAACCAAAATGAAAAAGAATCTCAGAGTGAATTCTTAAACCATAAAAATTATCTGTTCTCATCATTGCCTTTCTGGCCATTTTTTCTAATGACTTAAAACTAACTCTACATTATCCACAATCATACTTTCAAAAATAGTTCCCTGAAAATCGGGGGTGCTTGGAGAGCCAACATGAATATTCTGGTCTCCATGTTTTCTTCCTGCTCTAACTCCTATGAGTTACCAATAAGAGCAAATGTATATTCATACATACACTTCTTGGGGGTCTCCCAGGGTACCCTACGGGTGTTCCTAGTGATTCTCAGCTCACTGGGAGACCAGATGGTTGAATTCAGGATCTGGTACTGCTCAGGCTCTGGGGTCCTCAGCAACATGGGACCACCTGATAATGGTTGGGGGCCAACAGGGCTACCCGGAGGTGCCCAGGAACCTCCATGGTGTACCTGGCAGTGTTGGGGGGCCCTGCGCTGGGTTATGGGGTCCCACACATACAACATGTTCCCTCTCAAGCCCTGTGTCTCCCTGTACCCCACCCACCATGCAGACACTTTGGAAAACAACAGCCTAAACTTCAGAGTCTACACTCTGGAGAGAATTCTCCCAGAGGCCTGTCATTTTGTGGCCCCTCCTTTGTGGCCTTTGGAGGGAAATCGGGGGGTTCTGCACTGGCTGGTACCCCTGCAGACGCCTTAATCCCAGCCCAAACCAGAGCTTCCTGCAGATTTGGGGCCTGGCCCAGCTGGTGGGCCCGAGTCTGTCCCCTGGACTGTATCCCCCCCTTTCCCAAAGGATCCCCTGAGGCTGACATAGCCTGACCCCCAACAGCCCTGCCTGTGCCCCATGCCCGCCCCGTCCCCACCGTGCTTCTGCTCTGCTGGATACAGCTACCCCCTCCAGACCCTTCTCAAAGACAGCACATGCCCAGAGTGCGTAGACTAGCAGACCTGCCCACAGGCGCAGTGTGAACACAAGACATTCTCTCAAGCTCCAAAAGGATGTTGTCTCAGTTTGTAAACTGCTCCCTGAGCATGTGCACGCACATGCGCGCGCGCGCACACACACACACACACACACACACACACACACACACACACACGCATAAACATCGAGGCCCCTGAGATCCTCCCTGGAGGCCTTATCCCACCTGACTCACTAGCCCCACTCTCTCAGATCTGATTCCTGTTGGAATATTTCCCCTTTTCCAGCTGCCTTCTGGAGTTTTGTCACAGAAACCTAGCTGATCTTTGACCCCCGCAGATCTAAGGTGCTAGCCAGACATGATTTGACATTGTAGATTCCAGGCTGCAGCCCAGCCTGGTCTTTGGGATGTAAATCCGAGTGCTTTCAGCCCAAAGAAGGCTTCCGTTTTGGTTTTGTATCTTCTTTCCGGGGGGGGCCTAGATTAGCTGCCTGCAGATACAAGAGAATTATGTTGCCTCAACGTTCTTCCTGTAAGATCTTTTGGTGCTTTTGGTGACGTCAATGTATTGCACCCTTTAGAAGGGCCATGATCAATAAAAGGGGTTCGGAGAGGAGGTGAGGGGGTGGAAAGTGGATAGAGGGGGAAAAGTGTATAGGAAAGTGTATAGGTCGGGGAGAGTGTATAGAGGGAAGACTGGAATAAACTGCAAGTGAGACCAACCATCATGGCTCCGTTCCTTCCTTCGCCTGCCACATCTTCGCCATCAACCTCCCCGGGGTGGGGGAAGTGGCCGGAGGCTACCGAACTCGGGTGGCGGGAGAGACAGCTGCTGCCCTAGGCCCTGGGCCTGGCACGGTGCGGTGAGGCGTCCCTTCCCTCGCCCGCGCTTTTTCTTTTTATTTTTATACAATTCCGGAGTGCCGACTCGGTTCCCCCGAGAACTGCATTCCTCCTGGTTGCCCCATGTGCCAGGCGACGCCACTGGTATGGCGATTCCATGTGCCAATGAGCTGCTTCCAGGGAGATGGGCAAGACAGGGACAAGTCCAGTCCTGACATGCTCAAAGCTCTTGGGGAAATAAGAACCCAGGAGGTTTCCCTGGAAGGAAGAGCAAGCTGAGTGCTCGGGGGGCAGGGAGGGCAAGAGGCCATGAAACTCTGAGGAGGTGGTCAGTGCCACGGCGGTGGGGGAAATGGAGCTCAACTGAGGTCCACCCACCCTGCCTCGCCCCAGTAAGAGATGCAGCTCCGCCTGAGGAGGTACCCAGCCTGGGAAATGCACTTCAGCTCAGAGGGACCCATGAATCACCGCGGGGGCTTGCCAAAGAGCTGTGTGCCGCTGAGGTGGGCTTGGACCTTTCCACTCTTGAGTCCCGCTGGGGGAGCGCCACACACAGAGGCGCGAGGGCCTGGGGCCCAGACCTTCTCTTCTGAGGCTGGCCCAAGAGGATGAGGCGTGGAGGAGGCGGGCTACCCTGTCTCTCTTCACCTCTGAGCTCTGATGGTGTTTGTGGGAGCCCCCTCCAGCCCGGACCAGTCAGGGGGATTGAACTGAACAGGTAGCTTCAGGCTGGCTTCGCGCTGCCCTCGGAGCCCAGCACTGACCGTGGCTGCCCCCCGGGACTCCCTTGGAGCCCTCAGAAGGGGTCTCAGAGCCCCTACACAGCATCTTCACCCCTGGCCCCGCTTTCCTTAAACCTTCAGCAGCCTGGCTTATAGGCAGTGCCCTGCGCTTATAGGAGGTGAGAAAAGGGTGACCTCTATTCTCCAAGATGCACAAGGGCCTCTTGGGGCCCCCGATGGCCCAGGAGAGGGGTGCAGACTTATTTGCTGTCTCGACTGAGAATTAGACAGAAAATCAGGCCCCAAATGTCAACAGCAGCCCTGCCAGACCTGAAGCAAGCACCTCCCCCACTGCCATGAGGCTTTGCTGCTTCCTGTGGGACGGTTTCTGGGTCCAGCCTGTTCTGATACTCAGACAGGCCAAGAGTCAGACCGCTGGGCCTCACTGAGGTCTGTGCACCCCGCCACCACCCTGTCACCCCTGGCTTCCCCCCCATAGCCCTGAGACTCGAGCACTGGGGGCCCGACCCTCACTGTGTGCTGCAAAGGGTTGCCTCTAGCCCCCTACTCAGAGCCTCTGTCCTCCTCTTCCTGGACCACCTTCCCAAATGAGGATGTGGCTCTCTGCCAAACGCCCCTCACCATCCCAGTCAACTGCTCAGACCCTAGGCCTCTTATCTGCCTGACCCTCCGCCTCAGCAGCCTATGCCCCTGCTCCACACCACAATGAATGACAGTTGGCTTTGTGGGGGGAGGCCAAGACACCCTGGAGACATGGGCCCAGGTTTCTGCATTCATGAGCATGAAGCCCCCCAGGAAGGGATGAGGCAGGCAGGGGCTGAAGACATCCTCCATCTAGGCTGCAGACACAAGAGGCAGCTCTGTCGGCAGCTGCCGGGAGAAGGCTTGGCAGGGAAGTGGTGGTTTTTCTGCCAGTGTCCCCGAGTCCTGGAGGTGTTTTTACGTTGTCAGGCAAGCCAGGGCTGCTCCGTGGGGGCTGTGTCAGCGCCTTGAGGTGCCTTCAGGTGAGTAGCCAGCTGGCTTTCACGCTGCTGCCTTCTGGCTGAGACTCCACCCAGACAGCGTCTTCTTCCCGGGTCCCACATGCAGCTCGCAGCGGGTTCAGGGGTGGGGAGAGGGACAGCAGGGAAGGCAATCGCCTTGCACACCGCCCCCCAGATTCAATCCCTGACACCTAGTGTCCCCTGAATATCATCTGGAGTGATCCTAGAGCTCAGAGTCAGGAGTATGCCCTGACTGGGTATGTTCTGAAACACCCTCCAAATACTAAATAAATAAACTTGCCTTAGACCTCTGAACTCCTTTTCAATGAGATTCTCAAAGGTGATTGGTACCACAGAAATTTCTTGTCCTGTGCTCAAATTTGTAGAATCCTCCTGTGAAATGATAGCAGTGTTTGTTTGTTTGTTTGTTTGTTTGTCTTTTGCTTCCACAAGAACAGCATTAGCACTCCTACGATCCTCGATCCTCGAACCACTGGTGGCTCATCAACTCTATTTAAAAATTTTAGCACTGCACTGTAGCACTGTCATCCCTTTGTTCATTGATTTGCTCGAGCAGACACCAGTAACGTCTCCATTGTGAGACTTGTTGTTACTGTTTTGGGCATATTGAATACACCACGGGGAGCTTGCTAGGCTCTGCCGTGCAGGTGGGATACTCTCAGTAGCTTGCCGAACTCTCCAAGAGGGACAGAGGAATTGAACCCGGGTCGGCCTCATGCAAGGCAAATGCCCTACCCACTGTGCATAGAAGCACAAAATACTGTAATTTTAAAAAATGATGGCTAGGAATGGGGAGAGAGTTCATGCACGCCTGACACGTGGAGGCCTGAGTTCAGCATCACATCCCCAAGTATCCCCATCACACCTATGCTCCAGTTTAAAAATTGTAGAGAACCAAAATCAAATTCCTTTCTTCATCCCTTTGTTTCTTTTTTATTCCTCCTTCATTCCTTTCATTCTTTTCATCTTCCTTTCTTTTATTTCTTCCTGTCTTTTTTTTTCTTTCTTTTTCCCCTTTTCGGTTACACGCAGCGATGCTCAGGAGTTACTCCTGGCTGTGTACTCAGGAATTACTCCTGGTGGTTCGGGGGAGACCATGGGGTGCCGGGGATTAAACCTGGGTTCGCCATGTGCAAGGCAAACACCCTACCCACTGTACTATCGCTCCAGCCCCTTCGTCTTTCTTTTTTCCTGTCTTTCTTCCTTCCTTCCTTTCTTTTTTGCTTTTGGCCACACCTTCAGTCTTCAATAACAAGGTTTAACTTGGTGCTTGGGGATGTGATGCTGAACTCAGGCCTCCACGTGTCAGGCGTGCATGAACTCTCTCCCCATTCCTAACCATCATTTCTTTAAATTACAGTATTTTGTGCTTCTATGCACTAAATACTGCACTGCAACTCTAAATGACATCTTAGAAGAACTGCTTATTACATGGGCTAAAGTGTAGAGTGAAAATCAGAGCATGACCCCTAAAAGCAAAGCGCATGAATTTTTTTATGAAACAAAGGAATAAACTACAGAAATAGAAAACATATAAACAGAAATATACGGGCGTTGGGTATGAATATCTGCTTTTTGTTAGCTACATCTCTGCCAACACTTGAAGCTTTCCTGATTTCATAAGGAATGTGCAAGATGAGGTCTCATTGTGGGAAGGGGTGAAACTCAAGCATGTTGCATAACATCCAAGCTGTGTTGCTTAATGAACAGAATGAGAAAAGCCACCCACCTTGTAACTGGTTCCTTCAGCCAATCATTAGAGGCTGAACTCTAAAGAGGCATGTGGGCCAGAGAGATAGCAGAAGGGTTAAGGAGTTAGTTGTCTTGCCTGAAACCAACCCCCTTTCGATCCTTGGCACCATATATGGTCCCTCAGGCACCACCAGAAGTGATCCCTGAACACAGAGCTAAGTCCAGGAGTGACCCTGGACCTCAGACTCAGGAGTATGCCCTAAGCAACAAGAATATAACCCAAAAGCTTTATTTAAATGTAACAAGTAAGTAGGTGCTGAAAACCTTTCAGCATCTATAATACAAACCTTAATGCCAGAGAGAGAGAGAGAGAAAAGTCCCTGCCATTGAAGCAGTTGGGGGAGGAAGGGAAACCAGGGACAGCAGTGATGGGAAATGTACACTAGTGAAGGGAAGGGTGTTGCAACATTATATGGCTACAACCTAATCATGAACAACTTCGTAACCATGAATCTCACTGTGATTTAATTAAAAAGGAAATAAATTTAAATTTCAAAAATAAGTGTTACAAGTAATAGTTCAGATGCCCATTTTCTTCTATAAATGTCTTCTATAAATGCTGGCTTAAAGGACAGAGACTAGAGGCCAGAGAGATAGAACAGCAGGTAAGGCACTTGCCTTGCACACGGCTGGCCTGAGTTTGATCCCTTACTCCACATGCGGTCCCCTGAGCACCACCAGGAGCAGTCTTTGAATGCAGATCCAGGAGTAAGTCTGAGCATCGTCGGGCCATACAGTATGGTCCCAATCCTGCCTTCCCCAAAGACACTGTCTAGTCATAAGAGTCTGGGGGTTCCAGACAGACACTAGGGTACAAGATCTTGACCGTGGACTTGGTCACATCTGCTGTCAAGAGGCTGGGAAGAGAGCCCAAAGACTGCTCAGTCAGAAGGGCCAGCGTGGATCCTAAGCACTTAAGTAACCCCTAAGTAACATAGATCGTGATCCCAAAGCTAAAAACAAAACATTTCTGTAAAGAGGTGTGGGACCATCCCAAAAGAACAGAGATCTGGGGCGTCTTTGTCTTAGAAACAGGATAAACAGAGACTTGGCTAGGAAGGAGCTTCTCGGTCTGCGTGCAGGGGACCCTCACGACAGCTTGGCCAAGGGGCACACAGTCCAATGTCAGCATCTGGTGACGCAGGGCTGACTGGCCTGGCAGTGCTGGGGACCACCAAATAATGCGTAGGGGTCCCAGCAGTGCTGGGGACTCAACCCAGGACCTCAAGCCTACAAGACATGCATCTCTCACCCCTTCACTATCGTCCCAGCCTGGTATAAATGTGTTGAGGTCAGTTTGCTAAACAAGATTTTTATTTGTTGTTTGTTTTGAGTTGCCAGCGATCAGACCCAGGGCTTCACACATGCAAGAATAGTGCTCTTGGGACTGGATCAATAGTACAGTGCGTAAGGCATTTGCCTTGCAAGCGGTCAATCCAGGTTCGATTCCCAGCATCCCATAGGGTCCCCTGAGCACCGCCCGGAGTCATTCCTGAGTGCAGAGCCAGGAGTAAATCCCTGTGCGTCACCAGGTGTGACCCAAAAAGCAAAAAAGGAAGACAGAGAATAGTGCTCTACTGCAGAACTATGTTCCCAGATAAATAATGAATGTCTTTTAATAAGAAAAAGAAGAAAAACATGCACGCTAACGTTAACAGGGGTGCTAGAGAGAAGGCTCGAAGGGCTGAGCACAGGCATGCAGGAGGCCTGGGCTCCATCCCCTGCACCACATGTCCCCCGAGCACTGCCTGGAGCCAAGTTGAGCACAGAGCTGGGAGTAACCCCGGAGCATCATCAGGTGGCCCCAAGCCCCAAAACATTAACAGCAGTCATGGCTGGGCAGTGGGTAACAAGCCACCTATTATTGTCTTCTGTATTATTTTTCTATTTTTTAAAAAGGTTACTGCGACCAAATATCGCTTTCTTAGATAACATTTAAAGGGGGAAGATAAGAGACTTTTATCCTCAGTCCTTCTCAGGGCACGCTCCGGTCCGGGCAGTGTCTGTAGCATTTTCCCAGGCCAACTGGAGCGGGGTTGGGGGGAGGGTTGTGTGATAGGGGGTGCAGGGCTCACGCCTTGTTCTTTGCCATATAGGGCCATATCTGATCTTCCTGAGCGCCCCATTTAGGAGCCTGACTCACAGAGACATCCGTCCCTTATCCAAGGTCACACCGATAGCGGCTGCCCAGAGCACACTGTGGCAACTGTCCTTTGGTCTATGAGCCTATCGGAAGGGTTTAGCCTGGAGGTCCCAATCCTGGGGGTCTGTGCCTGCTAGCCCGGCTCATGCCAGGGCTCAGCCCGCTTCAGGATACTCCGTGGACCCCAAACAGCACCCCAAGGAAGGGTCAACGACCCTGAAAATGAGCTTAGCCCACAGGGCTGCCCACCCTGGACAAGTCCTGCCTGGCTTGTTCGCCCCCCTCCACCGCCACCCCCCACCTGACTCCAGAAGCATCTTCATGCGGGGCCCAGAGGCTGGTCACAGCTGATGACCCCTCCCCAAAGCCCCTGCACCTCGGAGCCTGAGGGCACCAGCATCTCCTGCAGGGACCCCCTGGGATTGCGGGGCTTGAGGGCCTTTCCCCGCATCTGTCCTGGCCAGGCTGTCCCTTTCCTGCCTTCTGCTCTCAAAACAAACTGGAGCCTAGGCCCTGCCGTGATGCAGGGCGACAGGACACCGTGGGGTGGGGGCTCGGGGAGGGGGCTGCAGAGACAGTACAAGGATACAGCCTTGCTGGGATCTTAGCAGAGGCAAGAATAGCCCCTGCACACGGTTGGGTGTGGACCCCAAACAAAGCAAACAAGATATTTCATGAGGTAAAGCCATGTGCTTCCCCCTCCCTCCTTACTCCCCCCTACACCAGTATTTATTCTTCAATTTATTTTGTCTTAATTGAATAACCATGAGAGTCACAGTTATAAGGTAGTTCATGACTGGGTTTCAGTCATACAATGTTCCAACACCTGTCCCCACCAGTGCACATTTCCCACCACCAGTTTCCCCAGTTTCCCTCCAGACTCCCCTCACCATCTCTATAGAGGGCCCTTTTTCTCTCTGTCTGTCTCTGTCTGTCTCTGTCTCTGTCTCTGTCTCTGTCTCTGTCTCTGTCTCTCTCTCTCTCTCTCTCTCTCTCTCTCTCTCTCTCTCTCTCTCCTCTGTTCCCCCCTCCATCCTTTTTGGGCATTATGGTGTGCAATACAGATACTGAAAGGTTATCAGGTATATCCCATTGCTTATTTTCAACACTCAGAGTGATGATTTCCAACTATCATTGTTGGACTGGTCCCATCCCTGTCCAGTGATTTGTAATCCTATTCCAACCTTCCAACTTTATCTCCTTTCTGGCACCTTGCCCAGGCCTGACAAACTCATGTCATGTGTGGCCCCCTTGGGATATCCTGGGGCTTTTCCGACCCAAAAGCCACATGGTGTCCCATTGAGAAATGTTGCCCTCCACAACCCAGTCACCTCAGAAAACCTAACAGAGCCTCATTCACATCGCCTGACTTGCTTAGACCACCTGTGCCAACTTGTTCAGGGCCTCAAAGAGAAGCTACAGGGGCTGGAGCAATAGCACATCGGGTAGGGCTTTTGCCTTGCACTCGGCCGACCCGGGTTCGATTCCCAGCATCCCATATGGTCCCCTGAGTACTGCCAGGGGTGATTCCTGAGTGCAGAGCCAGGAGTAACCTCTGTGCATTGCTGGGTGTGACCCAAAAAGCAAAAAAAAAAAAGAGAGAGAAGCTACAAACACAACAGAAATTTAGGCCCTTGGTTCTGGAGGCTGAGGGGAAGGCTGCTGAGTCTGTGGGTAGCCACTAAGAGACCAGAAGTGACTGGAGAAAAAAAGGTTTATTGAGGTGTCAACAATCTGAGAAGTGGGTTTGCTGACCCCAAACCAGCAGACTCTCGGGCAGGGCCTGGGGCCCGTAAGGGCTGTGGAGAACACAGAGCAGACAAGGGTGGTAGGCTGGCGGGGGGAAGGGTCATCACACAGCATCCTGCCGGGGCCAGTGGTTTGACAAAGTCACTTATTCATACAGAGTCTTTTTTAGGAAACCTTCAGGTAGCAACAGAGACCTGGGGCGGTCTCTGAGAGGAACCCCGAGACCGTTGGTTCTTCCCCTCTCCTGTGTGACTGGTTCTTTGTTTGACACAACACACGGTTTAGAGAAACATGTCTCAACAGCAGCAGAAGGGCAGAGCAAGGGGTGGAAAAGCCAAGAACTGTGTGGAGAGCACGGCGGAGTCCCTGGGGCCCACTCACTCAAAGCAAGTTGGGTGCTTCTGAGGTGTCTCTCCTGGGGCTGCTGGTGGCCATCTTCTTCCTGTGTCTTCACTGGTCCTCAGGCTCTGTGCTCCTGTCCTAATCTCTTTCCAGGAGACTACCAATACTGAACTAAGACCCAGCCCCATCCCAGTCATTTTAACTTAGTTACCTCTTAAAAAGATCCCTCTCTCAGTATAGTCACTCTAAGTCCAGGGCACACATTTGAGCGACGAGTTTTGTAGGGACCCAATTCAGCCTCTAATGCCCATCTTTCTGGAAAAGTCACAGCAGCGACTAAATGTCATTCTCAGTACTTGTTCAAAGGACTTCCCAATATTATGGGATGGAGTGGAAGAGAGACACATTCACACACTTCCCCTAGCTTCTCCTAATAAAAACACCGTGATAGGAGCCGAAGGGATAGTACAGCGGGGAGGGCGTTTGCCTTGCACGCAGCTGACCCAGGTTCGATCCCTGAATGCAGAGCCTGGAATAAGCCCTGAGCATCGCCGGGTGTGATCCAAAAAGCAAAAAAAGCTGTGATCTGGACCCCCTCAGCAGACCACTCCACTGCCCACTACTCATCTTGGCACTGTGGGTGCCTGCCTCATTGAGCCCTAGATACAACCTCTGCCACCCAGTTACCATGACACCCCTACCCCCACCCCGGGCTGGCACAAGTGAGGAGTTGCATAATCAACCAAATGTGTTTAGTTTGGCTCCTGTTGCAGAAGATCTAAGGCTCCTGGGCAGATAATATTCCTCCCACACACAAACACACAGAAAACACACCTGGCTCTGAGGTAGGCTGATGATGAGTTAATTAACAGAAAGCTGAGCATGAGCCATAATTCAGTGGATGCCATAGAGAAGCTGGCAGGACGCTCTTCCCTCTCTCTGCCAAATTCCCAAGGCTTGGCACGCCCATTGCCCCACTCACGGCAGCTGCCCACATAAGGAATGTGTCCACTCCGGTTCCTCATGGCCCCAGCTCACCTGCCCAGCAGCTCACCTCCAACATGCAGGAAGAACCCCGCAGGTTCCGAACCCTCGCAGACCTCTCACGGGCCCTCTGGACTCACAGACCAGGGAGCCTGTCAGGGAAGAGCCAGGAATTCTTGTCTTCGTCCTGCCTGTTTTGCCCTATTAGGCCTGGATGTCTCTTCCTCTCCTGACATTCCAGCATTCTGAGGAGGCCTTTTCCTTTCAACCACCATGAAGACCTTCTTCCTTCTAGGAGTTTCCTGACTCCCACTGTGTTTATTGCTCCCTGGGGTCACACAGCTATTGAGACCCTTGTTTAGATCACTCACAAGGCAGGTTATCCCCTCCAGTGAGCACCATGAGGCAGGATTATGTTCCCTCCAGAGACACCTCAGGCCTTTCATAGAGGGGGTGAATAAAGACAAGAGAGAATATACAAGTCCCAGACCTATCAAGTCCAGTTTCCTCCCCATCAGATCTGTTGGGTACCATTTTTAGTGTTGAGAATTTGAAGCACAAGATTGTGTTGCTGTTGTTGTCGCTACTCCACAAAGAGACCCTAGGTGATTATGTAGCACATCTGATCTCCACACATGGAGCTGCCACCTTCCCCAGAACCTGTCAGAAGATGAACCTAGTGAGTGAACTGTCTGGCTGTCTGGCTCCATCCTGCCAAGTTATGGGAAACGGCCATGGAGAGCTACCATCTTTCTTTTGATAGAATCAACTGGGGAGTAACCAGACCCCATAAAGATCTTATTCAACTCTCCTTTGCTATCTAATAAAGCTGTAGTATCGACTGAAGGTGCTATTTGTGCTCTTTTGGGTAAAGGGAAATATTATTCAGTCATAAAAAAGATTCAACAGCCCTCCTCACTCAGCTGCCACCATGCTGACTCACCCACAGGCCCTGACCTACGGATTCCCGACACAATCTCCGAGGAGATGCACACCAAGCAGCTGAAGTTCATGGAAACACCAGTCCCTGTGTCTGAAAACTCCAGAGAGCCCTCAGGAGGCTGGTGGGAGGCTGAAAGCCCCAGCAGGCACCCCCCATCCAACTGCTGCACCCCGCCAAGGGATCAATTCCACTGCTTCATGAATATTCTCTGCAGAGACTCCAAACTTCAAATAATTTCAGGTACCCAGTGGCCAGGGTGAGAACTCTGGTGTCTTCTTGGAGTTGGAGTGGGCAGCCTCTCCCCAATCACCCACACTTCCGGTAGGCCACACCCACCTCTCACAACTGCTACCAGGTTGACTCACTGGCCCAGACCATAGACCCTGAAGCCACCGGGTACCTCTTAATTCCTCAATACTAAAATTCTAGGAGCACACTGAATTAGAGAGCAAAGTAATACAGGAGCCAGCTCAAACCAACAAATAGCAGCACTGCAGAAGGCTCAACAAACAGCTTAGGAAATTCATAGACAAGGACTTAATATCCCCATGATCAGGTATAACAATTTCCACATAAAAAAAATCTGATTTTTTTTCTTTTTGGTTTTTGGGTCACACCTGGGGATGCACAGGGGTTACTCCTGGATCATACATCAGGAATTACTCTGGGCAGTGCCCATATGGGATGCTGGGAATCAAATCCAGGTCAGCCGCATGCAAGCAAATTCCTTACCTGCTGTGCTATCACTCCAGCCCCAAAATCTGATTCTTTAAGACTTATTGATTTTAGGGGATGGAGCAATAGCACAGCAGGTAGGGTGTTTGCCTTGCATGAGGCCAACCCAGGTTGAACTCCCAGCATCCTGTATGGTCCCCTGAGCACTGCCAGAAGCAATTCCTGAGTGCAGAGCCAGGAGTAACCCCTGTGCATCGCCAAGTATGATCAAAAAAAAAAAAAAAGACTTATTGATTTGAATATTGGAGCTTTGTTACCTAGTCAATTTATCTCTAGAATTGTACCAACAGTTGTGGCTTTTGCCTACATTAAAATGAATGTCTTAAACTTTTAAATAATAAAATAGAGTATTTCTGTTCCAGCTAAAAGATTTAAAACCTATTGTTTGCTTTTCTCTTTCTCTGTTACAGGGAAGGAAATAATGACCACTTATGCTCATTAACTAAACCCTGAGAAAGATAATTAAGTTTCCAGTCTCTCACCGTTATCTGGCAACGCAGACAAGCTCCAAACAACTTGACAGGCACTTCTGAAAATGCAGCCGTGTTTTATTGTATATTGTGGGAAGAGGACTGTTGGCTATCTGACCACAACTGAACTTCCAAGCTCCCTTTTATAAACTTGGATAATGAAGCAGACAGACCACAGTTACTACCGGGCATTAATGCAATAGAAATGAAATGAAAACAAACAAACAAAAACTTTGAATGAATGTCTGATTTATGCTATAATGTGGATGAACTTTAAAAATATGAAGCCAGGCACTAAAGGATAAATATTAGATTATTCTATTTATTCATATAAATGAAGTACCCAGATATAATAGTCCGTAGAAACAGAAAATAGCACCAAAGCTTTCTCCTTTTTTTTTTTTTTTTTTTTTTTTTTTTTGCTTTTTCACACCCGATGATTCCCAGGGGTTACTCCTGGCTCTGTATCTCAGGAATTACTCCTGGCAGCGCTGGGGGGATGGAATGCTGGGAATTGAACCCGGGTCAGCCGCATGCAAGGCAAACACCCTACCCATTGTGCTATTGTTCCAGCCCCAGTTTTCTCCTTTTTTAATACAAAAATTATCTATTATTTATTTCAGGTTTGGGGGCAATATATGGCAATGCTCAGGGCTTATTCCTGGCTCTGTGCTCAGGAATCACTCCTGGCAGTCTTGGGGTACCATACTGGGTGCTGGGGATGGTTGGCTGCAAGCAAGGCAAATGCCCTACCCACCCTACTATTGCTCTGGTCCTCAAAACTTAACTCATTCTAATGGGTCCTATCTTTCTCCTTCATTCTGTTTCCTTCTGATTTTTTTTCTTAAACCAGGACCAGAGAGATAGTACAGCATTCCAGAACCATAGCACAGTGGGTAGGGTGTTTGCCTTGCACGAGGCCAACCTGGGTTCGATACCTCCATCCCTCTTAGAGAGCCCGGCAAGCCTGGCAAGATACCAAGAGTATCTTGCCCACAAGGCGATATGCCAAAAACAGTAACAACAAGTCTCACGATGGAGCTGTTACTGGTGCCGTGCCCGCTCAAGCAAATCCATGAGCAACGGGATGACAATGATGACAGTGAAGAATAGACGTTAACGAGAGAGATGGGGAAGATTAGGCTTTTAATTAAGATTTACTCTGACCCAAGAAGATTTTGATTCCATTCTCTTAGCTATTCCAAAAAGCAGGTGTTCTGCACAAAAAAAATACCAATAGACTTGGGTTTGCCATGTTTATAAACATTTGGTCCAAAGCCTTTTATAACCATGGAGTCAAAGCTTTAATTCAACAAAAGTGCGGAAATGTAATGACATTCTTGACCTTTATAAAGGTGAGCATAGGGATTGGCGAGATGTACAGCCGACAGGATGTTTGTCTTGCACACAGCCAATAAGGGTTAGACCCCGGGTGATCCATATGTCTCCTTTGCTTTGCCCTACGCACTGCCAGGGGTGACAGATTCCTGAGTGCAGAGGCAGGAGTAACCCCTGGACACTGCTGGCAAAAAAATTTCAAAGAAAAAAAAATGTAATCAGAAGGGCCAAAGATATAATTAATGGTATAAACATTCCTTATATGCATGAGGCTCTGGAAGAAGAAAATTAAGAAGATGCGATGAGTGAACACAGCATTATTTAATCAGAATGTCAAGCTAAAGGCTGCTTGACTCTCTGTGGTATGTTGACCTAGAAGACCTGGTGCTATCAAGAACTGACAGAGGGGCCAGAGACAGCACTGTAGGTAGGACGCTTGCCTTGCACACAACTCACCTGGGTTCCATCTCTGGTATCTCATGTGGTCCCCTGAGCTCCCCCAGGAGTGATCTCTGAGTGCAGAACCAAGAGTAACCCCTGAGCGCTGCTAAGTGTGACCCAAATCTCACCCCCCCCAAATTGCTGAAAAATATGACAGTTGAATAGACCAGTTCATTACCTACATATGGCAGACATTCAATCCCATTTACTCTGTGTTAAATGCTGAAGTTTCCTCAAGAAAAAGCCATAGAGATTAGATGAATGGAGAGATGGTTAGAGAGGTGGGTAGGTGGGTAGATGATTCGGTGGATGGGAGGATAGGAAGGCAGATTGATGGGTGGATAATGGGGGCAGATAGGTGGGTGGGTGAGTGGTGGATAAATGGATGGAGGGTCTGGATTAATGAGGAACCTGAGATGTTGTGTCATGCATGAGGTTTTACAGCAAGTTTAGACTGCCTATTCTATTAGTCTGCAAAACACTCCTCACGAAGACTGTCCCAACTGTCATGCACTTGGTGCAAAGTAGCCTTGTTTCCCCAGGATGGTGTTTCTCCTGACCTCTCAATCTCCACAGCAGCCGAAACCCTCACTCTTCCTTCCATGTGGGACAGGAAAGTGACAGAGTGAGAGAGGGAACCCCCTGTGTGCTGAGCTAAGTATCTGGCAAGACGAAGCATTGCAAATACCAGGCCTTGATAATGGGGACTTTCATATGGGCCTTAGCCCCTGAAACCCCCACATTGCAGACGTGGTCCCAAAACAAAACAAAAAAAAATTGTGTTTTTTTAATTTAAAAAAAAAAAACAGGGACCAGAGCAATGCAGTGGATAGGGCACACAGAAAGAAAGAAAGAAAGAAAGAAAGAAAGAAAGAAAGAAAGAAAGAAAGAAAGAAAGAAAGAAAGAAAGAAAGAAAGAAAGAAAGAAAGAAAGAAAGAAAGAAAGAAAGAAAGAAAGAAAGAAAGAAAGAAAGAAAGAAAGAAAGAAAAAAGGAAGGAAGGAAGGAAGGAAGGAAGGAAGGAAGGAAGGAAGGAAGGAAGGAAGGAAGGAAGAAAGAAAGAAAGAGAGAGAAAGAAAGAGAGAGAGAAAGAAAGAAAGAAAGAGAGAGAAAGAAAGAGAGAGAAAGAGAGAGAGAGAAAGAAAGAAAGAAAGAACGAAAGAGAAAGAAAGAAAGAAAGAAAGAAAGAAAGAAAGAAAGAAAGAAAGAAAGAAAGAAAGAAAGAAAGAAAGAAAGAAAGAAAGAAAGAAAGAAAGAAAGAAAGAAAGAAAGAAAGAAAGAAAGAAAGAAAGAAAGAAAGAAAGAAAGAAAGAAAGAAAGAAAGAAAGAAAGAAAGAAAGAAAGAAAGAAAGAAAGAAAGAAAGAAAGAAAGAAAGAAAGAAAGAGAGAAAGAAAGAAAGAGAAAAAGAAAGAGGGAGGGAGGGTGGGAGGGAGGGCAGGAGGGAGGAAGGAGAGAGAGAAAGAATGAGCAGGAGACTGTTTACAATAGCCACAATATGGAAAAAACCAGAGTGCCCGAAAACAGATGATTGGCTAAAGAAACTCTGGTATATTTACACAATGGAATACTATGTAGCTGTCAGAAAACATGAAGTCATGAAATTTGCATATAAGTGGATCAACATGGAAAGTATCATGCTGAGTGAAATGAGTCAGAAAGAAAGAGACAGACATAGAAAGATCGCACTCATATGTGGCATATAAAGTAGCTGAGAGGTACAAGCTTACAATGTTGCGATTCCTGGCAGACATTTCTCTGGACTCAGTTACTAAAATACTAAAATACAGAAATCCCAAACTATGCTGCTGCTAGTGCGGCCTCCTGACCTCATATCTCTTCATTCTCAGCAATGGAAAACAAATTACCAAATGCTTTCTTTTCAGCAGATCGACTTTAGGGGGGAGAAACTCCAAATCAATAATAGTGAATTTTTTTTGTTTAAATATTGAATGTAATCAAAGTAAAGTGAAAGTAAAGTGAAATTTACCAGTTACACATGTGGGGTGGGGGGCTGGGGAGGTGGGGGGAAGGGGGGAGGTATATCGTGATTCTTGGTGGTGGAATATATGCACTGGTGAAGGGATGGGTGTTTGAGCATTGTATAACTGAGACTTTAACCTGAAAGCTTTGTAACTTTCCACATGGTGAATTAATAAAAGAATTTAAGGGGCTGGAGAGATAGCACAGCGGGTAGGGCGTTTGCCTTGCACGCTGCCGACCCGGGTTCAAATCCCAGAGTCCCATATGGTCCCCTGAGCACTGCCAGGGGTAATTCCTGAGTGCAGAGCAAGGAGTGGCCCCTGTGCATCGCCAGGTGTGACCCAAAAAGCAAAAAAAAAAAAAAAAGAATGAGCAGGAGAGAGAGAGAGAAAAGCATTGTGCAGTATTCTTAGGATGTTTCATTTTCTCATGTATATTACTTTCATCTGTTTCTTTTTTCAGTTTGAGGTTTGAGCCCTATCACTGAATCACATCCTTTTCTACCAGACTGAAAAGAAAGAAATTAAACTTGGCTGGCGGGTAAGACCATTAAACAGTTATATAATCAGCATTCTTTTCCAGAACAGCTTTCAATTATTTCTGTACCATTAAACCACTAGCTCCTTTATCCAACTCTATGTTCCTCCTTCCTGGGTCCATGTGGTCCCAAGCACCTAACAGACACGAAAGGAATCTTCAAAAGTGCTCACTTTGGCAGCACTTATGCTAAAATTGGAGCACTGCGGAGAAGATTAGCATGGCCCCTGCGCAAGGAACCTTCAAAGAGCCACGTTCAGTGGCTAAACCCAAGAGCTGATCAGACGAGGAATCCTAAAGGTGCTCTGGGTTTCTTTCCACAAACGCTTAATTGTCTATTCTTAGTACATTCTAGAGACCTCCAGCATAATCCCTAGCACAGTGGGGCTCAGGCTTTCCGGGAGTTAATCTCATTCTTGCTGTTTTCTCAACGATTATCCCCCCCGCCAAAACCCCTGCCTTCCATCACAGGCCCTTTGCATGACCTTTCCGTTCTAGAGAAGCCCAGTGTTGAGTCGCTCCCCCTTGGCTGTCTGTCCCTCTGCAGCAGGAAGCCCCGTGCCAGAGGGCGGGGCCGGGTGGGCTCTGCCCCTGCTAAGCACTTTCGCCTCATCTGCAGCCTCCAGAGCGCCTCTCATCTTCTGGAACATTCCCTGTTGTCCCCACTCTATGCCTTTCAGAAAAGGCCGTTTGTTCTCCGACAAGAGGAATCTAACGCCTCAGCAGCCTCCCACCACCAACTAGGAAAGTCCTTCTCCAAAAGGGCCTAAAAGAGGAGGTGGGGGGGAGAGGGGAAGGGAAGGGGGACCCTCCAGCCTCGGGCAGCCCGACAGGGAGTGAGCACACAAGGGTACACAGAGTTCAGAGCCCGGCAGGGCCCTCGGGGGCGCCCGGCTGCAGGCCCTGCTGTCTGATCTTGGGCGTTTCTGCTTCCCATGACCTCATAGGGAGCTGGATTAGGGGCTTCTGAGCGTCCCATGGCCCCTATCCACGCCACAAACCCGCTTGGTGACCTTAGCACCCACCTAACTGGCACTTGTCTTCAGCAATAATAAATTACCTTTTTTGATTTTCTGCATTTTGCAAGTGGTTGATACTGTTTAAACTGTTGGCACTGTGAGTGTGTATTTGTGTGTGTGTGTGTGTGTGTGTGTGTGTGCACCAGAACCCCTCTCCCCCTTCCCAGTCTACAACTGGGGAGGAAAACTTAGGGAAGAAAACTTTGTTTTTTTAAGCGAGGTGTTGCGGGGGCTGGAGCAATAGCACAGTGGGTAGGGCGTTTGCCTTGCACGCGGCTGACCCGGGTTCGATTCCCAGCATCCCACATGGTCCCCTGAGCACCGCCAGGAGTAATTCCTGAGTGCCGAGCCAGGAGTAGCCCCTGTGCATTGCCAGGTGTGACCCAAAAAGCAAAAATAAATAAATAAATAAATAAATAAAGTGAGGTGTTGGGGGGGGGCAGAGCGTTAGAACAACGGGGATGGCATTTGCCTTGCTTAGGACCCAGGTTCAATCCCCAGCATCCCACATGGTCCCCCGACTCGGCCAGGAGTGATTCCTGAGTGCCGAGCCAGGAGTAAGCCCCGAGAACCATCGGTGTGGCCCAAAAAACAAACAAACAAAATTTAAGCGGGTGGTATAACATAAGGATTTTAGGTAGAGGAGGAGGAAGGCAAGTCCCTCAGGAGGCTGAACCCTTCCAGAGCACAGACGCCCAACGGGTTGCAGCGGACGGCTGGTCTTTGCAAACTCTTCTGGCGCCACCTGCTGGTCACTTCAGAAACAACCGCCTCCCCTAGGTTGCCAAACGACTTGGAGGCCAGGCTGATGAAAACCCCCCGCTGCTGGCTTCGGCATAAACATCGCGTTCTCTTGTGTCCTGAGCGGAGTGATAGTACAGGCGGTAGGACATTTACCTGCCCGGGTTCAATCCTCGGCATCCCTAGGGTCTCCTGCGCACCACCAGGAGAAATTCCTGAGTGCAGAGCCAGCAGTAACCCCTGAGTCGGGTGCGCTTCCACAGCCCTGCAAAATAATTTTTAAAAAAAATCACGACCGCTTTACTCGCAGTTGAAGACTCCACTGTAGATATTCGTTACCGTTGGATATTCATTGACAAGCACCTTCTGCCCAAGGAAGGGTCCCCCAATAATCAGGCGCTGTCCCTCCTGCAAGAAGACACGATACTCCCCTTCCCCGATAGGTACCCGTGTCACATGTCACTCCCAGCTCTCACCCTCTCTGAACAGGGTTGGTTTACTTCCTCCCTCCATATAGCTGTCTCTTTTTTCCCCCTCCCCCCTCTCTGTCTCTCTGTCTCTCTCTGTCTCTCTGTCTCTGTCTCTGTCTCTGTCTCTCTGTCTCTCTCTCTCTCTCTCACTCCCCCCCCCCCCCCCCGCCTTGGGATTCCAGACAGCTTGGTGACCTTTGGACTGAGTGGTAATCCCCAGATGGCCCAGATCAGCCAGAGTCCTAAGATCTCTTCTAAGGGGCTGGAGAGAGTGTTGGGTGCTTGTCTTGTATATGGCTGACCCGGGTTCAGTTCCTGGAACCCCATATGGTCCCCCGAGCATGACCCCAAGCATGACCAGGAGTGATCCCTGACCACAGAGCCAAAAGTAAGCAAACTCTGAGCACTGCCACTGTGGTCCCACCCTCTTCTCACCCCCAATAAAAATGGTAAATAAAAAGGAAAAAAAAAAAGAAAAGAAATCCTCTCGTTTATCTTTCCGCCTGACTAGAGTCTGGTGGCTCTGCCTGCCGGTGCACCAGGACCTGTCACTCCGGGTGGGTCCCAGGCTTGAGGGCTTTTTGCCCAACTTCCCCCCAGAAGCACCCTCGAAGCCCCTTTGTTCCCTGAAGCTGGCTTTGGGGCTCATGAATAGAGACTACCCCACATGCTCTCTAAGCTGCTCCATTGGAGGTGCCATTGGGAAAGAAATTTCTTTCTGACGCCGTCATTTACTTTCCAAACAGCTGTCTCGAAACGCCAGTCTTCAAAGTGGTGCTGCCTGACTCTTCGGAGAGACCCCCCCCCCCCGCCCCATGTGCCCATAGATGGAACCTTCATAAGAAAAGACACAGAGGAACCAGAGATAGCCCAACAGGTAGGGCTCTTGCCAGTTTGAACCCCAGCATCCCCTAGGGTCCCCTGAGCCCCAACAGGAATGATTCCCTGAGTGCAGAGTCAGGAGTCAGCCCTGAGCATCACCCAGCATGACCCAAAACAACAACAAAGAATGCTTGCCAGCTTCTTGAGAGAGCTACGCCCTCCCATCTGCCCAGAGCTGGCGCCGTGGTATCAGTCACACAGACCTGAACTTCTCCCCTCAAATGCCTAGGATAGAACCCCCATGGCCCTGGGACCTCCCACACTGCAAGGCTCCGAAGGTCCCCCTTCCCTTGCGGTACTTAGGTTCTGTCCCCAGGGCCTGGCCCAGAGCGGCTCCGAGAGATTCAGAGCTGGTGAACTCCCCAGGTCTGGGGGGAGGAGGGTGCACCCCAAACTCCATGGGGACAGACTGGTGGTCCTGCACTAGCCTTCCAGACCTCACCCCCTTCTCTTGGTCTCAGCTACTCCTTGGGGTCCTTTGTGACAAGCTCATGGAAGTTTGTTTTATTTTTTCATTAAGTCATGAATTCATTCACTCATTAGTTTAATTATAGACACCACTCCTTCCGAACTTCTTCCCCGGCTTCACATGGACAGAAAGAGAAGTTCCTTCTCAAGACAAAGGAGCGCGGGAGCCCCTGATTGGTCCCCCCGGAGGGGGGCGCTGCCATATTTGGAGGCGGGCAGGAAGGCCACCTCCCCCTGTGGCTCCTACTTAGCTGGCTGGCCAGCGGGCAGCCGGAGGATGTGCTGTTGATCAGCGGCCCCGGCCAGACGCTCGGAGACGCCTGCGCAGACCAGCCCAGGTAGGTGGGAGGCAGAGCCCTGGCGGATTCTGCCTGCTCTAGCCCGCTGCAGAGAGACGGGGGTCTCTTCCCACTCCCAACACTGGCACCCAAATAAAGGGACACTTGCTGGGGTGCCACCAGTGTTCGTGGCTATGTCTGGGGGTTCACTGGGGGCTGGTGGTGGGCTGCTCTTTTACTTGGAAGCCCCGGGTGGTGCTGACAACTCCTCTCTCAAGATCTCTGTGCTTTCATTGTGTTCTCATGAACTGCCTGTCATTTATGTGATCGTTTTCTTATTTTATTGTCTTGATTTGGGGAGCACATCTGGCGGTGCTCAGGGGTTACTCCTGGCTCTGTGCTCAGGACTCTCTCCTGGTGGGGCTCAGAGAACCCTATGTGGTGCTGGAGATGCGACCCAGGTTGACTGCGGTGCAGGATAAGTCCTTACCCACTCATCACTCCGGCCCCACTCACGTCGATGTTTTTATTTAAGATTTTGCCTATCAAGGTGTTTGGACAGGGGCTCCGGGCTATAGTACAGCCACATCTGCAAGGATTAAAGATATATGCCTTGCAGGAGCAGCCACCTCAAGTGAGCACCTGGAGGGCCGCTCAGCACCAGGAGGGGGGCCTGAGAAACCCCTGCCCCACCCAGGGCGGGAGCTTGCAGCCTGCATGGCCGAAAATCATAGGGAGGGCGACGCCCCCCCAAAAGGGCAAGAGTCTGGTCTGATGAAGTGGGTATGGGACCTACTCTGAAGATGATAATTATGCATGCGCAATCTCTTTAAACAAAGCCAGACTGAGCTCCCTGGGATGGGAGGGGCGGGTGGGGGCTGCAGGTCTCCGACGCCCCCTCTGCCCGCGCGCTCCCGCGCCCCCTGGGGGAGCTGCGAGGTACTGCAGCTGCCCCGTTTTCTCTCCATCCCGACCAGGATTCACACGGAGCGGGCCGTTCTCACAGACAAGCTCTGGGCCCTTTGCGGAGTCCTGCGTGGGGGCGTGGGTGGGGGGGTGACGAAGGGCGAGGTTTCGAGGGGGGCAGCAGCTCCCTGGTTGTCCTACCTCATCCCGCCCAGGGAATCAGTCCGTCCTCTAGGCACGGGGCTGCTCAGGCTCAGCTTTAGTAACTTTTCCCAACTCCCTGATGGATACAAAGTTGCAAGAGAGAGGCCTTGGCGGGCAGCTATTGTCCTTTCAGGCTCTTGGGCCGCTGGAGTGGGGGCGGAGCGGTGTTCCCTGGTGCCCTGGGACGCATGGCACCCACCGCCTCCCCCCTCCCACCACACCCCTCCCTCAGAAATGCTCTTGTAGGGGCCGGAGCGATAGTCCGGCACGCGCCCACCAGGGTTCTACCCCCCGTGAGCAGCAGCTAGGAGTAATCCCTGAAACATCCCTCGGGTGTGGCCCAAAATTAAAAAGAAAAGAAAAGGGGCTGGAGCAATAGCATACAGGTAGGGCATTTGCCTTGCACGTGGCCAACCTGGGTTCGATTCCCAGCATCCTGTATGGTCCCCTGAGCATCACCAGGAGTAATTTCTGAGTGCAGAGCCAGGAGTAACCCCTGTGCATCGCCGGGTATAACCCAGAAAAAGCAAAAAAGAAAAAAAAGAAAAGAAAAATAAGAAAAAAGAAAAGGACTGCTCAGGTGCCCGGCTCTAGGCTCAGCCGAGGGGTGTCAGGGTTGCTCTCCACACATTTCCAGCACTCTCTCTACTGGACCCCACAACTCAGAAAGGAAGGGATCGTGGGGGACTCGGGAGAACAGCATCAGACAGAGCGGGGTTCAGATCTGACACCTGTTGTGGGGTGACTACCTCCTTTCTCAGGGTCCTCGCATCACTTTACAAAACGCGATCATCTGGCCCTGGCAGGTCGTGCGGCTTGAATGAGCCATGCCAGTGGCTGGCACAGGGGAAAGCTGGCAATAAAGAGCTCCAGGAGACTGGAGCCATAGTACAGAGGAAGGCACACAGCCTGGCACACAGCTGAACCCAATTTCATCTCTGGCACCAGAGAGGGTCCCTAAGGTCCCACCAGGAGTGATCACTGAGTTCAGAGCCAGGAGTAAGCCCTGACAGAGCACAGGGGGTGTGTCACCCCCAAATAAAATAACAATACATTAAATAAACAAGTAAATATAGTCTCTGTCCAGAGCTCTCAGCTCAGGGCTCCTTCTACTTGATTTGAAAGACTTGGGAGGATCAAAGAAAATTCAGCTGTACCAAGTCACTACTTATTTATCTTCCCATGCACTGTCAAAGGTTTTCTTTAATTACCAGTTGCAGCTTCCTACCTATCTGAGAAAATCAGGAATCTCTTCCCCCCATCACCCAATGGATGTAAGTCCAGGCAAAAGCCAGAAGCTCAATATTGCCTGAACCTGGGGGTCTAAGCCTGGGGAAGTATTATGCTTTATTTATGCTATCTGAAAAGGGGGCGTGGCTGGAACAGAGCTTAAAAGGTAGACACACACCCAGTCTCTTGCTCAAAAGCTGTTGCAGGCTGAACCCGGTACACAGCCAAGTCAGATCCCTGCCTCCGCCACCAGGGGGCCCTCTTGAGCCCAGAGCCCAGAATAACCCCTGAGCACTGCTGAGTGAGCATCCCATCCCACCCCCCCCCCAAAAAAAAGACCCTGAAGCTAAACCTCCTCCCCTGCACGCTGGAAGGGGTTCGGGGAGATAAGCAGCAGCGCCCCGGGGAAGCTAACAGCCGGCCTCTCCCCTCGCAGATCCTGCCACGATGAGGAAGCACCTCGGCTGGTGTTTGGCCATCGCCTGCGTCCTGCTCCTCTGCCAGGTCCCCGCCGCGCAGGCGAGGGGCATCAAGCACCGAATCAAGTGGGGGCGCAAGGCGCCGCCCAGCACCCCGCAGGTCACCGAGGCCCGCGTGGCCGAGATCCGGCCCGGCGCCTTCATCCGCCAGGGCCGCAAGCTGAACCTCAACCTGGGCGGGGAGGACAAGCGCTACTACGACGCCAACTACTGGCAGTTCCCCGACGGCATCCACTACAACGGCTGCTCCAGCGCCAACGTGACCCGGGAGAAGTTCATCAGCGGCTGCATCAACGCCACCAGGGCGGCCAACCAGGAGGAGCTGAGCCGCGAGAAGGACCGGCTGTACCAGCGCGTGCTGTGGCGCCTGGTGCGCGAGCTGTGCGCCGTCAAGCACTGCGACTTCTGGGCCGAGCGCGGCGCCAGCCGCGGCCGCCCGCTGGCCGCCGAGCCCTGCGTGCCGCTCGGCCTGGGGCTGCTCCTGTGGCTCCTGGGGAAGTAGTCCCGCCCGCGCCCCCTGCCCGAGCAGGACGCGCGTGCAGCCCCCGGGGCCCGTGTCCCCAGCAGCCTCCTCCCGCCTTGCACCCACACTTGTCCTTAAGGTACCCCCACCCCCCAAAGCAGCTATCCCTGCCTGCGCGCGGCGGCTGTGCGCTCTGGTTGTCTCCACCCGGGGCTCTTGTGTGCGTAGATGACTTTGCGAGTGTCGGTACCCTGCTGGGCTCTGTAGGGGAGGGATCCCTCCTGGACCCTGGTCTCTCTGCTCTGGGTGGAGTCTCACACACACACACACACACACACACACACACACACGCACACACACACACACACACACACCATTTCAGGGGAACAGGTAAAGGAAGGTGCCAGCACCTCCCATGAGTCTTCTTGAGGTGGCACTTGGAGATGAGAAAGGGGCGTCTAAGAAGCTGGCCAACCCCAGCACTGTCTCGAGGTCCCTTGACATTCAGATATGCTAAATCTGAACACACACATCTCTAAGTGAGAGTGTGGGGGGTGGGTTAGACGTGGCGCCCAGGCCGTACACGTGCCTGCAGGCGTGTGCTCTAGCCCCGCGCTATAGATACACACCCCACCGTGCCCAGTGTTTTCACAAAACTGGAAGCTCTATTTCAAGAGCTAAGATCAGAGCGGGTTATAAGTCCATTTGGGTGCCTAGTTGCGTAGGCGTTTCCTCTCATTTCTCTTGTTAAGCGAAGGCAGAAAGGGAGAGAGTTCTCGACCCAGAGCCAGAGAGCCGGTGGGAAGGAATGATTGCCAAGCCAGGCACAGCCGGGACGGAGCAGGTTGGGTCTGGAGCACCGGTGGCCGCCGGAAGCTGGTCTTTCCATGCGGCTGAGACTGGTGGTTCCCTCCCAGAACATGGGCGGGGTTTTAAGACAACCTTCCAGAAGGACACGTTTGCTTTCTGGAGCTCCACGGAGCGCGCATGCTCGGGCTTTCACATCTAGGAGGTTGAACATCTTTCAATCTACAGCCTTGTTACAGCCCCATCACCGTCTCTCTTCTTACACCCGGCTTCTGTAAGGAATGGTTTCTGAGACCCTAGAATAATAACCAAGAATTAACTCCCTTCTCAAAAGCTTTCTTAAAAAGTCACTCTCTTTAGGGAGACCTAATAAAGACTTCATTCGTGCCCTCAGCAAGAGTAAACGGACCATGTACTGATTATTAGCTAAAGGACGTGTTGTAAAATATGATTATTTGAGCTCAAAATTATGACTTGAATGCTCCAAGTCACGACCCCCATGGGAACCTCTGGGGATCTCCCCTCAGAGATGCCCAGGAGTTGCTACGCCCTATTTGAAAATAACTGCTGCTAGGATCCATTCTCCTTTGAAAAGTCTGTGCAAGGGAAATGCTGAGCAAGCCCCCCGCATCAGTATTTTGAATGTTGCTAAGGGTACCTCAAATTCTGACCTCCCTTCTATCAGCTTTCTTCTTCACGGTCCATGAGAAGGTTTTGCCATGGGAAGTGGTGCAGGAAGTAAGGGCAGAACAACCCAGAGGCGGAGCCTAACTGGGTCCCTGGGGAGGACACACCTGCTCTATCGCCTTGGGGGGTGACACCTAGCACCCCGGTTTCCATGCCACTAACTCTGTGCTCACCGGGCAGAGTCCTGATAAACCCCATCAGAGAGAAAAGAAAAGTAAAGAACACAAGAAAGTGATTCCTTGCACATCGTATCTTAAGGCTGAAAGAATATCAGTGAAAGTGATCCCTTGCTTATCCATATCTTAAGTCTAAAAGAACATCAGTAGCCTTAAAGGTAGAGAGAACAGGACGTCTCGCCTCCGGGCTGCTGGCGACATTTCAAGACCTCACTCTCCCGAGTGTGATTGCAAGGGCCTGCACGGCCAAGTCGGCAAAATGACTTCACTTCTCTCGTGGAAAGAACTTCGGTCATGGTGTGCATGCTCTGTAATTGCTGCCTTTCCTCATTTCGTTAATAGTTGCAGAAACAAGGGTAAGTGGGGCGTACCATGGATTTCTACTTGATGAGGCAAAGAGCAAAATTCCTCTGGTTGAACCTCTGTGTGCTGGAACCTCCTTGCTCAGGGTTACAAACTCCAAGGTCAAGCAAAGGTTTGGAGAGTCTTGGTTTTGGGTTTGTTTTGTTTTGTTTTGTTTTGTTTTTTTCCACTTGAGCAAGGAGCTGGCGGGTGCAGGACTTTGTCAGGGCATGTGAACTGTGCTTGCTCTGACCCTTTTCAATACGAATCCTGTCTCCCACCACCACTTCTGAGTGCTGACTTTTTCCAAATGAAAGTTGAATGACACTAAAACGACAACAGAACTCTGAAACAAAACTTGGACCACCTTCTCTGCCTCTGATTCAGTCTTCGTTTTTTATTTACCCGAAACCAGCCCCCTTGTCCTTACCCATCAACACGTACACATTTGTGAAAGAAGGGTGGGCACGTCTAGTCTCATGCCAACCCATTTGACTCGGCTTCCCCATCTTCCTGGGGTTTTTGTGTTCGTGCCTCTCCGCCTACTTTCCCCATCTCATCCCCTCCTTCCTGTCTTCTGCAGCCTCTGAACTTCCACGGAGCTCAGGTGGAAGAGGGAGAGTTTTTGGGGGGGAGTGTCGACTCCTTTTAGAAATCCTGCCGTTCTGCATAGCACCTGTGTCCCTTGGCATGTCGCCTCTCTAACTTAGCACTCCATCCTGAATCTCTCCTTATTCCCTGGTAAGTCGGCGAGCCTGGCCTTTTCCATTTCAGCAACCAGACCATAAGAGGTAGGGGGGATCATTGAATCAATTGATTTCATCATTTCCTTGTTGGGTGTTTGGAGTGTTTCCAAATTTTTACTACTGCAAACAAATAAAGCATCCTTGCACAGACATTGGGTACTTTGATTCCTGCGGGAGAGATTTGTATAGACAAGGTTTCTGCAGCAGGACCTTATGCAATTTCATTGTTCTATGGCCACGTGAGAGCATCAGAGCAATTGCTGCCTGCCCGCAGCCTATGTAGCACCGCAGACATGTTCCTCGCCATATGAGGATGAGATGACTTTCTTGGGGTGGGGGTTGCCCACCTGCGATGCTCAGGGGTTACTGTTGGCTCTGCACTCAGGAATCAGTGCAGAGGTGCTCAGGGCGCATATGGAATACAGACCATATTGGGGTCAGCTGCGTGCAAGGCAAGTACCCTACCCACTGCACTATCTCTCTGCTCATGATCTCATTTGCAATTCTTTCTCTTTTTTTCTTTATTTTGGACCACATTTGGTGGTACTCACAACATTCTCCTGGCTCTGCACCGAGGGATCATTCTCAGCAGGATTCAGGGGACCTCATGGGTGCCAAGAATCGAACCTGAGTAGCCTCATGCAAGGCAAGCACCTTACCCACAGTACAATCACTCTGGCCCTCCACTTGCAATTCGTTTTTGTGTGGGACTAAATCTGGTGGTACTTAGGGTTTACCCCTGGCTCTAAGCTCAGGGATGAGTCCTGACAGGCTTAGGGGACCATTTCAAGGGTTCTGGGAATCAATCCCAGGTCAGCCACATGCAAGACAAAAGCCTACCTGCCATCCTATTGCTCCCACCCTTCCAGTTGTAATTTTTCCATCCTCCCTCCCCCCACCCAACCCTTGGTCTTTGGGCCACTCCTGGCGGTGCTCAGGGGTTACTCCTGGATCTGCACTCAGGAATCACTCCTGGTGGACTCAGGGGACCATATGGATCAAACCCAGGTTGACCACGTGCCAGGAAAGTGCCTTCCCTGCCGTACTATCTCTCCAGCACCCTCACTTGCTCTTCTTGACTGACCAGGTGAGGCTCAGGGCGGAGGTCCAGGGTGCAATGTCCCTCGGGCCCTGTGGATCCAGAGCTGCCCCAGCAGAGTTCCTGAGCCTCAACGCTCGGGGTACCAGATGGTGCCCGGGATCCAGCTGGATATGCCACACCTGAGCATGTACCTTGGCCCTGTCCTCTCTTTCTCTCTCTCTCCAGCCCCCTGGAAGTTCCCCTCTCTCCATGCACTTGGGCCATGTAGTTGGGCCATGTTCGCCCTTGCAGCCAGCACCCAACATGCTTCCGAGTCATTTCCGACCAGAAGGAGCGTTTGCCAATCAGCAGTTCCCATCCCGGACCAGGTCCTTAGTCCTACGTCGTCGGTGGCTGAAGGCATGCAGCTGGGTTCAAAGGGCCCCTATTCACTGTACCACAGCCTGCAGACACCAGCTCTGCCTAAGGAGCATGGCGCCGCCTAGTGGCTAAGGGCTTGTCTTGCAAGCCCACGCCCCCTGCTCCCACTCAAACTTGACAATCATAAGCCAGGGGGGCAACCTGGAGATAGTGGCCCCATGGTCCAGCACCCCTGGCTCTCCTGTGGTTGGTTGTATGTGGCATCACCACCCAACACTTTTTTAGGTGCTGCATATGGCTGGACAGGGACACCCCAGAAACCAGTCTGCAGGTCCCTGGCCCAGTCTGGGGTCCGTCAGGCTCTCCCAGGTGGTCACAGACAGCAGTGACCCTGGCGGAGCTGACACAGTGGCAAGGCACTCCTATCTGCTGCGTGGTGGCGAAGACTCATGACACATTTCCGTGTCCCCCACTGAAAGCTCAGACACACCCTGTCCCCCCTCCCCACCAGCATGGGCCAGTGATTCAGGCATTCTGGGTGCCCAGGACGAGCTCACCTCCTGTCCTCACTGGGGGCAGGGGCCCTGTCCCGCGTGGACACCTCCCTGCCCAGTAGGAGAGGACAGCACTCCTAGGCCTTAGGGACTGACCCCAAATCAAGCGCTTGCTCTTTGCACAAAGGGAATGAAGGCCAAGTGCTTGAGACGGAGTCCACCCAGGTCCCCAAACCCTGCCCCCGCGAGCCCTGCTGCTCCCTTCAGTAAAAGGGGGCGTTCTCCTGGATCTGTGCTTGTGGGAGCCCTCCCTGTGTGCAGGAAGCGGGGACAGGGAAGTGGAGATTGCACCTCCAAGAACACTGATCTGGGTCTTCTGCCAGGGAATCCCAGACAGAGCGAGAGAAAGGGTTACCCTGGCCTGGGGGTGTGGGGACAGGGGCTCAGGAATAAGGCCCAGGTGCTGGCCACCTCCCTTCTAGAGCGGCCTAGCTCAGGGAAAACAAGGCCAAGAGGATTGGTCAATGGGTTGGAATCTACCACCAGTGTGTGTGAGACAGAGGGTAGGTAAGATAGAGAAGAGACCAGTATGACAATAATAGCTGGGGATGATCACGCTGGATAAGAACCAAGGGTTGAAAGGAGAAAAGGGGATATACAGGGCAACTTTTCAGTATCTGTATTGCAAACCACAATGCTTTGGGCAAAAAAATGCCCAAAAGTAGAGAGAGAGACAGAGACAGAGAGACAGAGAGAGAGGTACCTGTCATAGAGGCAGGCTAGGACAGAACCTGGGGACACTGGTGCTTGGAAATGTACACTGGTAGAGGGATGGGTGTTGGAATACAGTATAACTGAAACCTAATCATGAAAGACTTTCTAAGGGTCTGTCTTTCAGGGATTCTGCACTGCCCTGTATAGCACAGTCATCCCATTGTCCAACGATTTGCTCAAGTGGATACCAGTAACATCTCCATTGTGAGACTTGTTGTTACTATTTTTTGGCATATTGAATATGCCATGGGTATCTTGCCAGGCTCTGCCATGCGGGCGGGATACTCTCGGTAGCTTGCCAGGCTCTTTGAGAGGGACGGAGGAATTGAGCCCAGATGGGCTGCGTGCAAGGCAAATGCCCTACCTGCTGTGCTATAGCTCCAGTTGGTCGGGGATTCAAAAAAATAAAAGAATAGAAAAAATAAGAGGGCCTAGGCTAGAGCTGGCACCCCACCACTCTCCCCACTACACACACACACACACACAAACACACACACATGCACACACACGAGCATGTGCACACACACTTGCACAGATGCATGCACGCACACACACATGCATGCACACACACACGTGTGCGCGCACACACACATCTTCCCCCTTCTTTCTACTTGGGTCTATCTAATCCTCTCCATCTGCTCTCCCCAGCTCGGTCCAGGGGATTCCCAGGCCTTATTTTAACAGCAATCCTTTTGTGGGGAAGTGTCCCGAGACAATACAGATTGTTCAACACCAGTGGCCTGAGCCGCTCTGGGAGAGAAGGACGCTGGCAGGGGGCCAGGGAGGAGCTGGAGGGAGCGAGGAAGCGGGCCAAGGCGAGTGGTCAAGGCGACAGCTGGGACGGGAAGAGGCAGGTGGGCGAGGGCGGGGGGCCATGAACCACCCATGGATGCCTGGGTGCAATGCCAGCACCCCCGCCCCCCAGGAGTCCACAGTCAGAGACCAGCCCTCATGGCGGGGCGCTGGGTTTTCCAGGACGAGGGAGGGCCACGGCTTGGCGCACTGCTGAAGCGGGGCTGCTCTTGGATCTCTAACCTCAGAGCTAAGGATTCTGGCTATTTCTACTGACTTGTTTTCCTTAGTGCATGTTACCAACCAAGCTCAAGATAACGGTGCTCATGGTCTTTATTTTTCTCATTTTTGGTTTTTGGACAACATCCCATGGTGCTCCGGGCTTACTCCTGGCTTTGGGTTCAGGGGTCACTCCTAGCGAGGCTCAGGGGACCATATGTGGTGCTGGGGATCAAACCCGAGATGGTCCAATGCTCATAAGGCGAGACCTTTAGCTGCTACGTGGCCCTTGAATGATATTTCTTTTGCTTTCAGGGGATTTTTTTTTTGGGGGGGGCATACCTGGAGATTCTCAGGACTTACTCCTGGCTCTGTGCTCAGGGAACCGTTTATGGCAGGGGTTAGGGAGCCATAGATGGTGCTGGGGGTTGAACCTGGGTCAGTTGCATGCAAGGAGGCCCGCTCCCTAACTGCCGTACTGTCTGTCACTCCCACACCCTCGTCCCACTTAGAGCTGTCCAGTTTGGCCAGGATCCAGCACAGCAGCACGAGGGAACACAGGAGGCAGACAGTGATCAGCCCCAAGGTGACATCGGTGGTCCCCCAAGTGGACCCTGCAGCGGCCTGGAACGACCAGCAGGAGCCGATGAGCTGCCCAGGCCGGGCCCTCCCCAGTCCCATCAGCGGCTGTCCAGACAGGATAAATTAATTAAGGAAATTCCTATTCGTGGGGGATGTCAAAGGGACACAGAGTGCCCCGTGGAGCCATCAGAGAAACCAAATGAAAGAAGAAAGGATTGTAATCCAAGTAAAATAAATGCCCACAAGTCTGTGTTGATAGAAAAGAAGAAGAGACCAATCTTCTGGGCAGAAGACTTCCAAATAAAAATTCCGACCTGGGGGAGTGGATGCTAACTTCTGTGTGCCTGTGATGTGATTTTATTTATTTATTTATTCATTTATTTTGGCGGTGCTTGATGGAAACCATATGGGATGCCGACGATTAAACCCAGGTCGACCTATTTATTTTTGGCAAAGGACAGTGTGGAAAGGGGAGAAGAACAGTGCTCCCGTGGAGAGTGGTGGCAAACACCCCCAAGATCAAAGCCGCAGAGAGCTCTGTCGGTGGTGGCGAGTGCCTCCCCGCTGCAGTCCTCCTCCCCCAGATTCATCCCGGTCTGACCAGCCAAAGAGGGGGACATTCCCCAAAACTCATGCCCACAGCTCCTCAACACTCTCTGGCCTGTCCGGATCAAGGGCCGCAGAGAAGCAGTTATAATTAACTTTAAGCAGGTATAATCAACTTTCATAATCAGTGAGGAAAAGATAGAAAATCCTACAGAGAATGTGAAAAGTCCATTCTTAGAAATGTAAATAGTGGGGCTGGAGCGATAGCACAGTGGGTAGGGCGTTTGCCTTGCACGCGGCCGACCCGGGTTCGAATCCCAGCATCCCATATGGTCCCCTGAGCACCGCCAGGGGTGATTCCTGAGTGCAAGAGCCAGGAGTGACCCCTGTGCATCGCCGGGTGTGACCCAAAAAGCAAAAAAAAAAAAAAAGAAATGTAAATAGCGGCCACCGAGATGTGATCCCCGGGTCCGCACGTGTGCGGCCTCACCGCAGCTGCACGAGCATGATTCCAGAGGCCAGCTAAACTACTTTTGATACCGGCACCTCCTTGCAGAATGTCTCCAGACTGAGAACTAAGCTGCGGCCCCATGCCTGCCCAGGAGGGGAAAGGTTTTTTTTTTTGGGTCACACCCAGCGATGCTTACGGGTTACTCCTGGCTTTGCACTCAGGAAATACTCCTGGCAGTGCTTGGGGGACCATATAGGATGCCGGGGATCGAACCCGGGTCGGCCGCGTGCAAGGTAAACGCCCTACCCGCTGTGCTATCGCTCCAGCCCCGGGAAAGGTTTTTCTTTCTCTCGCCTTTTCCTTGCTGGGAGCGGGGGGAAGGGCGTGGCGACCACCATACTATGAGGACCACTAATGAGAGATACAAGCTTGCAATGATCCAATTTCTGGAAGAAATTTCCCTGGACTTTGTTGCTAAAATACAGAAATCCAAAATCACGCGGCCGCATGACCTCATATCTCTTCACCACAGGTCTGACTCTAATGGGGAACTCCTAACAATAATAGTGAGGTTTTTGTTGAAATGTTGAATGTAACCAAAGTAAAGAGAAAGTAAAGTGAAATTTATCAGTTACCCAGGAGGGAAGGGGGGGAGGGGGAAGAGGGAGGGAGGGATGGGAGGTAGACTGGGTTTTTTTTTTCTTTTTGGTGGTGGAATATGGGCACTGGTGAAGGGATGGTTGTTTCAGCATTGTATAACTGAGACTTAAGCCTGAAATCATTGTAATTTGCCACATGGTGATTCAATTAAAAAATAAAAATTAAAAAATTTTTTTAAAAAATGTAAATAGCTAAACACAAAAAAAATCTTTATTTCAAGGGCCTGGATGAGGCCTCCAGGGGAAGAGTGTTAGAGTGTTTGCCTTGCATGTGTGTGGTGATGGGTTCAATCTTACATGCATGCGCACAAGTCACACACACACACACACACACACACACACGCTTAATTTCACTAAGGACCACAAAATAGCCTCACATTAATGTGTCAATACAATTGTTTTCTTCCGCCAGCTCAAAAGACTGCAATAAGTAATCCTAGCAATATGAGAAAACAAAACCCAAAAGTCAGGGCTAGGGAGATAGTCCCAGGGGTAAGGTGCTTGCCTTGCACACGGCCGATCCAGGTTTGATTCCAGTACCCCCAGATGGGTCCCCAGGCATCGTCAGGAGTGCTCCCTGAGCACTGTATGCTGCCTGTTGGGCTTTCACCCTTGTCCCTTCTGAATAAACACCACGCAGAGGCCGGTGGGGAGCACTTCATCTGGAGGGAGCACTTCCCCTTCTCTTCAGCTGGAGCAAACCACCTCCCAGGCAGTTAGACATCCCCCCTTTCCAAAGAAGCTGCTGTCCTCAAATCTGTCCCCTGAGATTCCTTGATCTTCCTGGAAACAAGCTTTGCTTATCTCTGATCATGTCAGGTTCACTCCTGCTGTATGAGCAATTGCTGGTTTCCTTTGGGACACAGGGATTTCCCACATTGGAGCATTTGCCTTGCACGCGGATAACCCGGGTTCGATTCCTCTGCCCCTCTCGGAGAGCCTGGCAAGCTACCGAGAGTATCCCACCCGCACGGCAGAGCCTGGCAAGCCCCCTGTGGCATATTCACTATGCCAAAAACAGTAACAACAAGTCTCACAACGGAGACATTACTGGTGCCCGCTCAAGCAAATCGATTAACAACTGGACGACAGTGCTACCTGTTCTACCATTCACAGCTATCCAGGCTCTATCCAGCCTGTAGCCCTTGTGAATACAATGGTTGTGAGCATTGTGTATGTATATGTGTGCATGTGCGTGTGCATGCGTGCATGCGTGTGCATATGTGTGTGTGTGTGTGTGTGGTGACACTCCTAGCGATGCTCAGGGATTACTCCTGGCTCTGCATTCAGGAATCACCCCCTGCAGTGCTTGGGGGACCATAGGAGACCCTGGGGATGAAACCCAGGTCTGCCATATGCAAGACAAGCGCCCTCCCCTCTATGCTATTGCTCTGGCTCTGCAGTGAGCGTTTTTGCACACGTCTTTCGGAGGCTAGACACCCTCCCTTCCTGAGAAGCCTTTACTGAGAAGTGGATTTTCAGGGCATGACCATCAGGGCATGCCTCGTCGGTGGGTACTGGCCAGGATTTTCCCAAGTGGACCGTGCCAACCCCGCCAACAGGGTAGAGTTCTCGTTGCTCTGATGTTCATCGATATTGGGCAATGCCAGTCACCCTCGTCTTTGGAGAATTTGCTGGCAGTGTAAGCTTGCATTTCCCTCATGCTGAAGGAGCCTGAACACGTTCTCTGGCGTTCATGGGACACAGGGCCCTCCCCTCAGCCCTTGCATCAATTTTTCCACAGGAGTCTAGGGAAAGGATAACACCTATTATTTTCCTCTGAATTCTTTAAAATGCCCTCACATTCTTTATATCTAATCACACAAGTGTCACACAAATCCCCTTTCATTTCCTTCCCAGTGTTCCCATCATTTTTTTTTCTTTTGGGGTCACACCCAGCAATGCTCAGGGGTTACTCCTGGCTCTGCACTCAGGAATTACTCCTTGTGGTGCTCAGGGGACCATATGGGATGCTGGGAATCGAACCCGGGTCGGCTGCGTGCAAGGCAAACGCCCTACCCACTGTGCTATCGCTCCAGCCCCCCAGTGTTCCCATCTTTACTCACTTCCTTTCCCTTTTGTCGTGGCTGCTGTTGCAGCCGAGTTCACTGAGACTCTGCAGAAGACACCGCCACATAGGAGAGATGCACGAGACGCTTCCCCGCCCGCCCCGGGCACCGGGCAGCAGGCCAGGACCTCGGGCTTCGAAGCCTCGACCCAGAACTCTACGCTATCACATTTATGCCTGAAACAGCAGTTAGGGACAATGAAGTCATGAAATTTGCCTATAAATGGATGTACTTGTGAAGTATCACGCTGAGTAAAATGAGTCATAAGGAGAGGAACAGATAGGGAATGATTACACTCATTTGTGGGATATAAAAACATATAGCAGAAGACTAAGATCCAAGGCCAGGGAAAACAAGGGCTAAGAGGACTGGTCAATGGCGGGAATCTACTGCAAGTGTGTGGGGGGTGGAGGGTAGGTAAGACAGAGAAGGGGCCAGTATGACAATAGTTGGAAATGGTCACGCTGGACAAGAACTTAGGGTTAAAAGGAGATAGAGGGATATACATGACAATCTTTGAGTATCAGTATTGCAAACCACAACGCCCAACCGGGGCGGGGGGGGGGGAGAGAGAGAGAGAGAGAGAGAGAGAGAGAGAGAGAGAAGTGCCTGTCATGGAGGCAATCTGAGGGGGTGATGAGAGGAAAACTGGGGACTCTGGTGCTGGGAAACGTTCACTGGTGGCGGAGGGATGGGTGCTGGAGCACTGTAGGACTGACACCTAATCATAAACAATTTTGTAAAGATCTAACTCATAGTGATATGATTATAAATAGGTAGATAAATAGCAAATAAATAAATCTTGGTGGAGAATAAGATAATAAAATAAAACAATAATACATTCCCTCCTGCAGTAAGACCCACGTATACGAAAGCACGCAGGAGTCCCATGGAGCTCTGCCTCTGCAGACACGTGCCCAAGCACGGAGGAGACCATTCTGCCCCCGCTCAGGCTCCCAGCACACTTTCTACCAAAGAGCCCCTTGAAGGGGCTGCAGGCGGGGTCCAGGCCAGGAGTTCGAGCCAGCACAGAATTTCAGAGTGAGCAAGGTGGGCGCCATTAAGAGCCGGGGCACGGTTTTAAGCCCAGCGGGGCCAGCGGTGTGCAGTGTGTGGCCGAGGTTTCCTTTTCCACCTCAGGATTGTGACCGTCGCTGTGGAGTGGGGTGTCGCATCCCAGTGACCGAAGGCTGCGTGGACCTGGTCGTGGCCCTCACACGCACTGGCCAGGGGTCGCGGGCTTGACTGTGGTGTGTGCATCCCCAGGCTGTGGCCACACGGGTGGCCCTGGGACCCAGGCAGCAGAGTCACTGGGGTCGCACTTCGGGAAGCAGGACAGTGCTGGGCGCGGGGCCTTCGGCTTTACTGGGCTCAGGCTTGCAAGGAAAGTGCCACTGAAAACCTCTGGGCAGCAGACATTTATTGGGGTTTTTTGGTGTTTGTTGTTTTTGTGCGTTTATTGCCTTTTTGGCAATGCTCAGGGGTTACTCCTGGCTCTGCTCTCAGAAATTACATCTGGCAGTGCTCAGGGGACCAGATGGGATGACGGGGATTGAATCCCAGGTCGGCAGCGTACAAGGCAAACGCCCTCCCCACTGCACTATGGCTTTGACACCCATTTATTGATTTTCATTAGTTTTTTGCTTTTGTTGGGGTGGGGGAAGGCACACTCAGCAGTGCTCAGGGTTAACTCGGAGCTCAGCCTAGCTCTGAGCTCAGGAACCACTCCTGGAGGTGCTCCGGGAACCCAAAGCAGCGCCAGGGATCCTAGCAGGGCTGGCCACAGGCAAGGCAGCACCGGAACTACAGAGCTCTC